>NC_050450.1:54517607-54829690 GCF_903995425.1 Onychomys torridus
CCACCACTCCACTGCAGCAAGGGCAGAGGCTCCAGCTCTTTGCCCACCTCTGGGTTCCCCAGCATCTCAGGTTCATTTATATACATGAGAGCATGATTGCCTTGAGGTATCTTTGTGGAACTATAGGCCCTTTGCAGGGTTTGGGCATGGGAAAAGGCACCTGGAAACAGTGGCATCCCATCTGTGATGCTTAGAAACAGCTGGCAATGAGATTTTGGGAGGGTGCAGAGGAAGATGACTGAGGGACCATCTGGGGACAGGATTGCTGTGAAGTCCCTGTGTTGTCAACCTGGGTGTGGTGTGGCAGTGTGTGTGTGTGTGTCCGTCCTTCCCACTCATCTGTGTGCCATTGGTCTCCCTGTTCCTTTCCTGTCATCCACCTCAAATCTGCTCTTCCTGTTACTCATTTACAAATCCCACCTTCAAGCTGCTCTTCTCCACGGCATAAGCGATCAGTGAGCCCACAAACATCCCTCTACCCTGGGCAAGGGCCTATAGTACCACAGACTATCAGGAAGCCAAGTGTCTCTCCTCACCTTTGCCATGGTCTCATTAACTTTTCTCTTCTTCCTCAATGGGACACTGCCCAGCTCCCTGTGCTCCCTCTGGGCCAAGCCTGGCCTCCCTCCTGTTCTTCTCTTTCATTAAGATCCCTGTTAGGGAGGCAGCTGAGAGAAGTCAGGAAGCTGAGCATCCAGTGAAAGAGGTTGCTATGAGTTACAACAGCAGCTGTGGGTGCTGCCACTAGCTCTCCTGGGTTAGTGGGACATGCTTGCTCTGGCTTAACACTACCCAGAAGTGGGGCACCTAAAGCATTTTTCCCAATCCTAGAAACTTGGCCCCTCACAGTTGCAAAAGCCTCCAAGGAGGTTGGAAAGAGATACCTAGATAGGGAAACCCACTGTAAGTGAGAAGATTGAGAGCATGAAGTTGTGTGCTATGAGCGAATTTCCTTGGTCAAGATTGCTAGTGATGTGGAGGAGAAGTCCTGATTATTGCCTCCTACCAGAGGTAGAACCATGGCTGCTGCCCACCCCTGACTCTGTGTAAAACTTCAGCTAATGAACTAGTTATTCAAGCTCTCCTTTGACCTGGATTTCCTAAGAGACTCAGGTTGTGTGGGCATGTGGGCTGTGTGGGGGCTTGAGGTCCCTCTGCTTTCCAACCTCTGAGAGACATCTGGTGCTCCTCACATGGCAAGATTTTAAGACATTATTATCCTACTCAGGTGAAAAAAAAATATCTTGCCCTAAGTGTTAATTATTTCTATAAATGACAAAGGTTGATTGGGATCTTTGAATGCAATCCTTGGACAAATGAGTACTGTATAGACATGTATTACGATCCCTTAGAAAGGCAGCAGCCTGGGAGAAGCCAGACATTTGACTAGAGGATAGCCTGCTGAAAGACAGTCAAGGAAGTCTCCCAGAGGTTAGGGGTGGGGGGTGAGGTCCAACCTCCTAATATTTTGATATGACATTGTCATCTACAAATGAGTTGGACCATACTCATAACTAGTCTGGAAGTATGCTGTCATGGGCTGCGAATTTAGATGTGCCTGCTAGTCCTTGCTTTCTGTCTGTCTGTCTATCTGCCCTTCATCTTCCAGGTGTTAAATGAGGGGGAAAGGCAGTGGGATGAATATGAAGTGGGGGTGGCATGTGTGGCATGTATTGGAGATGCTCGGAGTTAGATATGAGGACATCAGCCTCTACATGTCCTGGGCTATACACTTACTTACCCATCTTGATTCTTCCCTTTCCTTCACACTCTGTGTCCCATTTTCCAGACAAGTGTTAGCTGTACCATGATCTGTTTGGGAGAAGGCCAGATTCATATAGCTTTTGGTACTCAGAAAACAATGGCTACCTTCTTGGGCTTTTTGTTCTGTTTTGTTTGGGTTTGAGATGGGGTCTCACAAAATAGCTCAGACTGTTCTCAAACCTGCAATCCCTCTGCCTCACCCACTGGGTTTGCAAACCATGTGCCACTTTGCTTCAAACCTACTTTCTTTGCTGTGGTGCACAGCATTCACTCTATCCTGGCCTCTGCTGTCATCTTTGAATCTGCCTCTCTCTTCCCTCTCTCACATGCAGCTCCCCACAGACCAGCCAGTTTGCTCCACCCAGGTCCATCTATGGTGTATGTTCTCTCTCCCGGGAAGGCTGAGTCTCCCTGTCATGGAGACCTGAGCACGCTTTCCTTTCCAGGTGTGCTGGTCCCACTAGATGGTCAAATGTTGTGTCTGGTGTATCATGGGCTCCTTTGTACCCTATGGCCTCCAATGCCCTAGAAAATTGTACATATCTTCTTTATTCACCTGTGTCTAGACATTGGCTGTCTCCCCTCAAGGCATAGATGAAGGAGCCGTATTTATCCCATTCATCATGTATCCTACACCCTAGTACCTGGCATACAGCAGGTAACGTAAGAGATACTCAAGGGATGAAAAAAGAGGAAGGCCACATACACATATATCCAGAGAAGGTTTGGTTCTCTGATGTTTTGTATGTGGACCCTACTATGAGGAGAGGGAGGCAGGAGAAACATAAAGAAGTCCCAAGTGCTGGTTCAGTCCCAGGAGGGCCTTCGGATTTGGTCATCAATTCCCAGACCCTAGACATCTTTGAGTCTCTTTCTTTTCTTTTCTTCCTTTTTTTTTTTTTTTTTTTTTTTTTGAGACAGGGCTTCTCTGTGTAGCTTTGCACCTTTCCTGGAACTTGCTTTGTAGACCAGGCTGGCCTTGAACTCACAGAGATCCGCCTGCCTCTGCCTCCAGAGTACTGAGATTAAAGGCATGTGCCACCACCACATGGTGCTAGGTCTCTTTCTTAAAACACGTGGAAAGTAAACCCCAGGGAGCTTTGGGTATCCAGTGAAAAGTACTATTGCAGATTTGAGCAAGTCTCCTCTGTAATGAATATGTTGCCAGTGTGAGGGTGCTAAGGGCCAGGGCCTTTGGGAGTTGACAGGACTTGAAGCTTTTCCACCAAGCATGGTTCAAGAGCTATGATGAGGGGCTTAGTAGAAAGTGTTCTATTGTTCCTCTCCATCTGCCTTCTACCTCACAGGATGCAGCCCTCTCCAGGTGCTGGGTGCTGTGCTTGGTCCTTGGATTTTCACTATCCAGAGATGAGAATGAAATGTCTGTGGTTTTGGTTTGTCTGCTTTATAAATCACCAACACCATGGTTTGTTATAACAGTAGATATGGACTGCGGGAGTCACCCAGCAAGTATATTTCAAAGTAGGGATCAGAATCAGACCTCAACTTCTAGACAGGGCTTTCTTTCTGTTCTTAAAGCCTTGGGATGGATAAGAATAAATTAGCTTTAATATAAGGCTTAAATTAGAGACAGCCCCCAATATATCCCAAAGTGGTTATTCTCATGGTAGAAAAGTAGGTGACAGGCTAGTGGGTAGGGTTGGCCTACTTGGCTACCTTTCTCTTGGGTGTTGTGTCTTCTATATGGGGGTAGGGGTAGGAGGGTGGCTTGTGTATCAGTGTTTGCAACTCACAGATCAAGTGCAAACTGAACAGCTGTTTAAAGAGGAAATACCCAGAGGACAAAGACATTATGAAATTGGAGGGGTGTTGAAGATCAGAAATGAAAGGCTCTTATTGTTCTCAAGGAGAGATGTACTTTGAAGCTGGTGGCAAGAGACACATTAAGATCATAATGTTGAGGTTGGGGTGGTGAGAGAGCGGACGGCAGATTTGCGCCACAGTCATTTTCTCCGAATGCCGTTTTCTAGTAATAAAGTTGGAGAAGTAGGAGAATGTCATCACTCATGTACTGTGGGAGGGTTTCATCTCAGGGTCTCAAAAAGAGAGGCAAGAAAGGCAAAAGCTGTTCAAGGGGAAGTGGGAAGGTCTGAAAATGGGCCATATTCCCCAGTGGATAGGAAAGGCAGCTCTCGCTGTAAGCAAATGGTAGACAGCAAGGTACCCAAGTGGTTCAAGGAGAGAGAGAGAGATGCTTGGAGACTACATGTAGAAGATACAGCAGTCTGGAAGGTTCAGGTTGTAGGGAGTGTTCCTGCCTCACACTATCACTGAGGCCAAGAAAACCCAAGTGCACTGTGGGTGGCAAGACTCATGTGCTACTTGTTATTTAACAGACAAGACATTCTGCCCTCCGGCTTGCCTGTCCAACCTGCTTACCTAACTGTTAATAATAAGAGTAGAAAAAGCAACATTAATTGAACAATATGGTAGGGTGATTTATCCATGTTCATTTCTTACATCTTCGTGAGATGCTGTTGGGACAAATACAACTGTTCCCTATTCCATAGATGAGTAAACTGGGCAGAGAGACACACATCTGATAAGCAATGATGAAGACTAGAGCCCTGCACTCTGAACCATTGGGTTAGATGGCCTGGCCATGCTTGGGTGCTGTGAGCATCAATGGCTTCTTTGCTATCCTCAGGCTCAGCCATGAGTCAGCATGTATGTATTCTCTCTATCTAGTATACAGTCCGGCAGGCAGGAGCTGTCACTGTCCTAGGTGCTGAACCGTGGTTTGTAAGCCGTGAAGTGCTAGTGCACATAAAAGGAAGATGCTCTCTGCACAACTGGTTCTAGTTAAAAGTTTGTTTACAAAAAGATCCTATCACCTCATAGTTCCATGGCCTGTGTGGTGTGAGGTCACTGTTTGTCTAGCCATTCCAGATTCTCCCAAGTCAGTGTTCCTCTTAGTGTTGATAGTGCTTGCAGAGAGCAATTACATTCAGCACCCATCTCATCCTCACAGCATCGGCTAATGGTTGGTTTGACACTGTGGGGACCAATCCTATCTAAGTCCTCATATGAATGTAACTAAGGACCCTTAAGATATTAGAACGAACAAAAATGACAATTATTTTTCCCAAAGAAGAAAAGATATTCCATGCAAAGATTTGTCTAAACTTAACTTACTTCTGTGTGGTGCTTAGTCTCTGGACCGGTATTAGAGACTATTCTGTTCATTTATGACATCTTCCTAAAGTGATTACAGATGGGAGTCAAGGAAAGGGAAGGAGGAGAGAGGAGAGGAGGAAATGAAGCAAGCTAGAAATGAACAAAGGAAGATGATGCAGAAAAAGGTCAGACAAGAACAGAAAACAAGGTATCAGTATGCCGGAATAAGGAACAAGGAGCTGTGGCTTCCTCTGTGCATCACTCAAAAAATTAGCTTATAAAGTAAATTCCCATCAGATTCACAATATCAGTCTCACAAAGACACACACACACACACAGGGGGAGAGAGAGAGAGAGAGAGAGAGAGAGAGAGAGAGAGAGAGAGAGAGAGAACATATCCTGTTCTGTGGAAATGCATGTTAGGATTTATAAACTATCATGTTACAACCACAGCTTAGGAATAAAAATCTCTTAGAGCTCTACCATATCCAAAGCCCATGAACGTCCCCCACCCTCTCACTTGTCATCACACTACAGTCTTTGCTCTCACCATCCTATGAGCAGTGCTTGGTCATGAAAGCCCAGACAACACCCTCTTACTTTCCAAGTTCCTCTCAATTCCCTCCAGGAAGCTTCCCTATATCATGGTGTCTGCAAGAACCCCTCCCCCCCCCACGCCTGTTCTCTAAGAATCTTAAAGCACTCTGCTGTTCCAACGCTTATCATGGGTCATTTTGTGATATGAAAGGAAACACATTTGAGGTTTCCTTCTTCATTTAGCTTCACATGATTTTTGGAAGGCAGAGGTCTACCCTTCGCTTTGGTGTCCTGTCTCTCAGAACACCAATCCCATTAGCTCAAAAATCAGGCACATCATAATGCATAAGTACATAGGACATTTTTAGAACGTATGTAGAACTCAATTTATACAGGTGGCTTTGTCGTATAGGAGCCTTGCAACCATGTCTGATTCATGGTCTGTTTTAGAGTGTTGTAGGCTATGTATAGGGTGGTCAGACTAGGAGGACTTAGAGTAGGGAAGGTTCCAGAAGTCATTATAGCATCTTCCTACACTAACTGGAAGAGCTAAAGTCTGTGGCACTGCCTCCTGCCCTCTGCTTCCTCAAGGCTTGCAGACAGGAAGGTGTTGGCTTCTGCAAACTAGTCATGAACCCAAGATCACCCAGGAAAGATTTTCCTGGAAGGAACTTTTCTAAATGAATCTCTGCATGAATTTGGAATGGTGGGAAATAAGCACACTTCCTCTTCCCCTTTGGAGGAAATATGATTGCACAGTAGAGGAGAAAAAGGGTGGATCAGTTGCCTGGGATTTTTGAAATTTTCCTTGAACAACTCAAATGGATAAGATTCTGGCTAGATCTTTCTGGGTGCTGAGACACAGGCTTTGTTTTGAAAACACCCTCATGCTAAGTAAGAAAGCTACTGGAAATCTAGTTCTAGGAATCCCAGAGGAGGTACCTACCAGCTCCATGGCAGTGTTAGCCATATATTTACAGAATATCACTATGAGATTCTGAGTACTTGTAGGGAAACAAGTGCTGTGGTTAACCTCCCTTATATACAAGGTCTGGCCCCTGGGAAGGGCTGGCAACATAACATGTCTAGATTCAATAGGAATTTTTAAGTCCCAGGGTCTCTAAGACCTTGGTTCTGTCTCTTTTCTATGAAGAATGTGAGGATGGATGGGTTCCTTCCCTTCTCCATCATCATGTTATTCATGGTATGTCTGAGACTTTTACCCGGGTGCCCGGATCACTAGAAGATAGAAGACCCCTAGGTTATGAAGTAAGCACGGATTTTCCTGTTTGCAACTTCTTTTC
The DNA here is from genome assembly GCF_903995425.1 of Onychomys torridus. Classification (NCBI taxonomy): domain Eukaryota; kingdom Metazoa; phylum Chordata; class Mammalia; order Rodentia; family Cricetidae; genus Onychomys; species Onychomys torridus. The sequence goes on from NC_050450.1 coordinate 54,524,351, forward strand.
CTCTACCTTGACTTACCCATGTGATCTTAGAAGCACCCTCCTTCCTCTAACCGTCACATCTCTGGCCATGGGCAGGAATGCTGAGTTTGGCTTTTAAGGATATGACGGTCTCAAAAAATCTTAAGCATCCTCTAAATGAGTCAGTGACCTGGGCTTCTGTGATGTAGCAGAGAAAGTGTTTTTCAGGGTAAAAGTTGGCACTGTGGTTTAACTCTTTTTACTGAAGAGTGGGTTCCATGGGGCTTCCACACATATCAGGAAGCACAGCCTGCTAATGAGCTGTCTTATTTCTGCTTTGCACTCTAGGATTTCATACAGAATGCTAGAATGCAGTGAGTCATCTGACAGCCTTGTGGAGATGGCCTTCCCTCTTCTTTCACATATATGATCACTTTCTCATCTGCCTACATTCAGTAGAGGGAAAGGCATTCACAGACCCTTTCCAGGTCATTGAGGAGTCATTTATCCATCCCACTGTCTTTTAGTAATAACACATGCATCCATCCCAGAAAAGGGAGGATCTCCCAAGGGTTTAAAAATCGCCAGAAGGCGCTGTGTTATTTTGCTTCTTTTATTACATTGTGAACATTGGTACAAGATTAAATACACACAGACACAGACATCTGAAGGCTGCAAAGAGCATACACATCAACATGTTTGTACATACAAAAAGGTACAGAGACACCGACAGAGCGTACAGATACACATACAATACAGACAACAGGCACAGGATGTGGCTGCATCCTACTGCATTCTACATGAAACAGGATAGGGTACAGAGAGCAGATGAAAGTTGGCAAACATTATAGTTTAACATAACCAACATCCATTTTCAGTATACCTTCAACAACAGCACACAAAACATTATTACATCTCTGGGGGCTAAGAAGGTCTAGGGAACGTCAAAGAGATTGTTGGGGGCCATCTCAGGCTGGGCTTGGAGAGTAAGAAAAAAAGAAAAAAACTCAGGTAAGAACATAAGAAAATCCAGGGGAGGAAACCCATCGAGTTAGGTGGGAACAATGGGGAGCTGGATACTCAAAGGCACCAAATCCTCCAGAATCTATCTAAGTGATAGAAAGACAATTAAAACTTTGTCTCTGGCTCAACTGACTGCTGTCTTGACCCCTAGTCCACACTCCATGTCGGTCCTCCAGCCTCCTTTGACAAATTCAGAGCTTGAAAAGGACCAAAGAGGACTCTGCTCTTATTTTGTTGTGTGGTTAGGATCCTAGCACTGGATAAGCGAAGACTATCTGTCTGTGTGTTGAGAACTTCCAATCAAAACCTCCATGCTCTCAGTTTCAGGTTTCCAGCTCTGGCTCGGCCACCAAGCAGCTGAATTATCATAGGCAAATCACTTTACCTCTCCAAGCCTATGCTTCTTTATCTGTAATATGACAGTCCTAGCTGGGAAATGACCTTTAAGACTCTTCAATGAAATGATTATCAAAGGCAATCTAGCTTCTCAACCCATCTGCTCCTCATTCCCACACATATCCCTAGTGAGGTCTGTGAGGCATGACAACCCTGCTCCCCAATACCCATGTGTATCCTCAATGAAGTTCTTGAGTTATAGCAACTCTCCTCCCCATATCCACGTGTATCCACAGTGAGGTCTTGAGGCATGGCTCTGTGCCCAAACCAACCCCAAAAGGCTACACCATGTCCTACTGAGAGATGGTTTCAGGAAGTTGGGGGTCAATTAGAGGATCTAACTAGGTTAGATGTGACCCCTGGACCCAAACCTGATGGAAGCTGCTTTTACTTTGGACCATCTGCACCATCACACACCAGAGTAGATGAATTGAATCTAGAGATGCTCTCCAAGCATTGCAGCCTTTTCCTGTGTTCCTGAGGCCCACAGTGAAGGCCCTCTGAAGAACCAATATGAAAAAACAAGGTGATTTGGTATCAAGGAATTATCCATTTCCTAATAAAGCCCTGGTGAGAGGACAACAGTCCTTTACCATGTCTATCCATCATTACTTCCCTTGTCCCCTCTAATTCCACCATTAAGGGAAGAAACAAAATCCCCCTTCCCATGGCCCTGATACCAGTAGAGCCTTAAGAATATGTGAAGAGAGGCTTCTTTTCTCTGATTATCTCAAGGGGTGGTGGGTCCATCTCATTTTCATTTCTCCACACTTCAGAAGCATGACCTTGTGAGCATCAGAGCGGTCTTTGTTTCACGCCCTGTCTCTCCCTTGGCCTGTAGCACCTACAAAGGGTACTGTCAGCCCAGCAGCCTCCCATTCCTAGAGATGGCATTACATCACCCCTGGGCTTTTCTCTTCAAGTATGCAGCAAGCCTCGTTAATTCCTGTAATTAGCTCTGAGCCCTTTAATTGTCTTTTCCATCTTGAGGATGGCATCTGTTTTTGCTTGGCTCAATAGCAGTGTTTTAGTCTATGTTCTTTAATCCTTTAGTCCTGGTCTCTGAAGTCAAACAGACTTGAATCCAAGTCCACTTACCAGCTGTGTCATCACAGTTGCTTAACTCCACAGCTTCCCCTCTAAGGCAGGAAACACCTGCGGGGCAGCCCTAGTGAAGACTGAAGGCACTTGTACATGCAAGAACCCATAATTCCTGGTACATAGTTCACCTGAAAGTCTCTCCCACTTTGCCTCCTGGTTTCTCTGTGCATCTAAACATACTCCATATTGATCTAGCTATTTCCAATGGAACTTTCTGAGGGGATGGAACCTCCAATACAACAGCCACTAGCCACATGATCAAACATGGCTGGTGTAACTCAGAAAATGAATTTTTAATTTAATTTCATTTGAATTAATTTAAATTTTAACAGTTATCTATGACCAGCAGCTCCTATACTAGAATATGTGGAACATTTTCCCTATGAATATATCTCTTCTATGTATAAGAGGAGGGCTGGCCTCATGAATACATAAAAATGTGTTATAAAACGTGTCCTGGGCTGGGGATGGACAATCAACGCCATCATGGAGCGTTAGATAGGTTAGTTCACTTCTGTGCCTTGGATTTCTCGTCCCCAATATTGTTCTCCAGTGTTCCAAGATCCCTTCCTCTGGGTGCTTCTGTATATAAACACACAGGCTGGACATAACATTACTACAGGGGGCTGGTTCTGTTGACAGGGACTATAGTGTGAAGCTACCTGGAGTTTGATAGCTGCTGGCCATTTTTGGGCTCTACAAGGCTGCCTTTCCAAACTGCCTCTGCCAGTATCTGCTATATGTTGAGAAGGGTTCCCAAGGGACTTTGGAACACAGCCTGTGAGGGCATGAGGCAGACTGAAGAAATGGAAGAGAGCATGCATGTGTCATCAGTTGGTTCCTTTAGCCAACACTTCCTGGAGTAGCCTGTCCAACTGTCTGCTGAGACCTCAAGCTTCGCCAGCTAATGTATTTACCTTTACCTTTAAGTGTAAGGTGTTGCTTCCTGTCAATGCTCTGAGTGGGTATGAAATCTTAGTGTTTGTATCTGTAGCCTATTCTAAATGGCTAAGTAGCTGAGAGTTCTTCGGTTGAGGCAGAGGTTCTTAGAGCCTGCCAATTATCTTATGAAGAGAGTCCTAGGGAGGACATGATTGAGAGTGAAGCACAGCTCATGTTTGTCTCTATGTGTTGGTGTAATGCACAGAGTAGTCCTCTAGATGAGCTGGACCAGTCTGGAAGAGGGCGTTCCATTACCCTTCTAGGGATGCCCCTCTGCCTGCTGCTTAATGTGTGCTTGGGCAGCAGTGATGGCCGAATGAGTCTCTCCAAGCTCCAGGCTCTACCTTTCTCAATTCAATGATGCCTTAGATTCTAGATGTTTACTGCTCCAGGGTGGGCCCTGGCCTCACAGCATCCCGTCTCCTCTTTTAAGAGAGACTTTTTGGCTGGGTGTTAACCCCATCACTGTGTTGCTGCTGAAGGAGAGGTGTGGCCTCAGCTGTTGCCAGCTCCATGTCTGGAGCCTCATAGGCTGCTCTGTGGACAGAAGAGCAATGTGGCAGCATTTTCCACTCCTCTCTACCTCACTTTCTCCACGTGACTGATAACAATGATAAGAAAGTAGCAGCCACACTCATCAAGAACACTATACCTTGGATTAAACTAAACACTGAAGATCCATCACCCCACCAAATCATCAACAAAATCTGTGATGGTTATGATTCAAGTTCAAACGGAGCAAGTAGCTCCTGAAGAGTTGTAAGATTTAATTTCATCCTTATGTGAAAAGCTTAACCCGGCCCTTCCTTTCTTGTCCTTTTCCCTCTATTCCCCCTCTTCCTACAGTGCTCTTGACTCCTTTGACTCTTGAAGGATGCTCAGGGAAGAAAACAGGAGTTTTGGACTCCTTCATGCTGGACACTGTTTCAGTGTCCATAACTATGGCGGGGGGCAGAAGCAATCAGAATCTGGCCTGCATGGATATTCTTTGGTCTTCATTGTTTTAAAGCTTAGGAAATTATAGAAATAAATCCAAATTTCTGACTCCCTTTGAAAAAATTAAGAAGCAGTGGTAACATGGAATTTGAGGAAGAATGGAAGTTAGGTGGCTCCTTTAGGTACGGCCATGCTTTTCAGCTTGTCACAGATCTCTGCACTCCTGTGGCTTCCCATCTTCCCCCTATTGCCCCAGTCTGCACCTGTCTGTGGTAGATATTCGAATTTGTACCCCTGACTTGGCAACTTTCAAAATCTCTTTCAGCCCCCTTTGTTATTTTTACATAGTGATAAATCAAAGTCAAGATAGCTGTCGCTGGAGAACTTACTTGGAAATTCCGTCAGTGGTGGTAAGAAGGGTGCTAAAGGGATTTTCACGTGGGAAGAAAATGATGGTACAAGCATGGGCTCCCTGTTATGGACCTAGGAATTTTGCCAAATTGGACAGTAGCTTGGCCAATGAGGAAGTCCATGTTTCTTAGATCAGAGCAGGTCAATCCTAAGTGCTGTTGGAAAGTGGGTAGTGGGCATCAAGATAGCAGATACTAAATCCTTCTCTATACATGCTAGTCCATCAATAAGCAGTATGTAATAGATGATAGATAGATAGATAGATAGATAGATAGATAGATAGATAGATAGATGGACAGATAGATGGACAGATGTATAGGCAAATCAGTGGATGAGCTTATGGATGAGTGTGAGTATGGGCCAGATATAAAAGAGGAACTCTGAGAATTTGCTTTGGGAATCCTCCATACACAGATGGCCTTAATAATTGACTCTTCTTTCCCTTAGCTTCTAACTGTGTGATTTAAAAGTCTGGCCTGCAGTCAAAGCAACACAACTGTTATACATTCCATAGATAAATCAATCCCCTGATGGTTTAAAATGAAGGGGATGGAGAGAATGTGGACCCCAAATATGAGCTAACATGCCCACTTACTTCTCAGGGATGACATGGTGGTCACAAACATGTTTGGCATCTGTCTTCACATCACACAGTCAGACCATAGCATGCCTAGGACATTGGATGCAGCTATCACAAGAGAGGCTCTGAGAGAGTATCGTGGGTATAGGGCTCCTCCTTGCAACGTTCAGGCAATTGGCATAGGAAGGGGCAGAGGAGACTATGGAACATATCATAGTCATCCAGGATCTGAGGCATGGACCAGCTTCTCTTCCTCTCTTTCTCCCCTGCTCTGCAACACGGGGGAGAGTCTGCAGTTCTCCTGGCCTCTTTAGAACACATTTTTTATTTGGCCACCATGCCTGAAAATACAGCCTGGCACAATGCTTGGTCTACAGGATCCATAGACAGTGGAAAGAAAGGAGGGAGGAAAGAGAAATGCTGGGTGGGAATGCAGCCTGACCAAAAGGAGCACAGCTGGGGCTGCTATGACTCCAAGGATCTTTACTCAATGCACCTTAAAGGCAACTGTGGGGAGAATGGTTTTGCTCTGAGGTTCAGGCTTCCCAGAAAAATCTGTGAAAAATCTGCTGGAAGCCAGTCAGCACCTTTCCACGCCTTATCTGTTTGTTTTTGTTTTTGTTTTGTCCTAGAAGCCCAATCTCTCAGTGACACACAGGCTATGGGGCTCAGAATGGCTGGTCACCTTCACCAGAGGGTCAAGTTCCTCAGCCAGTAATAGTCAGTTCCTTTCGGAATGAACATTTTGATGATGACAATGGCAATTTTCTGACTATAGGGGCTTTGACTCAGTGGATTCCAATTTGAGCCTGGCGAATCACATAATTCTGACACACAGCCAGGCCAGGCGATTCCTTGAGGAGACTGACACTGTCTCCAACCTATGCAGTATCTGCTCACGTTGTTCCTGCCCTTCTCAAGACCCCCAGTGAACTCTCTGTTCACTCAAAGTTCTGTATGTGTGCAGAGTTGAGGCATTGGGGGGCGGGGCATTCACTGTTAGGAAAAATAGTAGCTCATTTAATATACCAGCATCCTAACTAGTGGATTACCAGTAAACTAGGAAACAGAAGCAAAGAGCTATGTATTGTAGAAAAAGAGAGTTTTGCTTTGATTTGTTTTGGTATGGGGAGTTTAGACAGGGTCTCGCTCTAGGCCCAGGTAGCCTGTAACTCATTACATAGTCCAAGATAACCTCTAAAATCCAGTCACCCTTCTGTCCTGACTCCCAAGTTCAGAATCACAGGTGTGACTCTGCCATGCCAGCTTTGTTTTGTTGTTTTTAGACAGATTGTTGTCTCCTAGCCCAGGCTGACTTCAAACTCAGGAGATTCTTCTGCCTCCACCTCCCTCATGGTGGGGTTACAAGGATGTGTTACCATACCCTAAGGAGACCAGGGACTTAAGTGTTAGGTTGTAGGAGCCAGCCACAGGAGGCAAAGGGTCTGGACAAAGGACATCAAACTAAAGAAGGAACACAGGGTCTGTTGCCAGAGGGAAGAGGACCCTCTGGCTCAGCACCAAGTGTATGAACAGCAGGGAAGAGGCGGGCACCCCGGCTCAGCCCCCACCTCAGATACCATGTGACTGGGGCCTGCCTTCTGCATGGAGAGCCTGACTTAATTGGTATTTCTTCTAATTATCAGATTTAATCACCACCTCTCCAGTGAGATAATTTTTAACTCAAATGAGAAATTAGTATTATAAAAGAGCAAGTATGAAAAAAGAACAGAATCCAGCGAGGGACACGTGTTAAAGTGACTCTGTGTCCTGGCACTTTACTTCCTTTGCTGTTCAAGCCATATTAAAGGTGCCTGGAGGTCTGGGGTCTCTGGCCAGACTCCTGTCAGCTCTCTCTAACTTGGGGAGGAGTCCTTAGCTTGCTATCATGGTAGTGAGGCTGGGGTCCCCACCTCTGACTGGCTCTGGCTCCTCTTCATTGTTGTCTTCCATTTGGTGCCCTTAGGGATCCTGTAGCAGGATCCATAGAAGAAAAACCAAAGACTTCTTTTGGGCCTTAAGGTTTGGTAGGTGGGGTGTGTGTGTGTGTGTGTGTGTGTGTGTGTGTGTGTGTGTGTGTACCTAAAACTGTCAGTAGGATTTTAATGTTTGGCCGGCTAGGCAAGTAGCCACATCGGTCAAGAGATGGCCTTGCTACGTAAATGAGGATGGTCTCCAGTGTGCACAGTAGTCACTGGCCAAAGCTTCTGGAACAGTTTTTACCAGGATGGAAAAGTTCAGTGAGTTCCAGTGCTGGGGAAGTCGGGGAAGAGCATCCCGAGCTGCTGTCAGAAGGTAGCCAATGTCAAGTGAGTCAGCTTCCATATTTCCTCCCAGCTGCTGTGGGGGTTTTCCTGAGGGAGGTTAAATGACCGAGAAGCTGCAGAGTGAAGGGCAGACATGCAGGTGAAAGCTCCTGAAGACAGCGGAGTGGGGACCAACAGAGAAGCATGAGGAAGAGAGGGTGGGAGGCTGCTGCAGACTGGATTTGAAGAGAGCCTTTACAGGGGTCTGGCATCAAGGAGATGCTTACTGGATAACCAGATCCAGAGGAGGCTGCCCTTGCCTCAGCCTGTCCTTGTCAGTCTTCACCTGACACCTGGACAAAGGTCAGGGGTCAGCAACTCTTGGTGCAGAGTAGTTGGGATGGGGTAGAGAGAAAGCAGTGCTTCCTGAGGCTCCCCATGCAGAGGTCTGTACTGGGTGCTGCATGCATTCTCTACAACAGTAGGACATATCCATCACACCCTCACTTTATGAACAAAACTCAGAACATTTTGGTAGTCTGAGGGGTCATGTGGTTTGCCCACAGATAACTAACTTACTGTTAGTTAAGAGAGATAGATCTGAGAGTGTTGGAATCTTAAGGCAAACCATTGGCCATCAATCAATCAATCCATCAACACAGCATAGGTAGTTCTCTGGTCAAGAAACCATCGCTGGGTCCATGAAATGGCTCACCAGCTATAGGTGCTTGCATTTAGGCCTGGCTTTGATCCCAAGATCCTACAAAGTGGTAGGAGAGAACAGGCTCCAGAGAGCTGTCCTGAAACCTCCATGCATGTGCCATGGTATATGCAAGTGTCTCCAACACCTAATACATAAATGAATGAATGAAGGGAGGGGTGAATCATGCCTTCCCTGAGTAATAATGCTATACTGTTATAGCTAAGGATGCTGTGGACCCTAGATTGAGCAGCAGGAGGCTGAGTGCTTTGAAGACTGTCTTTAGCATCAGTGGGCATTTATTGTTTCATACAGCTCATCCTCCTTTGACTGGGCATACTTGAATAACTCCAAGAAAAAGTGGGGAAGATCCAGGCAGAGCCACCACTCCCCTCACCCCAGACTCCAATGACATCATATTTCATACCCAGCATCTTCCACAGCTTCCCTGCAGTTCATGCAGCTCAACACTAATTTTCAAGTGGGTATAGAGTCCCTGCACATAAGGTACCCAGGGCCCTTTGAACCCTTCCTTTCAACCCCACTCCTGACCCTAATCAAAAGAACATCTGCTGGGCTGTTTTCTTTGTGGCTCTTTACCTCAAATCTTTTCCTTTCCAGTTATATGCTCTGCTGCCAAAATCCACACTTTATTCTTTCTATGACCTCTCCCTGGTCCATTGTATGGACAGTAGATGTTTCTCCTGGGCCATTGAGAATGCTGCAGAGCTGGGCTGGCTCCCCAGCTCCCATTTCTCCATCTTGAGTATTGTCTCTTAGAGAATATATTCTCAAGAGAGGAGGCTGGCTGAGGAGGGATCCCAAAAGAGCCTAGGCTAGTGGTTCATTCCCTCACCATATAGTCCCAGGCTTATGGAAAGCCCCCTTCTCTGCCTTGCACCCTCAGTGCATGGAGGAAGCCTGCAGACTGGACAGTCTCCCTGGGTGCATGCTTTTGCTTGGGCTTCCTGGCTCCCCAGGAATTTATCCCCATTGCCTATCCACTCACACTCCATCAGGATTAATCAGGGATGCTTCTCTGCTCTCATTGGGAGGATGGGAAACAGTGCCGAACCTCAGATGAAGCTGAGCATGGGGGCTCCTAGCGACTGCAGAAGTCTGTAAGTCATGTTTCTGGTTTCATTAGATGCACACTGAGGTTGCACCCCTGGAAGCTCACAGGGAGACCACATGTAGCTGCTCAGTTGACCTAGGATGGCCTCATCTATCCAGGCCCATTGCAGGGGAATCCTGCTCCCATTTATTCCCAGCATCCCTCTGACTTCCCCTTCCCCTTGTCCGTCCTTTTGTCTGACCGCTACTCACTGTCTGCACTTGGACTTCATTGGGCTCACACTGCTGATGCTATTTATCTTTTCTTCCTCTCTCGTCCGTTGGCCTCAAACCCTTGAGCACCAACAGGCCAGTGGGAGACTTTGGCTCCACCTCTCTGCTCAAGAACTTGGAACACAGGCCAAAGACTAGGCATCCTTAGCATGTATGAACTAGGAAGGATGGAGGAGGTGAGATCTGCCCCCATTAAGCTGTGACTCTGGCCTCCTCTGGCCATGAAGAAATCATGGTACAGTCCTGTCTGTTTTGCTGGTGGAGGAAGGTTATGAGGAATGCATGGGAACCTGTGTCCTCCACAGACAGTTGGCAGTTGGGGCTGGCTAATTTCTTGTGTGTCTGTGGTGGGGCATCACAGACATAGTGTTCTGCTCAGTGTAGGCTATTCAGCAGTATCTCTGACTTTAACCCATTGCATGCCAGGAAATTAGCACCAGTCTAAGCTGAACTAGTCAAAAATGCCTTCAAACATTAACATATGTTCCCAGCCAGCAACATTGCCACCAGCTGAGAACAACTGTGGAAGCTCGGCTTCTCTATTGGGCATCTACAAGGCTGTGTGCTTGGGTGTTCAAGTCCTGTAAGCCCAAATGCTTACTATGACTGCCCTTGGGCTCTGTCTGCTGCACTTAACTCTCTGAGTGGTTTTTTTTTTCCCTTCCCACTTTGCAAATGGGGTCATTGCCTACTTCCCAGGATTAATGAGAAGAACAAATGAGATACAAACTATAAAGTACCATATAGTAGTGCATGAAATATGTTTAATCACTACTCTGTTATTATATGCAAATAAGGCTGCAGCTATATTCTCAAGGGAGAGTTAATTTTAAGTGATGATGAAATAAGGCAAGACAGGAATCCAGTAGACTGGATTGGGAGGTTTGTGGGAAAGTATGTAAAGGGGAGAGGGGCTGGACAGTTGGGATGGGTGAAAATCACAAGCAAGCTGCAGGAGATTACTGTAGGAACTGGAGCCCTGGAACTTCACGGGGCGAGGAGACTGGGGGCTGGTCTGGGGCTCTTTCCCTAAGTAGAGGGAATGCTTTCAGCCATGATGGAAGGGCTCCTCTGTCTTTGGGGTTGGAAGGCAGGTATGGTGAGGTGGGTGTTGGGGAAGATCAGAATGTTGGAGATGTCTTGGCCAGTTCAAGAGAGAATGCCAGGAAGGGGAACCTCTCGAGGTGTGGAAGCCTCCCAGATGAAAATGGGGACAGCTTTAGAGAGAGGTGTGCAGACAGACACCTGCTGTCTTGGCGGCTCAGGGTTTCTTGCCCTGTCCTCTGGAAAGGGTGCTCTAGCTTTTCTTTGGGGATCAGCTGTTTCTTCACTTTCTCCAGGCTGTGACAATGAGGGTTGAGGATGAGCACCTCACTCAAGCAAGACCAACCACAGCTGCTGTGCTCCACAGCTGCTGTGCTCCGGTCTTGGTGCTCCTCCTAAACACAAAATTAAGATATACATGTTTTCTACTGAGGCTGCTAACACAGAGCAAGTCCAGGACTCTCTCTGAAAATGGGGCCAACAGAGAATAGAGATGGATTAGTGATGCTAACATCTGCTCACCAGGATCCTGCCATGCCTGAAGCCTGATTACCTCCAGCCACAGGTTTTTGGGTTTTTTGTTTGTTTGTTTTTGTTTTTGTTAAAATGAAATCACACATTCCATTATCGGTTTTTGCTTAGTCCCACTTGATTTGGTCTTCTCTAGTGATGTGCAGACTCTGGTTGGGAAAGCAGTCAAAAGGCTGGCAAAAAAATTAAGAGCCCACCTTGAGAGTAGAGTCCACCCTCATCCTTTACTCTCTATGATTAAAAAAAAAAAATTGAACAAGATGATGATAAGGCTCTTACCCAGCAGTAAACAAGACAATTCTGTCACTCTGAGAAGGTTCTCTCTATTGGCGAGCATCACCTTCTCTCTCCACTGTTACAGTATTCCAGGCTCTTCATCCCAAAGGGTTCCTGACCTTCCCCACTACCCAAACTTATCTAGTAATATCAGTCTTTTGTTCTTCATTTTGAATAATATTGAAACTCAGGCAAACACTGGTTCAGACTCCTTGATGACAGGTTCTTTGTGGCCTGCAGGGAAGCTGGTCTGAAGAAGAAGTAACCATAAAGGTCCCACCCCTAAGGCCAGAATCCAGGTTTTCTGGAAGGGTGGATGCAAGGTAATTTTATTCCACACTCAAAATGAAAGGTGAAAGGCAGACCAGAGAGGGCATTTACAAGGGTCCTGGTGTTAGCAAATTGTTACACTAAATTGTTTCCAATGTTAGGCAGAGCACTGGGCATCAGTGTGCTCTGCCTGAGACTAATTCTACTGTTCAGTGCTTTGTATGTTCTAGATGGAACCTGATGATGAGCTCATGATTATGATAGGGGGCCTCTTTCCATTCCTGCTCCCAGTACTTTAGCAAGATTTTCTAGGTACCCAAGTTAAAACTGTGCCTGTCAGTCCTCCCCTATCCTCCTTGCAACCACATCCCACACACTCCCTGGGAAGGGGTCTTATGTCTAATTGTGATAAGCTAATGAAAATGAGAAAGTGCTGGCGTTTGGGTACGTGTCCAAGAGATTCATGTGGGAAAGACTACTGGAAAGTGATGGAAGCTTTAAGATGGGTGGGGCCTTCTGGGAGGTCCTTAGGTCATTGTGGGTGGGTCCTCAAAAGGGAGCAGAGAATTCTAATCTCCCTTTCTTTTCCTGGCTGATGACATGAATGGCATTGTTCCTCCAAAGGCACCCATCTTGATGTGCTATTTCACCACAAGCCCCATCCGATGAGGACACTCAATCACAGACTGAACCTCCAAAGCTGACCCAGAGCAAGCCTTTTCTCTTTATGATGTAATTATCTCAAGTATGTTGTTATAGTTACAACAAGCTGATGAACACAGAAAGTGTCTTTTGTGAGTGGTGGAAATCAGCAATGGAAACCAACCTTTCACCCTATCCTCCCAGCTTTGGTACATATCGTGACAGTCTCTCCATCCTACCATGGCTGTTAGAGGAGGAGAAGAGACTGTCAGATCTAGTGGCTTCATTCAGTCTCTTGGGAACTGCTGATGGGGTGGAGATAGATAGTCGACCTAAGCAAAAGCAAAGACCACACATGTGTTCAGACAAAACAGCCAAGTTTCCCTTAGTCCATAGGTCAGAGGTCAGCAAACTCTTATTGTAAAGGCCAGAGACTCCATATTTCAGTCTGGGTAGGTTCTACATCACTGCTACTCAGCCTTGCCTTTGTGGCTCCACAGCAGCCACAGACAATGTGTAAACACATGGTGTGACTGTGTCTCATGAAGAGTGTGTGCAGAACAGATGGATCTACAGGGTGGTCAGGCTTAAGTGATGTGGTGTACCAGAGGAAACATACTATGGAAGTCTAATTTCTGTGCCCCCTTCTTTGGTCAGTGCTGGATTTCTCCACTCCTGGAGGTGTGACAGCAGCTGCTACTGAAGAAAATGACATGGCCCTTTAATATTCCCTCTGGAGCCATGACATCAGGTTTTGGAGTGAAAGAAGAGGAAAGAAAACTATCTCAGCATGCCCATCTGTGATCAAATGTTGGGTGGAGTTTCTACTGTCTACTCTATAATTCTATAAACAACAGAGTTCAACAGCTATTAACATGGAATTTGTATCATCATCTAGGGTGATTTAATGAACTGGAGTAAATCAGGACATCAAAGAAGCATCCATATGAGAACAAATCTACTGGAACACAATAATCACAGGCAAGGTAGGGGATGGACAGAAGGTCTACTGATGGATCGTGAAAGACAATATGTATATATATATATGTGTTTCTATATCTATATCTACATTGCCATAAAAAGTTAGAATGTTATTTTCAGGAACATGGATAGACATGGTAAACATTACAGAAGGTGAAGTCAGTAACAGCAAAGCAAATACGACATATATCACATGATCACACATGTAAGAACTGAAATTGGCCACATAGAAGCAAAGAGTGGAGTAGTGGTTGCCAGAGCCTGTGTAGGACATGGGGGAAGGAGACTGGAAACAGGATGCTTCTCCAGGACAATGGTGCAGTTGCATAGGGGAGATAAGGCCCACTGATTCTATACAATAGTCGGTTGACTATGGTTGACAGTGATGATATCTAACAGATCATCAAAATGGCTAGTAGAGAGAATTTTTTTTTGAGACAGAGTTTTCTGTGTTCCCCAGCTGTCTTTAAACTCATGATCTTCCTGACTCAGCTTCCCAGGTAGCTGGGATTAAAGATGTGTATGACCACAGTCAGCAGTAGAGAGAATTTTGAATGTTCCCAATACACAAAAACACTAAATGATAATAAACTCTCAAGGAAAGTGTGCATAGGTTCCTGTGCCATTTATACATGGCACTCGAACATCTGCAGAACTTGCTATCTGCTGAGAGTCCTGGAGTCCTCCATGCATGGGGAGCAATGATGATTTATTCATTCAACTCCCTGCTCTTCTCTTGTGCAGTATTTAGTATGCTTCTAGTGGAGGAGTTTCATGATTGCCATTTGAATATCTGCCCATTCTGTGCTAGGCCTTCGGTAGGCATTGTGGCTTGGAGGGGAAAAAAAAAAAAACCTATTCTTGCTCCAGGGAGTTCATGATGTAGTTAACAGAAATAAAACAACAACAACAACAAAAAACAATTACAGTACAGTGAGGCAATTGTGGTGACATTCCCAAGCAAACAGTTCTATAGATTGACAAGTGGGTCCAACATGTCTTCGAAGGCGGAGAAGGACATGCACAATGCAGTGCCTCAACAAAAGAATTCACTCACTTCAAGGCAGAGTACCTTTGGCTGCCTTTCACCTGCTTAGAATCCCCGTGAGCTCTGGCCCTGGCCCTGGGCCTCTCAGGCACGTTTGTATAAATGAAGAAGGGCCCATTCAAAGAAAAAGCCTCCCCCTCTTTGCTTCTTACAGCAGTTTTTGTTTATCTCATTATCTCCCAACCTGAAGAACAGGACCATCTGGCATGCGGGCATGTTAACAAGATCATAAATTAGGAGGAGAAATGGAGCCAGATTTCCATAATGGTCGCAAGACAGAAATCAACAGCGCTGTGCAGCAATGGAGTCTGTTTGGAAGGTAGGGTGGGAGACAGCGAAATGAAAACGCCTCAGCACATCCAGCCTAAATGAAAAACACAAATCCAGACTCATTTACAAGGAGTGTGTCAAAAATAAGAAAAGTGCTGGCCAAGCATCTCTCCTCCTTGTCTTCTCCCCACTTCCCCTACTTCTGGCCTTCTCGGTCTGCCCCTGGAAACTGGACCATCTTGAACTCTCCCTGTACTCAGAGGTCATTATTGTAATAATCATGTGGAAATTCAGTTTGAAGGGGGAAAGATTCACCATGCATTAGACTGCTTGCCTGAGCTGGGGGCAGCACTGAACAACTGTTCCATGGTATCCCTGGGAATCTAAGTGCCTGCAGGAACTCTGCACCTTGGTTGTGGTCAGGACAACTGTGATCAGTGTGAGAGAGCTGGTTCAACAGACGACTGCATGTCAGTGTGTCCCATGCAGCTGTGCACGCGCGCGCGCGCGCGCACACACACACACACACACCCACCCACCCACACACACACACACACACACACCTCACCCTGCATCCACAACCAGTAAGTCATCTTGGTCTCTTGGCCCAGCTATTGCCTCCTTCCCATTGGTATGCCGAGGGCATGTTAAATAACCCATGAATCGGTGGTGGGGCTGGCCTCCCTGCCTGCTGTCTTCTCTTCTCACTTTTTGTGCCTCCTTGGGAACTCAGAGTATTCCTTTCTCTCCCGGTAACAAAAATACTACTCCCCTTAAAAATATTTTTAATCACATATATGTGTGTGGGTGTGTGCTTGTGAGTGTATTCAGGGGCTGCAGATTCCCTTGGTGCTAGAACTCAAACTCTGGTCCTCTGCACAACAGTAGATGCTGTTAGCCACTGATCCCTCTCTACAGCTGCAGCTATCGCTTGCTCAACAATGGGGATAATGACAGGTGACGGGTACACTGGTTGTGCTTACAGAAGGCTCCGAGAGAGAAGGGCCTGTCCTTTTCAAAAATCAGGAGTATATGCGATTGATAGACTGCACTGAGTAAAACCAGATGCATGCTGACTTGTAGGCAGATTCCACAAGCCTAGATGTAACTACTGTTTTCTTTTCTTTTTTGTTGTTGTTGTGGTTTTGTTTGTTTTTTCGAGACAGGGTTTCTCTGTGTAGTTTTGGTGCCTGTCCTGGATGTCGCTCCGTAGACCAGTCTAGGCTGGCCTCAAACTCACAGAGATCTGCCTGGCTCTGCCTCCCGAGTACTGGGATTAAAGGCAATTGCCACCACTGCCCAGCCATAACCACTGTTTTCTGTTCGACCCCCCCCCCACACACACACACAGACACACACACATTCTTCTGGGATGGCTGACTTTGGGGAGGTTTGCATCATTCCCAGGGAGCCTGCAAGCTGATCTCTGTTCAGTGTGCTTATTCTGGGGATGACAATTTTTTCAATCTCTCCCCTGTTTTCCCTATTCAATTTCCCTATTCCCTTTTAAACTTTTTAAAAAGTCAGTTTGATAAGGTACAACTTTTATGGTTCCCTAGACAATTGTTCTTGCTTTGGATGTGAAAAGTCCTGCACTCCTGTCTGTGTCTCCGTCCCATTTTGTACGTTCAGCCACTTTTCTTGTTCTTTCTCATTAATGCAGATGCATGCTTTGTCTATTTTATTTGTACTGTGTTTAATCCACAATTCTGGGACCGACTAATCAATTCTCCCCTGTAATTTGTTAATTTCTGCTTTTATGTTTATCAATTATGCACTCCCAGTTTCCTTGGATTTGTTCGTGCATCCTTCCACGATGGGGTCGTTTATTCGTTTTTCATTTGCTTCTTTGATTTTTTTTCCCCTCAACTCATGACATCTTCTTTTTTTTCTCCTTTTTTTATTTATTATATTTGTGTTTTAATTTTACACATCAGCCATGGGTTCCCCTGTCCTCCCCCCTCCCGCCCCCACCTTCCCCCCAGCCCCTCCCCTCCATTCCCATCTCCTCCAGGTCCAAGACTGCCCTGGGGATTCAATTCAACCTGGTGGATTCAGTACAGGCAGGTCCAGCCCCCTCCTTCCAGGCTGAGCAATGTGTCCCTGTGTAAGCCCAAGGTTCCAAACAGCCAGCTCATGCACTAAGGACAGGTCCAGCACTGCCTGGGTGCCTCCCAAACAGTTCAAGCAATTCAATTGTCTCACTTATCTGGAGGGCCTGATCCAGGTGGGGGCTCCACAGCCTTTGGTTCATAATTCATGACATCTTCTTTATAGTCTAACTCAAGGTCCGAGAAAGAATGATTTCACTTCTCTGTAGGCTAGTGGTGTCAATATTTAATCACTAAATATTCGGGTAAGTCTAATCATATTCTTTGGATTCTGGATTGCCCAAGAAACATTTCTCCCTTTAGTATTTTTTGTGAACATTTTCTTCAACTCTATTTTTCTTTAAGTATTTGCATGTGACCTCATCATGTGGTGAAGGAGTTGGTCTGCTAGGTCTTTCTTACAAGTGTCACAGGGGTCCTCCCCAGGTGACCCATCACCAGGCTCCTGTGTCAACACTGCCTCCATTTAACTTGCATAGCTTTGGTGCTAACTGGTTAACAATTAGCTTTTATATTTTTGGTGTAAACATGCTATAGTTCTAAGTACCACTGATAATGTAAGCCAAACCTATTTCCTGATCCTTGAAGATTCTGTTATTTAATGCAGGACATAGATCACCTTTGTCCAGTTTAGCGTTTTTTTTTTATTCTTATTATTTTCACATTTATAGTTTCTTGCTGTTTGCCTTATTTCAGAGCATTACTTTTATGAGATCATTTTTTGGTTGATAAATGTTTATTTGTTTGATATGGTTATCCTTCTATTATATGATACCTAGCCCTACAAGTAGTTACTTAAATTGTACACATTATCAATGTACCTTCTTTTTATAACTATCAAAGTCTATATGCAGCAGTCACTAATGATGCATGGGGAAGAGGGCAGATTCCATACCTTCACATCTTTTTCCTTCTCTCGCACAGAATGACCCATTTCGTCCTGTCCAATACTGTACTTATCTCTGCATTGTGGTGATTGATTCATTTGTTTGTAAGTTCTGTGAATTACAATATTCACATGTCTTTCATGGAGATCAAATCCAGAGCCTCCCCACACTCCATTTCTTCGTTGCATTGATGGTAATTCCACCTCTTTAAGTAGCTTTTAGTTCCACCTTCAAGGTCAGAGTCTATTCTTGTATAGTTATCACAGAATTTTGTTGGTTGCAGGGCTGGGAGGGGACGCTAAAGCATCTTCTGTTAGGCAAGTGCTCTACCTCTGAGCTATATCCCATCCCTGCATGAAATAGCTTAGTGTACTGGGGGCTTGCCATTTTGTGCACATCTGAGAAAGTCTTTGTTTTGTCTTGAAAAGTAAATGGATTCTTGCTTGGCGAATGTGTTCTCAGATCAAAGCTATTCCCGCTGGGTATTGCCACCTTCTGGAATTTACATAGCTTTATGCTGTGGGAATCATCTTGGCAAATTCCACTTGTGTTCCTTTGTTGGTAGCTTTTTCTTTGTTAATTCTTTACCTAGACATTTGTTGAACTATTTCATTATTCTTAATTTAAAAAGCTATAAAACCTATATTGAATATAAATAATATAATACAATGAGTTGGTTAATAGCTTGTACCTGGGGATCCCATTCCACCTACCTCTTCTAGTTTTCCTAATTTTAGATAAGTTTTCTTCCACTCTGTCTTGTGTTGCTCTTTATACTGGTCAAATTCATTTGTATTCAAAGTCTTTGCCTAGATGTTGCTTTTACCCTGGAATCTCCAGATCTTTCCTCTGGCCTTCTTCAAGTATCTGGAACATCTGCAGGCTGCACTTTACTCCCTGTTGGTTTTGGTTCTGGAGTGGTTGAGCTTTTGCTGTTGGTTGTCATTTCCGGTGGTGTCCTCTGCCTCCTTTTCTCCCTTCCTTATCTCTCCGTGGGCTTAAGCAATCTTCACTCTGTCCTCATTCACTCTGTTTCATCGAACACTTTAATCAAAATATTTTCTTCTCAATTTGAATCCAGAAAATGCTACCTAATATGTCGAATACACAGTTCTAAGTATTTTCAATCATTTTACTCTAATTCTTGTTGACACAAGAACTACAGCTCTCACCTTATAGAGACTAAGAGATAGTTTATTCTGGAGCATGGCCCAGGAACTCTGATCTAGGTTACCCTAAATTCCATGTTCCAGCATGGAAGTATTTTTATGAATTTTTTATAAAACAAATAAATTCGTAAGTCAAAGCAAGTTTAAAATATGTTGGTGGGTACATCTGAGAGGTGGGTACTGAGGGATGGAGGAAGCATTGCTATAAGCCTAAGATGCTATCAGAGCTTTTGAGTTGGTGGAAACTAGTGGTCTGCTACGTTAAGAGTTTTCAAGAGCTTTCTATTTATTAGTTACAGGATGTTAGTTCTGACACCAAGGGAAGCAAAAAATGGCTGTTCTAAAGGGCGAGTGGCCTCTGGACCTGCAGCCCCCAATCTCTTCATAGTGCTGAAGTTCTGATCCACCCATCTTTACAGACACAGTGTCCTTCCCAGAGTTCTTGGTCACATTCATTAACATCTACTATCATTTTATATAATTCATGTTTGTAATATAATTCACCTTCTTCATCTTTAACTGGCTTATCTTTAAATAAAACAGTTTTCTCCATCCAAACCAGCCCCAGAAACAGTACTGACAACTTCTCCCAAGGACCTTCCTCGTCCATCCTGGGTGTGTGTGTAGGTCCCCACTTGGATAATAAGTTGATATAAATTTAAATACATCTGTATCAGTGCACATGGAGCCAGAAAATCACGTGCATAGATTATGGGTGGGAGCATGATCACTGTGATATGTCTTTTCTGCCAAGGCTGAGCCTTTCCTGGCTACAAGGACAATGTGGAGTGCTGTCCTACATTGGCTACAAGCAGTGCTCCACATTTAGAATGGAGAGGCCTGCTTCTGAGGATCCATTTCTCAAATAGGATGTCACCTAGCCAACTCCTATTCATTGTTTAGTTTTCTGTTTCATTCATTCATTCATATACTCATTTACTCATGTTTTGGATTCATTCAACAAGTTCCTCAAATTAGTGCCAGACATCAAACTACATATCCAAGGAAGTTCAAAGGCCACCAAATAGGATAAATTACAAAACAAAACTCCAGATGTTTTCAGTCTGTAGAACGTCAAAGATTAAAAAAAAAAAAAAATCCCCAGAGGTGTGGGAGTATTAGAGCTTTTCCTCCAGAGGAATAAAGATAAGAATTATATCTAATTCTCAGAAATGGCTAACAAAAAGAGACTCGAGTGAAATATTTAAGCTATTAAAATAATAAAGCCACACGAACATTCTGTATCCTACAAAACTGAACATCAAAAGTAATGGAGAAATGAAGACTTCCTTAGCCAATAAAAAATTGAACTATGTTGCTAGAAGACCTGCCTTCTGTGGAATATTAAAGGGAGTTCTTCAGGGAGAAGGAATTCTGGTGTAAATAGTTACTCACATTTACATAAAGAGTGGAAGGGTCTGGGCTAGTCATGTAGTGTATGAACAAGACATGACAGTCCACAATTTATACGTGTCCAATTACACTGCACTAAACTATAGGATATCAAAGGAGAACTGTGAGGAGAAATCGATCAATCACCTTTTATAGATAGAAACCTGTAAGAAATGGACAAATAGAAAAGCAAAAGAAATCATCCAGGGCACAGGTGAATTAAACAACAATAAAAATTACCTGGTTGCAATGGGCATCCATAGACCATTTCATCCAGCAACAGCAGAAAATACATGTTCATAAAACTCACAGGAAACACTCACCAAGATAGAGCACTGCTGGGGCATGAAATGCACCTGAATACTATTTTTTTATTTACATGTGAAAGTCACGGTGTCTTCACTCAGACAACAGAGAATTAAATCCAAAACCAATGGCAAAAACACAACTATATTATCCATAAACACACCACCACTAGACAACTCATTTCTAAATAATACAAAGCCAAACAATAAGTTTCAAAAGGAACCAGAAGATGTTTTGAAGTAATTGAAAGTGAAAACACAGCTTATTAAAATTTGTGTTATTCAACAAAAGCAGTTCTTAGAGAGAACGTTATATCATTGAATGTTTATATCATGAATGAAGACAGACCTAAAATTAGTCACCATCCATTTTTACTTTAAGAACCAGGCAAGGGAAAAGCAGAAGAAAAGATTTTTAAAATTAGGATGGAGGTTACTACAAATGAGGACAAGAAATCAACAAAATCAAAAGCTCATTTTTTGAGAAGATAAGTAAAAGGAGTTGATCTCTAGCCAGGCTGCATGAGAAGGGAACAGACAGAGAACATGAGTTACTAATATCAATTCTCAGTAGCATTGAAAAACAGTGCTATATACAATTCCATTCCCTCATGTTTGCTATCCTAAATGAAATGGATCAACTCCTTGGAAAATAATCTGCCAAAATTTACACAAAGAAGAAAGAGGCAGTTTGAATAATCTGGTATATGTTCAATAAACTGAAAATAGCCATTAGTATTATGTAGATATGAACCCTGAGCTACAGGAACAACTGGCCTGGTAAGATATGTCCAATGATGCAATAATGGCACGAATATTATGAATGTAACCAATCACTTTTTGATTGGATTTAAGACCAAGACAGAACTCATGCCTAGCACCATTAGCAGAGCCAAAAATCTGGGGACAGGTAAATCATAGGCAAGCCCTAGGGGAGAACACACTGCTATTATTCTGCTAGACTGACATGGTGTTAAGCCAGTCCTAAAGTCTTATCATTATACTAATAAATAAATGCAAATCTCAACCCTCCACAGAAAATCTTCTTTTGCAGTGTATGGTGAGTAACACAGACACTCACAAATGGTCAGTGTGCATGGAATAAGAGATTTTGGATTGCTCACACCTTACATGTGACACCTATATCACGTCCACTCTTCTCAAGACTCAGCAAACATTGTAGCAAAGGGGTAGAAAGATAGGGGAAGTGGAGGAGTGCAGGGAAATGGTGTTTCCAGACACAGATGAGCAGTTATACATATGAGCTATCAGTAATTATGACAGCACACACAGACCTTCATAACACCTAGCTGGGCAGCATCTCAGCACAGAGCAGGGAAGTGGTTAGGAAATCCCACTCCTAGCCTAGGTGCTATTGGTATCCAATAGCTGCTGGGAAAGGAAGTCAGTTTTCTTTAGGGATGCTGCTGAGGGGCTACCTATGCTACAACAGATGGCCCTACACCCTTGCACATACTGGCAGCCCTAATAAATTCCAATGGGGAGGAAGAGAAACAACAGAGGGAAAGGGAGAGGGAGAGGGAGAGGGAGAGAGAGAGAGAGGCGGGGGAGAGGGGGAGGGGGAGAGAGAGATATAACATGAAATTAGGAGGGATTAGTGATAGTGAATTGAAAAGGAATTGAAAAGAAGGGGATGGGGGCATGGATTTGATCTAAACATATTATACCCATGTATGAAATTTTCAATCAATAAAAAAATAATGAATAAACTTCCAAAACAGACCACCAGGCCCAGATGAATCTATGGGTGAATTACAGCAAGCATTTAAGGAAGAAATTATAATAATTCTACCAACTCGCTTTCAGAAATTAGAAGCAGAAGGAAGATTTCCTAGTTCAGTATTAAACTAATCCCAGAAGAAAATGTTATAAGAAAACTACCAATATCTCCCAATAGCATAGGACACAGTACCAAGGATCAGCAAACAGAACTACATGAAGTAGAATAACTTCTGTATACCAAGGGAAATTATTACAAGAATGAGCAGCCAGCCTAAAAGAGATTGCTATCTAGAAAATATAAAGAACTGCAGAAATGAAACACACACACAAAACACACACACACACACACACACACACACACACACACACACACACACACACACCAACAAACCCCACAAACTTCAGGAAGTAAATGAGCTAATGAAATGAACAGAAAATTCTCAAAAGAGGAAATGAAGGGCTGGTAAGATGTCTTAACAGGTAAAGGCACTTGCCACCAAACCTGATGATCTGAGCTTGGTCCCTAGGACCCACCTGGTAGAAAGAGAGAACCAACTCCTATGATATCTTTTACATAAGTGTATACACACACAAATAAACAAGCAAGCAAGCAAGCAAGCAAGCAAACAAACAAACAATAAATAAATAATGAAGTTTAAAGAAATACACAAAGCCAGGCAGTGGTGGCGCACACCTTTAATCCCAGCACTCGGGAGGCAGAGCCAGGCGGATCTCTGTGAGTTCGAGGCCAGCCAGGGCTATCAAGTGAGTTCCAGGAAAGATGCAAAGCTACACAGAGAAACCCTGTCTGGGGGAAAAAAAGAAAAGAAAAGATACACAAATGGCCAATAATATTTTTTAATGTTCATGATTTTTAGCCATCAGGAAAATTAAACCTACTTTGTGATTCTATCTCACTCTAGTCAAAATGGCTCTAATAAAGGAAAGGAAAAGATCAAACAGGACAGCAAATGCTGTACAGAATAAGAACCCTTATTCACTTTACTGCTGGTGGGACTGTAAATTATTCAAGCCATTATAGAAATTAATATGGGAATCCCTCAGATATTTAAACTAGGACTACCATATGACCCAATTCCACCACTCCTGGACACATGCCCAAGGAATTCTATCCTACCGCAGAGATACGTGCACATTCATGTTTACTGTTTCTCTATTTACTGTAGCCGGGAATTGGAACCAGTCTAGATATCCATCGACAGGAGAATGGATAATGAAAATGTGGCATAAACATACAGCTGCATTATTATAGAGAGTTTGTAGGAAAATGGATGAATCTAGAAAGTATTAAATTGGGGTGATCCAGAATTCAGAAATACAAAAGTTTCGTGTTTTCTCTTGTGTATGGATCCTGACTTTTAATGTTTGCACATATGCAATTTGGGGGTGTGAGCATGGGTATACCTTTTGAAAGGAGGGGAATAATTGGTGTTGGGAAATGGGTGGGTGGGCAAAAGGGTGGCAAGAGAATATGGAGAGACCAGAATCAAGACTACCACGTGAAAGAAGCTATTGGTTAGAACCCCTTCTCTACTTGTTTACATGTAACAGAGTGTATGTGAGAAAACTCTTGATGTACAAACACATGAGAAGGCAGATGCTAGACACATGATCTATAATGTAGACTTGTGGCCCAGCATGTTGGAACAGGTGCCTTTCCCCAGCTCATTAGCCCACTCCAATTCTAGCTTTTATCTTTCATAATCCACTACCTCCTTTATGCAATTGTCTATGAGTCTCTGTCCTATTCATTGTTTGGAGACGTTTCAGTGAGTGCTCTCCAAACTCAGATCTGCACCTATAATAATAAAAAACAAACAAACAACTAAACAAACAAAACCATATGTTATATATGAAAGCAGAAAGCGAGCTACGTGGATGGGAGGGTGCATGGCCGAAGGGGGTTTGGAGAGAAGCATGAGGAAAAGAAACAACAAAGTTTGAAAATGCCATTCTGAAGCCTAATTCCTTGTATGCTAATAAAAATAGTTTTAAGAAAAAGGAAAGTACAAGTATCTTGCCTATTTATACTTATATATAAATAGGCATAATAGGTATAAATAATAATTTATACACAACCCCCTCAAAGTATTGAATCAAATGCAACAACACATAAGACCTTATTATACTCCATGAACAGATGGAGCTTATTCCAGATATTCAGGCTCTTCAGCATTCAAGAATCAATTCATGTACCCATTGTTTCACTGAGTGGACCCAGTAAAGTTACACTATCAAATCAATAGACACAGAAACAGTATTTGGAAAAATCCAAGGCCCATTCATGATTTTAAAATATCCCCTCAGGAAATTAAAGGAGAACTTCTTCAACTTAATAAATAATATCTGTAAAAATCCAAACCTCAAAATATTCAATAGCAAAAACATGAAGCTTTCCCACTATAAAAGATCAAGAGCAAGACAAACACGTTGCCCACTCACTGTTTCTTCTCAGCACTGTGCTGAAATATTGGTTGATACAGTACAATGAGAAAATGAGGCAGAGGCCATACTAGATTGTAAAAGAAGAAATAAAAATGTCTTTGCAAATGGCATGATCATCTTTGACAAAAACACTTGTGGAATTAATAAGTAATTAAAACAAAGTCATAGGATACAGGATTGGTACACGAAAGTCTATCGTGATCTGGGAAGATGACCTAGTGGATAAAGTCCTTGCCATGCAAACATAAGAACCTGAGTTCAGATCCCCAACATCCATGTAAATGCAGGGTAGGCATAACACCCTGCCTTGGGGTAAATCCAAGCACTTGGGGAGCAGAGATTGGGAACTCCCCAGATAAACTGGCTCCCTGGGCTGGCTGAAATTGGTGAGCTCTCTATTCAGTGAGAGACCTTGTTTCAGTAAATGAAGTAGAAAGCAACTGAGGAAGACACACAGTGCTGACTTTGGACAACACACCTGCACACTGTGCGGTCCCCCACATGAACATACATGCATATGCATGTGAAAAAAGAGATTAACAATGACTTTTCAGTGGCAGTAAACATGTGGGGTTCACAAATTAAAAAAGAAAACATAAGATGGCTTGCATCAGGACTCAACATCTGAAATAGTATAATTCAAACAGAACATCTATATGAGAAATTCTGTCAGTCTCTGGTGGATGAAATCCAAGAACCAAGCAGAGGAATATTCTGTATTCATTGGTAGGAAGACTCAATACTGTGAAAAATGTCAGCTCTTCCCAACGTGATCTACAGGTGTGGTGCAATCCTACATCATGCTACAGATATTGATAAATTGACTCTGAATTTCATAAGTGAGAAACAAAAAACCCAGAATAGTGAAAAGATTACTGAAGTAGAAAAAATGAGGACAGATACTTCAAGACTAACCACGAAGCCACAGAAATCAGAGCACTGTGGTGTTGGAGGAGAGCAGACTTGCAGTTCAATGGAACAAAACAGAGTTCATGGAAGTGAACCTACACAGCCAAAGTTAACTGAACTGTTACAAAGTAGGAGAACAGCACAATGGAGTCATGACCATCTTTGGCAGGTGCTGCTGTAACTTCTGAACATCCACAGAGATGACAACATCAGTCGAGACAGATCTTCCACCCTTCACAAAGTTAACTCAGAATAAATTAATGGACCTAAATGAAAAACTCAAAACCATCAACCCCTAGGAAATAACATGGGAGAAAACCTAGATGACCATGGATGATAATGACTCCAAAGGTGTGATCTATGAAAACAAAACCAATTGGTAGGCTAGTTCTCGTTAATGTTAAAAATTCTGTGTAAAAGACACTTTCAAGTATCTAAAATGACAAGGTATAGACTGGAAGCAAGCATTTGGAAAGCATTTTATAAGGACCATCAAGCAGCACATGCACAGAGCTCTTAACACTCCACAGTTAGGGAATAAAACTGCACAAAGGAGTTAATTTTAAAAGGAGGGTGGGGAGATGGCTCAATGGTTAAGAGTACTTGCTGCTCTTGCAGAGGACTTGGGTTCCATTCTCAGAACCTACAAGGTGGGTCAAAAACATTCTTAACTCCTAACAACTCATGGCTCTATGAACAGCAAACATACATCTAGTACACATGAACACATGCAGACAAATGTATGTTCATATAAAATTAATAGAATTAAAAGATTAAAAATAAAAATTTTAAATGGGCAAAAGATATTAACACTTCGTCAAAGAAGATCTACAGATGGAAATTAGGGAAATGAAAATTCAAGCAGTGAGATGCCATGATACAGGTAGTAGAATGATCACAATCTGAAACACTGACTGCTCTGATACTGATGAAGATGTGCAACAATGGACCTCTCACATTATTGGTGTAAACATGACATGGCATACCCACTTTGGAGGACGGCCTGATGTCTTCTTCCTGAACTGAAGACACACTTATTATACCAACAATTACAAGCCTTCATTCATATTACCCAAAGAGGTTGAAAGCTCAGTTCCACAATTACTCATAATTATCCAGAACTTCGAAGCAACCAAGCCACCCTTCATTTGGTGAATGCATAAGTGAATTATGGTGTATCCAGACAACAAAACTTTACCCAGGACTAAAAAGAGGTGAACTATTAGCCAGGAAAAGAGGTGAAGAAACATAAATGTATAGTGCCAAGTGAATAGGCCAATCTGAAGAGGCTGCTGCTATATAATTTCAAGTACAGCTATCCAAAAAGTACAAGGCCACTGAGCCAGCAGAATGTCAGTGATTGCTGAGGTTGGAAGTGGACAGATGAACAGGTGAATCACAGGTTTGTAGTACAATAGAAGTATTCTACTGGTTTCTATGATATGTCCAAATCACAGAATGAATGTAGAATGCCAAGACTGAACCCTAATGCAAACTACATCCCCAGTGGTAGTGGCATATCAATGTCATTGTAGCATCTGTAATAATTGTGGGATATGCTGATAAAGGAATTCATGCATGTGAGGCTGGAAGACATACATGGGCAATTTCTCTACTCTCCTATTGTACATACAGAGTGCAGGCCAGGCACAGTGCTAGTTACACCATATCTCCTTATTTCCTTCCTGTAGTTCAAACAGGCTTGAAAGTGCCATCTTGGAGTTATAGATGACAATTTGTTCTATAACCTTCAGAGGATAACCAAAAGGGCAAGTACGGTTACTTTAGAGAGAACCAGCAAAGGTTTGCTCTCAGTGCGTGGCATTTAAATTCAGACAAATAGGAAGGACCCTGGTGTGTCAGAGACTGGAAAGGAGGCCAGCATGTTTACCTTCCGCTGGCTCTCTAGGCTCTAACCTACCATCTCTACTCTACCAACCTCCTTGACACTTTGTCACCAAGAGAGCTGGCTCACTAGAGAGAACCAGTAGGAGTTTGAAGGGTGGACATAGGTCATTTGGGCTGTGTACCACCAGCTGCTATCCATAAGGAACACTCTTGTATGTGGTGCCTTCTTGCCTTCCCTGGGTTCCAGTACCTAGCCCACCCTTTATCTCTTACAGTGCCTACAACAACTCACCACCATTGTTAGCTCTTAGGAACTGCACCATCCTTTGTGGATTCCCTGAAATTATTCTCACCATTCTCTCAAATGCCATTGCTTCCTGCCAGAAGGGAACAATGGAATGTGACCTCACACATTTGTTTAGAGGCGAGATGATCATTCTGCCCTGAGTTAGCATGACCCCAGTGTTTAATGCACGGAGTTAGTGTCTTCCGTACATCTTCCTGGCCTTGTTCTTGTATTCTTGTTTCTAGTGGAGCTTGGGAGATGTGATGCCCACGGTCAGGAAGCCTGGCTCCTGGCCGTTGCTCAGGAATGTATCACCATCCTTTTGGGGAGAGAATCAAGACTGATGGGCTCCATGTGACCTTGGGTCCCCTTCATAGGAATGCTCATCCTCAGCCAGAACAAGCTGAAAAGCTTCAGCAGTCTTCTGAATGTGTCTCCAGGGACTGGTACTATAAGGAATGTTCCCTGGAGAAGCTCCTGACCTCCTTCTCACTGTGTGTGCATAATTGGTCATTTGAAATAGGGAGGCTCAGAGTGGAAAAAATGGCAGCAGTGCTCCAAATTGGCCAGACTGTGAACAGAGCCAAGGGTAGTGGAGGCTTCACTCTGAGACAGAACCTTGATGGTCCCAGGATGAGTGACTGCATTTGCCTGCTCGGACTGTCCAGGGCAAACAAACTGTCACAGACTGGGTGTTCTAAACTATGGTGAGGAACACAACGCTTTCCCATTCTGGAGGCTTGAGGTCCAGGATCCAGATGCCATCAGGGTTGGTTTCCCTGAGATCTTTCTCCTTGAGTTGCAGGTGGTACCTATTCTGTCTCCTTGGCCTCTGTACATATGGAGAGCCCTGTGGTTCTGTCTGTTCTTATAAATTCACCAGCTCTCTCTCTAGGCTGAGAGTCCCATCCTCATGGTCATATTTAACCCCAGTTACCTCTTTTAAGAGCTTTATTTCTGAATACAGACCTGCAGAAGGGAAAAGCTTCAGCATATGTATCGGGAGACAACAAATTCCATTCCTAACAATGAAGATGAGCAGAGGTGAAAGCCCATGGCTGAGGCCAGGTGGGAGACAGAATAGAGACACTTGCTTCTGTGTGTCACTGCAGTCTAAGACTGAAGCATAACAGAGAGGGGAGGAGGAAGAAAGAGGAGGGGTCTATGCTTGGGAGAGGGGTCCAAGAAGGTAACATGGAGATTGCCTCCTGTGTGGTCCATGCAGGCCAGGTGATGGCAGCATCCTTAACTCCTCTACCTTCTTCCCCTTGGTGAAGAGGGCAGCAAACTCTTTTCTACCACTGCCAGGGCAAATCAGCATAAATCTTAACACAATGCAGATTTGTTTCCTGGCAATGCTGGAAGGCAGAAGCTCATAGGAGACTCACTGAGTTGAAATCAAGGTGTCACCAGGCTGGGTTCTCCCTGGAGGCTCCAGCGGAAATTCCTCCCTCGCCCTAGAGCCTTCCTGCATCCTTGGCTTCTCCCTCCATTTTCATAGCCAGCAGTATAGTATCTCCAATACTCTTTCCCTAACTCATGTTCTCTCTCTGTTGGTGACTACTGGTAATCCGTGATCACTTTTCTATTCTATATCTGCTTTGACATCTGAGGTACCAGATTAGTAAGTCTGGGAGATAGGATGTGGGCATCTTCTGAAGCCATTACTTTGCTGCTACCATGAGCTAATTCTGCTTATACCATAAGCTGCCTTCTGTGCTTAGAAAGGCACTGGGTGCCAAAGAAATGGTGGAAACCACAGCTCCCCGATCATGTTGAAATAGTGGTTGAGGATTCTTTTGGAACATTCTACCCTGCTCCAATGTGATTGAAGAACTAGATGAATGGGAACCAGTGGGGGCAGATGAGCAGTTCCAACCTCAGCACCAGATTTGGAAAGTGTTTGATTCCCCACATCAAATGCACTCTTGACTTGAAAACCCAAGGTGGCTCAGAGCTGGACATCATAGCTGCCTAACCACAAGGGTTGTGGGTTCAGAGTTCAGGGAGATTATGCAGGGAAGTTAGGTCTTTCATGGTTGGCACAGGGTATTCCATATGCAGACGCTGACATATGTCTGGCTAGCAGCATCAGGGGTGAGAATTGTTTCTTAGCTTGCAGAATCACATTATCCTTTCTCCAAAACGTAACAATGGGTTTCTAGCTTCTCTCTCATGAGAAGTTAGCTTAGACCAGCCTGTGGATCCAGGCCCTGTCTTGTGAGAGCCCAGATATAATCTTAGAGAAGCAAGGCCCCCTTTCTCCTCAGATCAGTATTCAGATGGACAGCAGCCTCCAGGCCTCCTTCATTCTCCCTGTCCAACAGGATCAGGCACAGTAACCCACTTTTACACGAGCCCTAGCACATGGGCTGTGCTTGGAGGTTGCCCTCGGCAGATTCTGTCCTCACTTAAAAATCTGGGCCTTGTCATGCACAGCCTGCCTCCTGTGACCCAGCTAAGATACCTCAAGCAGACAGAAGCTCTGGCTGTACCCTAGCTTAAGGTCAGGCCAGTGAATCTCTAGGAGCTATGCAGGCAAAGGCTCAGGACAGCGAGGTAAATCCGGTGGGGAGCTGGCCTGGGGAGTAGGGGGCAGGAAGAAGAGGAGACAGGAAGAAGGCGAGGCAAATGGGCAATGATGGAAACAATCAGGGAGTAGAGGGAATCAGAGTGAATAAACTCATCTCCCTGAAGTTGTTGAATTAGGAAAATTAAGAATATAAATTAAATGCTGCATCTGTTCTTGGAGGTTCCTTCCAGCATTAACATTTTTATGCTTTTATAAGCTTCTGGGAGGAAAAAATAAACCAACCACTAATATCAAGGAGATTTTGAGGGCTTTAAAAGGTTTTAGGAGCTGTATCTAACAGGAACAAGGATGTTTGCTGCATATCCCAGAAAGCCTAGAGGGAAAAGCGAACACTTGATGCTCCACAATCTGAGTGGAGGCTTAGCCTAAGCAAACCTGCGTCCCGACACTTACACTGGATCTGCTCGACTGCACTAAGCCCCAGAGCAGGGAGATTGCTTTCCTCTTATATCACATGAAGAGACACTTTAATCCATCACATATCCTCACTTGGAGAGGGGTAAAGCAGTTTTGAAGGAGTGGGAAGCCTCCTTTTGAACTCTTGATGTGATCTGGTCCTATAGCATGGTTAGAGGTCCTGAAAGGAACCAGATTTGGATATCACAGTGGGTGGGGGTGTGGTCCTCATTCATCTCTCCATCTTCACCATCTTCTGTTCATCCTTCTGCTGTGCAGGAACAAAGTTACCCTACATGGCTTTCTTTACCATGAAAGAAATAACTGAAGGAATGGGTAAGTCAGCAGCATGTAATATGTTATACTGATGTGATGTCCATACCTATTGCCTTCCCATGGACAAGGTAACAAAAATTACAGGCAGTTTTAAGATGTATAAACTGAAGGTGATTTATCCTTTGTATTAAATATGAACTGTCTTCCAGGTGAGGACTAGTGTGAGCGTGCTCATCCTTTAGTTTAATTTAAGTTTCACATGTCTCAAAGGCCCTTGCATTGAAGGTTGGGTCCAACTTGGTGTCATTGGAAGAAGGCAGAATCCTCAAGAGGTCTGTCTTAGTGGGAGGTATTTGCATCACCAGAAATATTCCCTTGAAGGGGAATGTGAGGCCCTGGTCTTTTTGCCCTGCCGTTGCTTCCTGTTCATGAAGTAAGTAGTTTTATTCTGTACAAGCTCTTGCCAAGATCTTCTACCATAAGCTCAAAGCCTTGGGAACCAGTTATATGATGTGTTTGCTGTGGGAACTGGAAAACGAAATAACTAGCCTTATAAAACCCCAAGGCTAAGAGCAGTACTTGGACATAGGAGATGCTAATTATATATTAATTGAATTAATGAATATGTGGGACATAAATAAATCCTCAAACCTGTAAGAGCCAACTCTGTACAGAGTATGAATGAATCAGTGTTTATAGTATTCCCCTTAAGTCACTGTGTAAACAGTGAGTGGAAAGTTCTATTTTCATGGCTTCTTGTGTTCCTTTATGGATGCTGAGATGGAGCCTAGAGAGATGACATTACTAAATGAAATTCAGGACATGGAAAGAGTAAGGTTAGATGGGAGAGGTGGTCCTGGGTATAGAATCTGGTCTGCACAAAACTCAGTAAGCAGAAAGAAGGAATCTCTAACCCTTGCTGGAGGCACAGAAAGGAAAAGTCCCTATGGGGGCAATGACCAATTTATTTCTATATTGCACAGTGTCTGAAATCAAGTCTGAAAATTTTTCTTGCCACCTGCTATCATTCATTCTTTTAACCCCCAATTTTCAGAGTAAGTGCTTATGAAATCACATATAAGTGCATCTTTGGAGGTTAGGCAGAGGGGAGGGTAGATAGCATCTGGGCTGGAAGAGAGAGAGAGAGAGAGAGAGGGTGGGGTGGGGGAGAGGTGTCACCTGACCAAAGTACAAAGACCATAGTCACCTGGGAATGGGTGAGGACGCATACAATGGCAGGAGACTGTTATTACCCTCCCTTAAGGATGTCCCTGAAGTGTGTGAATTTGTCAGCTTAGTCATTGGGACTGTGAAGGTGTGGTTAAGAATCTTTAGATGGGAAAATTCACCCTGTGCCATCTGGGTAGGCTGACATAATTATAAGGTCTTTATTAGAGA
This sequence comes from Onychomys torridus, assembly GCF_903995425.1. Taxonomy (NCBI): domain Eukaryota; kingdom Metazoa; phylum Chordata; class Mammalia; order Rodentia; family Cricetidae; genus Onychomys; species Onychomys torridus. Next base: position 54,556,832 of record NC_050450.1, read on the forward strand.
GACAGAAGCAGACATTTGAGGTGGTTCTCAATCTTCCTAAAGCTGTGTTTAGTACAGTTCTTCATGTGATTGTGACCCACAACCACAAAATTATTCCATTGCTACTTCATAATTTTGCTACTGTTATGAATTGCAATGTAAATATCTGATATGTGAACCCAAAGGGGGTTGCGACCAACAGGTTGAGAATCACTACCTCAAGGACACATAGCCCTTCTGACACCCTGATTTGAGCCCAGTGAGACCTGTCTGAGAATTTTCTCACCTCTCATGCTATGGGATAGCTAATTTGTGTTCTGAGCCTCTAAGTGTACAGTTTTGTCAGCATCTGAGCAGGGAATTAATATGTCTTCTGCAGAGAACCTGGAAACACTCAGCTGGCTAACGAAGGAAGGCCAGTGCCAAAGCTCAGAGGTGTGTCAGTATAGGTGGTGGTTCTCACTACAAGAGCAACAAGCAACAGGGTTATGATTCGGATCTCAAGCCTCCCAGGAAGCTCAGCTCTCACCAGCTGCCCCTGTGCATGTTGTCAAGGGCTGCCTGGATCACCCCAGCTCCCACCTTACTGAAGAATGGACTGAAAGCATGATGGTTCTGGGGGAGAGAGGCTTAGTTGCAAAAGTGGGCTCTCTCTCTTGCTCACTTACTCTCTCGCTCCTTTTACACCCTCCCTTTCTCTCTCCTCTCTTTTCAGTAGTGATGTAAGTGGCCTCCTCTACTACACATTCTCTCTTGCCACAGCGCTTTCCCCTTACCTCATGCCCACAGCCACAGAGCCAGCTGACTAGATTGAAAGCTCCAAGCACTGAATCAAAATAAACCTTAACCTTCCTATCAGATTGTTTCCCGCAGGTGTTCTGTTGTGGTTCAAGACACTTGACTAATATGCATGGGTAGTTCAACGTGACTTCTTTTTCTTTACCTTGGTATACATAATGGAGACCCATAAAATGGCTGAGGCATTGTGACGTCAAAGTAGAGCATTGTGGTTTCCTCACAGTTCTTCAGATGTACAGCCATACTACTCCATTTTACATAATAATGCTCAACCTGCCAACACACCCAGGCTGTGACATCATAACTCCATTGTGACATGAAATGCTCTGATGTGACATCACAGTGCTCAATTTTGCAACCACAATGCTTTATTTCAGCATCGCAATGCTCCATTTTATGCAACAATGCCCAATTATGCCACTATATGTGTCATTGGAGCTACATCGTGACTTCAAAATGCTGTAGTATAACATCATACCATTTCACTGTGACATCACAATTGTCCAATTTTAGCTTCATAAAGGTAATTTTTGTGATGTTACAGCTGAATTGTGATGTTACAGTTTCACTGTGACATGAAAATGCTCTGTTGTGACATTCTATTATCCTGTAACATCATAATGCTCCACTATGACGTTACAACACTTAGTTTCATCCTCACAGTGCTCTACTGTCCCTTCACAGTACTTATAGTCATCCTTTTTAGGTGTTCAGCAGCAACTTTGAGCCAACACTATTGTGAGCGCCACACCAAGAACTATGTGTGTTGACAGCTAGATGCCTGCTGAGGACCTTGTGAAGAAAGGCTGTGTGAAAGCAGAAGAGTGGCATCTTACTCCCCTCTAGTCCCTTGCCTATGGCTGTGCTATATGAAGCTTCATTCATCCAGCTCACGTTCTTAAGAACTGGTTTTGGAATGGTGGCGAAGGGAATCTTTCTGCCATCAGCAGAGTTGTATTTAGAGCAACACAATGAAGATGACCATTTTCAAATACTGTTCTCCAAGAGCTCCTCTAGAACTTGCCAGACAGGCGGGAGACCACCTTGGTAGCATAAGTGAGGATAGATTCGGTGGCACAGAATACTGTGCTCTTCTGACTGCTGTTATCAAGAGAAATGTCAGTGTGAAACTCAGCTTGAAGGAGGGACTTCTGTCGTCACCTAGCACAGAGTCTCTGCAGAGAAGGCTCTAGTTGTCAGACAGTGAAAACAAACTGAAGCAGGAAAAGCCAGTGGGAGAGAACAGGAAAAGGGAAATTGTGTAACAGCGGGCCAGGACATGAGTGAGGCATGGCTCTAAAACCAAGAAGACTTCATATCTTCTGGATCATTCCTCTAGGCCATCTCTACATGGATGACCAAGTAAAGAGCCTTCCAGGGCTAAAAGATGCATCTCTCTCCAACATACCACATTCTTGGCTCTCTCAAAGCCTCCTTCTGTCCCTTTAATGGAGAACCATAGCCACTACTTCCCTTAACTTAGGCCTGTGTCAGCCTTACTGAAGGCTCTAAGGACTGAGTGGTGTGTTTCACGAGGCTCACCTACTCACTGCTCTTTTACACACTGAAGAGCAACTATCAACCAGACACATTGCATAAACCAGAAAATGAACAGTGTGGTTACAAGTCATGCTCCTAAGTTAGTGCAGTGCTTTAAAGCATGTTTTCATTAGGAGTTTATTATGTGCAGAGTACACTAGATCATTAAAAATGCCTTCTGTGGTTTGGTCCTTGTCCTCTAGGACTTGATAATCTAATGAAGGACAGAAGCTATATGTACGATAATGGTAGCACTGCATGAATATGAGAGGCATAATGAATGTTGAAAGAATGTAAGAGAGCAGCACTATTGTTATAGCTCCTAGAGTGGTGGCCTTTATGCTAGGCTCTGAACGCACTGTGTAACTGGGGACAGGAAGGCAGAGAAGACAGACAGAGCCAACTGGGAAGCAACAAGGAACGTGACACATTGAGAAGAGGAATGGGGTTCTGGACAGACTGGGGAGAGGACACAAAGCTGAGACAATCAGTGGTGGTTGAAGATGTTAGGATGCTGGTCTAATCTCTTGGTGGATAATATAGAACAACTGAAAATATATAAGATTAGAAAAATAATCAAGGCTGCAAGTTTTCAATCATTTCAATAAACAGCGCAGACCTGGGATTACAAAGGGGGTTCCTTGTGATTTGATGAGCGTTATAAATTGTATTTGCCTGGGGATAGTGGGTTCTACCTCAACTATGGACTCTAATCCTTCTTTCTGTCCCCTTTCTCCAAGAAGCAGAGCCCTGGAAGCCAGCACAAGAAGGGCCCTGCAGGGAAAGGAAAGCTTGTAGCGGGTGGAGGTGGAGGTAGCTTTTCCTACGATGACAAGACTCTAGAATCACAGGCAAGATGAAAAAAAAAATGGGTCCTCCCTCTTCTAACACCAAGGGATTGAGAAACATGTTATCCTTTGGGTGATGACTGGACATTAAGACAATTTTATGATATTCACAATTACAATGAGTTCAAAAAGTTAACTGAGTAAAAAGGCTGTCTATAGAAGAAAAGAAAATTGTTACTAACTATATATCTAATTAAGGACAAACACACATGCTCACATGTGTGTGTGTGTTTGTGTGTGTGTGTGTGTAGAGGGAGAGAAAAAAAAAGAAATAACAAATAATCTAATCAATTCATGGGCCAATGAAATGAACTGGTATTTCTCAAAAGATGAAATACAAATGAAAAAAGGCTTACACTGACTAGCCATCAGAGAAATACAAATCAAAACTGAAATGATATTTCATCTTACTCTAGGCAGCATAGGAATCAAGGAAAGAACAGAAACCACCAGCAAGGATGTGGACAAGAAGAACACTCACACACTGCTGGTAGGGATATACCAGTGTGGCCACTATGGAAGACAGTTTGGTGACTTCTCAATAAACTGAACACAAATCTACAATTTTATGACACAACCATGCTGCCCCTGGGTATTTATCTAAAGTGCTCCAAATGGACACATCACAGAGGTATTTGTTCATCAATGTTTATTATAGCTCTGTTCACATGAGCCATATTACAGAAGTAGCCCAAGTGTCCAGCAACAGAGAAATGGATAAGGAAAATATAATGTCTACACAATGGAAAGATGTTGGGAAATAATCTATTGAGAGTGTTTTTGTAAGGTTGGTACAGAGGCTCAAGCTTATAAATCCAGCATTCAGGAAGGTGAGGCAGGAAGATGACCAGATTCAAGGCCATCTATGGCTATATAATACTTTCCAGACTCACTTGGATTATAGTGTGAGATCCTCAAAACAAACATAGGCCACAGTGTGGTGGCACACACCTTTAATCCTAACTCTCAGGATGCAGAGGCAGGAAGATCTCTGTGAATCCAAGGCCAGCCTTATTTATGGAGCAAGCACTAGGCCAGCTAGGACTACATAGTAAGGCCCTGTTTAGCTGGAAGATTTCTCTGGTTCAGCCTAGTCTTGAAGTCCCACCCAGCCCTGAGGTAGAGGCTTAATATTATTATGGCCTATGGCAGGCTTCTTGCTCTTTCATCTTAAATTAACCCATTTTTATTAATCTATGTTTTGCCATGTGGCCATGGCATTACCTGTCTGCTGACATCTTGCTTCTCCTTTGATGGCAGCTGGCGTCTCCCTCTCCTCTCCATTCTCCTCTCCATATATCTGCTCGGATTTCCTGCCTGCCTCTAAGCTGCCTTGCCATAGGCCAATGCAGCTTTATTCATCAACCAATCAAAGCAACACATATTCACAGCATACAGAAAGACATTCCACAGCAGCCCTGTCTCAAACAAAACAAACCGACAAACCATGCATATATACTGGCACATGCACACGCACATGCACATGCAGGCATGACGTTTAAGTAACTGAAGGATGAGATTGGAGAAGAGAGCATAATGCCTACTTCTGCCTTTAATCATTATAAGTGGTGAGATCTGAAGCAGCTTTTATTTTCTTCTTGTTCTCCCATACATTACTTTAAAAAGTAAAAAAATAAAATAAAATGTTTTAGAGGAGTCATCAAGGGCCTTTATTATTTAAAGGTATGGTGAATCATTTAGTCAAGTGAGAAATAATGGCAGCTATTCTTCTTGAGTGCTTATTATGTACCAAACCTTACATGGAGAGCTTTATAAAAGTTATCTCATTGACTCAACCACTTCTTGAAGCAGATACTATTATGAGGTCATTTTGGAGAGAAGGAAGCTGGCTGAATGATTTGAGCATCTCCAGATATTGTCTTCCCATCTCAGTACATCATACTGAGATTCCTTTTAAAGACAGGATCTCACTGTGTAGCTGAGGGTAGCCTTGAACATGGGATTCACCTACCATTGTCTATCAAGTGCTGAGGTACAGATGTGTACCCACAGTATCCATCTAAAAATATATCTTTAATCCTTATTTATTCTCCTATTGGTGTTTCCTAAAAGCCAAATTCTTCATTGGATGAATTATAATTGGACTTTACAACTTAGAAAAGTTAGCTCAGGTAGGGCACAAGATTTTTTAGTTTTGCTTTATCCCTTCCACCCATCTTTCCATCTGTCTATTCAATCCACATGTCCATGGGTACAACCATTTAACTTCCTGCCATGTTTCCATATATCCACAAATTTAGTAAAGGGAATTGGTCAGGTTCTTTGAACCATATTAACAATCAGACAATCCTCAAGGAACTTTCAGATGAGTGTTTTGCCACTATGATGTGGATCCTCAGCTGGGTAGATTGAGAGCTCACTGTGAAGAAGCAAGGCAAGCCAGTGCCTACCATATCCACTGTGAACACTGAGCCCAGAAGATTCATCACAGAACCCACAGGATATGAACCCTAAATTACTCTATGAGGTGTCATTTCTTTACCCTATTGAGGAGGAGAATATGCCCAGAATCTTGTGCCACAGAAAGAACATCTCTGGAATGGGATTGTGTTAGCTTTCCTTCACTGTGAAAAAATACCTGAGATGTATAAACTAAAAAAAAAAAAGAAAGTGTTTTTTTTTTCTTTAAGATCACAGTTTCAGGTTTCCAGTTTGTGGTTGAAGGGAGAGAGACAGTGACAGACAGACAGAGACAGAGGACAGAAAGAGGAAGGATGGAAGAAAGGATAAAAGGGAAGGAAAGAAACAACCAGTTTCCCAATAGTCCCATCAAGGACACATACCCAATGACTTAGCTTCTGTCCAAAGGCCTCAACTTCTAAATCACTTCCCAGCAGTGCTATCAGCCAGGATCTAGATTTTGTTTGTTTGTTTGTTTTTTGAGACAGGGTTTCTCTGTGTAGCTTTGCGCCTTTGGAACTCACTTGGTAGTCCATGCTGGCCTCGAACTCAAGAGATCCACCTGGCTCTACCTCCCGAGTGCTGGGATTAAAGGTGTGCGCCACCACCACCCGGCTCAGGATCTAGATCTTTAGCATACGAGCCTCTGAGGACATTGACAATCTGAACATTACTGGGGATTATGTCTGCTTTGGCTTTTGTTAGGCTGAGATCCAGACTTGATAAGTCCAGATAGAAAACTGGCTTTGTTCAGCTAGCAAGTTTCCATCTATTAGTTGCATTGAGCACCAGCAAGGGGGACCAGCCATATTGCTGATGAGGAGCTTGGGATGAAGGACAGAAAGTGGCTGAGCGGTCAGATCTCCAAAGGATGGTGTGCATCCCCCAACTGAGTCCCCACAGGCCTGTCTCTGGAGGTGGAGCTAGAAGAGCGGGAGTACCATCAGCCTCTTGAAAAGCGGTGTGTTCTCTCTAAAGCTGCTTCACTCCGTACAGGGTTGTTCTCCTGAGTTGTACCATAGATGTTACAGTTACGAGGAAAAGGGAAAAATTCTCCAAGGACCTGAGTTTAAACCTATTTCTCCCATATGAGGACCTCTGATTTTCTGTGTACAGAATGGGTAATTTAAGGAAAATCACAAGCTGGCATCTGACATGGGTGTTTTCTATTTATCTTGGCACTCCTCCGCTATTGAGCAAGGCCTGCTCCTATCCCCCATATGACACTCTCAGCTGCCCTTAACCCAGCATTGTGGAGTGGTTACCTTTGAAATTAAAACCTTCCATTTTGGAAGGATGGTCCTGAAGACAAGTGTATTAAAAGAGAGGTGAGATGACAGGACATTTTAGGACAGGATGTTTATAAGAAAGTGAAACAGAAGAGTATCTTAAGGGGAGATGAAACATTTCATCTGGCAGGGCTGCTCCTTAAGCTCAGAAACTGAACAACTCAAAAGCTACAGAAGTCCCTGAAACAGATCAAATTCACTAGGTCCTTTCCTCCCCAGCATATATAAGCAATAAGGCCCACAAAACAAACAAACAAAAACCAAAAAGACAAAAACAAAACAAAACAAACAAACAAAAAAAAACACCCTCAGACAAGCTGAATTGTCTAGAAGAGACTCAGACCAGCCAAACCACCTGGAAGAAGCAGAAACAAGCCAAACTGCCTGGAAGAAACAGATCACCAGAACTTCCTGGAAGAGGTTCAGGCCAATTGAACTACCTGAAAAGAACACTTTCCAACCTGTTGAGCTGCCTGTAGGCTGTGCAATGCACTCTAGGTTCCCAGTTTTTGTGAGCTATCACCCAGGCTGGGGTGGGCTTTGGTTAGGTGCAACTGTCTTTGAGTCATTTCTACTCCCGTAGGTAACCTCTTACCACTATTCCTGTAAGTAACCTCAATAAAACTCATTGGTTCAAGTTGAAATCCAGTGGCATCTGTTCTTTGGTCCATCATCAGTTCCATACCTGGGGTGAGTAGATGTTTGTTCTCAGCTCCCAGAGAATAGTGCTGTACAATAGCCATAAACTGTAGAACATTGTCTACTTCAGGAGGCAGGCAAATCAGAATCCTGGTGGCGTATCTGTCCTAAGTATATTTTTACAAGCTTTACTTCTTCTGAGAATCTGACTTCTGTTAGAGCAGTTGCTCTCAGGCAGGGATATTTGATCCTAAGGGGCTATCTATAGTGAGTGACTAGGCACATTTACCAGTTGTCATAACCAGAGGACACAATGCCACTGCCTCTAGTGGATAGGACTAGGAGCATTGCTAAATGTTCTACAATACGTAGGATACCTTCAGTGAAAAATTATTTCACTCCAAAGGTCAACGTAGAAAACATATCTGCCCTCACAAGGATTATTCCCTTTTAAGTGACAATCATTAAATTCTTTTAATGGCATAGTGGATAAAGCACAGAGTATGCAAACATGAGGATCTGAGTTCAGGTACACAGGACATACATAAATCCAAATTCAGTACCCAATATCTATAATTCCAGCACTCTTACATGATGAGAGGCAGAGCCAAGAGAATCCCCAGAAGCTTGCAGACCAGCTAGCATTGTATACACAATGGCTTGTAACAAGAGACTATCTCAAACAAGGTGACAGATGAGGACTGACACCTGTGGCTGTCCTCTGACTGCCACACAGAAGTCATGGCACACAGAAACTGGGATTCGCACACATAGAGGCAACACTAATAGATGCAACTTTTAAGAACTCAACACACTGTTCCCTAGTGAAGAGAGAATGCTGACGGCCAGGTGGAGAGAGCACCATACATCAAGCCTGAGTGTTGACAGTGCAGACACCCTTTCTGAGATGGGAGCTGGGTGAGCATCATCAACCATTGTTATGGTTGACCTCCAAAGGCTCACGTTTGAACCTCGGGTGGTGCTGTTTGGGGAGGATGTAGATCCTTTATGATGAAGTCCGTCTCTAGGGTAAGCCTTGACGGTTATACCACCTTCTGCTTTGGTTTCATCACCTCCTGCTTCGTGGTCTGGCTCTTATGTGATGCATCCCACCATGCCCTTCCACTACCTGGAAGCTGCTTAGCCACGCCTTCCCTGCCTTGATGGCCTGTGCCCTCAAACCATGAGCCAAATATTTCCTCCCTTCTGTCTGTCAGCTATTTCATCACAAGAACAAGAAAAACAACTAATAACATAATAATTACCATGGTTAGAAGGACAATAGCAAAATATTAAATTACTCTCATGCTTGTTGTTTTTTTCTTCATTTCAAAAGATGGCACCAATCAACCAGAATCCAAAGTCCAAAGCCTGGAGGTTAGCTTCCTCCTTCCCCTCCCTGCCTTCCTCCATGATATTCCTAAACACACAGCTTCCTCACTCCCAATGGACACCTTGAATGGATGTGCTGCACAAGGCACCCCAGTCTCTCTCGATTATTCCACTGCATCAGCCTCCTAGCTGACGGTTCTCGTCTTCTTTCCTCCCTGGAATTTAGTCTCTATAGAGCTGCCAAAATGATTTCTTAAAAACATTAATTGAATCACATCATGCCCCTATATTAAAGCCTCCCACTGCCCTTGGATTAAGTCCAAGTTCCTTGACATTTCTATGAGTTCAGTTCCTAGAAGAAGTCATGTTCTTCCCTCCTTGGGGCCTCTGTATTTGCTGTTCTGTGTGTGCCTTGTCACAAGCTTGCTTCCGCTCAGCTTCCAGATCTCTGTTTTCTTGCCCTTCAAGAAGCTAGACCTGATCTTCCTAAACAGGCCCCCTTATTATTCTCTTCCATGTGTCCTTGTTTATTGCTGTTTCTGCACTTAGCACAATGTGTAATCAACTAAACTAATTTTTTATTTACTTATTTTCCATCTCCCATTACTAAACAAGGGCACAACCCATGTTTCTCATGCTCATTGTTATATCCCTAGCATCTAGCAAGATGCCTAGCAGGTGTTCCACAAACACGAATGAGCTGTCTCTTAAAATTAGACACAGTGTTGCAGTTGACAGACACTGTCAGCCAGAGAAGTAAAGAGAAATTATCATTAAAGACCGCCTAACTATTGCCACTGATGGGAGCAATTGCCATAAGGTAGAGTCTGCAAATAGCATCACCATGGGCAAGCCACACAAAATTGTATCCTGGAGTTGGTGGAGAGTGGACTTAACAGGTGTCTGTCCTATTCCCAATAACTGCACACATGTGGAAGGTTGAAATAAGAATCTGTGGTTTTAGAATGCAGATAAATCTTCCTGGCTCATCCTGAGGAGAAGCAGTTACTCTAGGACACATAGAACACTCACATGCATTCAGCCTACAAGCATATTCCACGGATCAGGAATGTACACCAACTTGGCCCTAGACTCCTTCTCAGCCCCAAAGGGCAAAAAAGATAAAGTGAAAAGAGGCAGAGATGGCCTTCAATTTTTAGTATCAGTATCTTCATCTGTTTCTAAGTTGCTTTTTTTTTTCATTCTTAACCAACTGCTCTTTCAGTGACCGTTTGTATGGCTTTGTCTGGTTATTTCTGAATTTCTCTTGGACTCACTAATATCTGCTTTTCCACCAATATCAGCCCAACATCCTATACCAATATTTTTTTTTTTGCCAACTTAGAGTTGTATTAACTGTCATGTCTTCTTGTCTGGTTTTTGTTTTGCTTGCACTGATGGATGAACTCAGGTCCTCACAAACGCTAGACAAATGCACCTTAACACTGGGCTAGCTATATCCCTAACCTCTTTGTATTCTCCATGCTCTGGCATCTGATGTCTTGCTTTGGTGAACAACTGACCCTCCCATGGATGAGAGGTTCCTAGGTATAGGAACCTTCCTTGGAAGTATGTTTTTCATATGCAAGCTTAATAATTCAGAGCCTACCACCTCTTTTCCTCATTTCTTGCCCTTCCTCTTCTATTGGGCTCTAAGACTCCAAACCACACTTTACCTGCCTTGATCACCCCATGGCCAGGTACCCAATAACCAAGACAACCCCACATCCCAGAGCCCCTTGAAATGATCTGTTCTGGCCCACCTGAAACCTGTATGCTTTCCTTGCTTTTTTACTTGAAATAACCACAAACTCTGGCTATGGTTCCTCCTTGTATCTTTTGCCACTTGTCTGACCCTGGTGTTTTTCCATGTGGTCCTACGTGGCATGTAGGCCTCCTTCTAGGGAACTATAAGCACACAAACTTCTTTCTTTATCCCTGCTGAAGAATATTTGTTTACACTGTGAAGATGTGTCTTCGCCAAGGTACATTCTGATTGGCTTCTGGGGACAGAGAGGATTCTGGGAAGAAGAAAGGCAGAGATACCAGGAGACATAGAGCAAGCAGGACGTTCAGGAGGAGAGATAACAGCCAGGAGCCATGTAGCAGAATATAGATTAATATAAATGGGCTAATTAAGTTATAAGAGCTAATTACAAAAAAGCTTAAGATATAGACCAAGATTTCATAATTAATAAGAAGTCTCTGTGTCATTATTTGGGAACCGGCAGGACAAAGGAAGACTTACTACATATGGCACCCAATGTAGGGCATGTATTTCAACAAAGGACTTGAGAAAGCTTTAAAAAAGTTTCCAATATGCAAACATGTAGCCAAATGTGGCTTCCTAGTCCTGCAGTCTCTTGGGCAGGTCGTGAAGTACAGAGATGTGACATGTGGCTGTTACCTGTGGGCTTGAGCCAGACAGTGTCATGTGCAGAGCCACATGGTGCATTTAAGACTTGGCTCATGTGATCAGAAAAGGCTGCAAGTGTGCAGTAAAGTGATCCAGACACTGCCCCCTCAAAAAAACCTTTAGACAGATACAGTAAAAAATGGGTATATAAATAAGTCACATAAATAAATAAAAATAATAAAGTCTTCAAAGACAGAATAAAGTAATATAAAAATAATAATCCACATAAGGATAGAAAATACACAGGGATTGTGGATTTTGTATGGTGATTTGTTGACCCTAAATTTTTTGAATGTTGATGAATTAATGGCAGCTGCTGAGAGATATTGGATTATGGAAGGGAATGCTGAATTAAACAATTTATATTTTGGGGACATCTTGACTTTAGAATGAAAGTCAGGTAATGTGTTGCATTGGGGGAGAGGTTGTTTTGTTTCTTGTGGAAACAAAAACTATGGATTCCTTTGGAGTTAATCAAGATCAGATTTGACTGGGGGTGACCTCCTGAGGATCCTGGCTACAGACATGAAGGAAAAACCAAGAAAGACTACATGTCAGGTAATGTGTATGTTGATCTCTTAATATGGAAATGGATGAGACTGGACAAGGCATGATAAATCTTGTTGGCTACAGAGTCCTCATGAGTCCTTATTGTTACATGCCATCTTTTCATATGGCATGGATAGAGGTTTGGTTATACAGTCCAAACAAACTTATAAAGTTAAAAGATGCCTTTTATCTGATCAAACATAAAACAAAAATCATCTTCAGCTGACTTGTGCACAGAGCACTTTCCATACTTGTGTTAATGATGATATGTATTTTATCTTTAAAAGTCTGTGTATTTTCACAACAATAATAACCAGAGACCAATAAAAACAAGTAGTCCAGGTGATCCAGCCTCTCAAAATGCCTCTGTTCTAGCTTCCTCAAAATTGTACAACCAAAACAACTTCAAAATTGCTAACTGAAATGGTTCAGCTGCACAACCTACTCTAGCCAGGACTTCAGATAAGTTCTGCAATTTTCCATCACATAGAGACTAAATAACAACAACAACAACAACAACAACAACAACAACAACACAGCTAGTTCTCCAATTTTCCATTATCCCAATTTTCTCAGGTTCCCCTAAAGATGATGTTACCCCCTAGACAACAAGAAGCAGTCTAAAGAACAAGACACTTACATTCCCAAGAGTTGGGGAAGGGTAGTTTCTGGTCATTCAGTGGATATTTGTCATTGTTTAGTGGGGTTGGTTGCAAGTTGTTACTGGTCATGGTCAGGAAAAAAACTAAACAAAATAGATTAAATTCAAGGATCTCATTCTGAAAAGAAACAGAGGGATATAGAAGTGATAAGATAAAAGGATAGATTATTGAATCTACTTTCAAACTAAAAAATCAACTACTAGTCTCACATGTTTTACATTGGTATGGATTTTTTATATTGATACAAAATTAAGGTTATTTTTGTTTTATATACTGTATATATGTTTCTATTCTTGTTTAAGATATTGTACCTGTGAAACACACTTAAACAATGTAATGTAAATTTCTAGTCCTTGAAAGCTATTATTATAAACTATTTAAAATAATTAAAAATTCAGGTTAGTATTCATCTATAAAGATCAAACTTATAATTATGTCAGATACATTTTCAAGGTCAAACAGAGATATAGTTTAGATAGAGAAATGGTATTCAAATACTTCAGAGACCTACAGAAAATGACATTTAAGATGTTTTAATAACATAAGACTTTTCATGACAGTGAGACATGTCTGCTCCTGGCAGCACCAACTGACTTCAATAGACTTCAATAAAAGGATGATGGGCATCAAAGAACCTCCATATGGAGTTTGCTTTTATTGTGGCAAAGTTAGCCACTGGACAAAAACATTGCCATAACTGCAGACAGTATGCTGTCTAAATTGGACAAGCAGGATGCAAAAGAAGGCAACTGTAAAACTTTTCCAAGACAAGGTAGGGCAGTCCCTCAAAATTCCTCCTTCACAGAAAAGTCTGTCAGCAGTTCAGCTACCACCTAGGCCCACAGCCAGGAGTTGGGTTTGCCTAGCCTAGCATCTACCCCATCTAGGACCTCTGGAGCTTCTGAAGGGACTGGTCCTGTGGAAAAATAACTGTAGGATCTCCAAGATTCAAAGTGAGAACAGGATATCCCAGAGGAATTCTGGTGAAGATCCAGTGATGATGGTGTACCAGAAACCATTGGCCTTGAACCAAACCAGTGACTCATTGCAATGAACATTTGCTAGTAAAGCTGATGGAACAAAGTGGTATGCTGTGTGACACACCAAGGCCTCCAATACCACCAGGATGAATAAAGAGGTATTGGAGAAACAGGAAAGAAGAAGCAAAGAGATTTTTGTTGTTGTTGTTTTGTTTTGTTTTGTGTTGAGTTTTTGTTTTGATTTGCTTTTGTTTGCTTGCTTATTTACTTTGCTTTGTTTTCTTTTGTGTGGGGCATAGCAGAGGTAAGGGGAGGATATTGGGAGACTTGGAAGTGAACAGAATTGGGGGAATATGATGTAAAATTCACAAAGAATCAATAAAGAAGTTAAATTTAAAAAAAAGAAAGAAAATTCAGCCAGATGTTCTAGGTCTGTAGGACGAAGATAGATTCCCCAACATTGCATACAAACCTTGGGTGACTGTCCAGGTAACCAGCTGTCTTTGTCATTTCTATAGTTTTGGAAGTTGTTTGCTCTACACTTTCTGTTTACTCAGGTAACATATCTTTCCTGGGTCTCTGATGGGGATTGAAGACTAGATAGTTATACAGTTTTCCTTATTACCAAATTCAGAAAAAAAAAAAAAAACTTAAAAAATGTGAAGTTTATAAGGTTGAAAAACATAAAAGCTTAAGTTGTTTGTCTAAAAATGTTTTAAGGTCTAAAAAGGTACTTTTAGGATGGTAATACCAGTTATGACAGAAAGTGGTTTAGGTATAAAACTTTGGACTCATTAAGATAGAATAGATAATAGAGTACTTTCTCTGAATTTGCCAAATACTTATGGACAGGACATTGTGAATGCAATTCTTACCTGATAATTGTCTTTATTGTATGTATTTTTATTTTGTTAGAGTTAAAACTTTCCCTTTTTATTTAGACAATACCTGATAATTGTTCTTATTATATATAGTTTCACTATGTTACAGTTAAACCCTTTCCTTTTTATTTAGACAAAAAGAAGGAAATGTTGTAGAATATTTGTTTACACTGTAAAGATGGATCTTTGTCAAGACACCTTCTGATTGGTTTAATAAAGAACTGAATTGCCAATAGCTAGTCAGGAAGAGGTTAGGCAGGACTTCCAGGGACAGAAAGGACTCTGGGAAGAAAAGTGGAGATGCCAGGAGACACAGAGCAAGCAGGATGTGCAGGAGAAGAGATAACAGCCACTAGCTATGTGGAAGAATGTAGATTAATATAAAGGGGTTAATTTAAGTTGTGTACAGGCCTAAGCTATAGGCTGAATTTTCATAATTAATAAGAAGTTTCTATGTCATTATTTGGGAGCTGTTGGAACAGAGAAAGATTAGCTACACACTCCAATTGTTTGTGTATCTGTCTTAACATACCTGATTACAAATATTGATGGACATTTGAAAACAATAATGTTTGCTACTTGAATGTCATATATATTGGTTTTTTGAGACAGGGTTTCTCTGTGTAGTTTTCTTTCCTGTCCTGGATCTTGCTTTGTAGACCAGATTGTCCTCAAACTCACAGAGATCTGCCTGGCTCTGCCTCTCGAGTGCTGAGATTAAAGGCGTGCACCACCACCACCCAGCTTAGATATTATTATATTATTATGGATAGGGTAATTTTAACAGAGTCGATTATTTTGAGCAACGTCATATATTATTGGTTGGGTGAAACCAGAAACTGTTAGGCAGCCACTCATAATTTAAACTACTAGTTAATACTTATAAATTCATCAATAAAATTCTATCCTAAAAAAAGTCCCTCTATAGTATAAGCACACTTGTTATCATTGTTAAAGCTGGTTATTTCTGTTAATCTTGAGTTAATTAAGAGGCATTCATGGGTTTATCACTCTCTGTAGACATAGACAGGTTCTGAGTTCAGCAGCAGAACCCACGATGAGGGACAAACCCAACCTCTGAAGGTCTCATGGGCCTGTCCTGGTTCTCACCATCTAGTCAGGAGCTCTGGATCCACTCTGAAATGGGGAGGAGTACAAGCTCCTGGTTCTCTCTTTTTCTCCACTTCCAGGTACAAAGATGGTTGAGTTTCTCTAGCCTCAAGTCTGTCGTTTTCACAAAGCCTATTCTGGGAGAGTGAGCTGGTGCTTGGCTGAGCAGCTGCCAGACAGTACAAAGTTCTTCCTTCCTACATCTGGCCAAAGTCCCTGGTGTGGCAGTTCATGCCCTTCCCCTCCCATCCTGGCCTCATTGAGCCAGGCACTGCTATCTTTCTTGTAGAAAATTTCCACAGACTTCCACATTGCTATTTGTTCGTCTCCACAATAAATCAAACAGATGGCTTCATCTTTTCCTCGCAGGTCCCATTTTCTGGCCTTTAATCATGTTTGTTGCTTAACGTTGGCCAATCCAATCCACAGCCATTTGTCTGAGACCTCTGTGGCTGAGGCTGTCAATGGTCCCTCTTGAATGCATTCCGGTTCTGGAGTTTGATGAGCAATCGCTGCTATCAGTGGGCAGGTTATTAAACAGCTGGGACTCTACAGCCTTTTCAGGGACTTGCCCAGATGACAGAGAAGCAATTTCAGAGACAAGAAGCAACTGTTTCTAGGACTCCCTCCCAATATCAGGATATGCTCTGTGCCTGAACATTGGGGATGATGGCGGGAAGGAGCTAGGCTTGGTTTCACATACAAATTCTGAATGTGCTCATTGTTTCCTCTTTCTGTCACCAGCCTGTGGGACAGAACACTGTCCTCTAGGAATGTGGAACTTAACAACATCTATCTGTAGATATTGATCAGCATGTAAAATAAATCTTTAGGCTGACGCTTGGCGGAAAGAAGGAGGGATTGTATCATTTATTAAGCTGTTACTAGGCACCTGCAGGGCACCAAGCACTGCACTGCATAGAATGGTGAGTGGAAAGATGAGTAAAAATCATGGCCTGTCTACCTGCTCCAGACATGGAGTGGGCCAACAGGTCAACAATGCATTAGAATAACTCTTTACTATCCACTGAAGACTTCCATAAATGCTTTCTCTAACAGGGTTATGTGAGACATACTCAGGAGACAGTCCAGAGCAATAGTTCTCAACCTTCCTGATGCTGCAACCCTTTCAGCTCCTCCTATTGTGATGACCCCAACCATGAAGTTTCATTGCTACTTAATAACTATAATTTTGCTACTGTTATGAGTTGTAATGCCAATATCTGATATGCAGGATATCTGATATGCAACCCCTGTGAAAGGGCCATTTGATTCCCAAGGGGTTGCAATCCACAGATTGAGAACCACTGGTCTAGAGGGATGTGAAATTAATTTGGAGTAGGAAAATGAGGAGAAACTTCATGGGAGGATGAAACAATTGAAATGAGTCTCATATCCATGGCACTTTTTCTTTTTACAATGATTCTTTATAATTTTCACAACTACATAATGACAAGGACACACATAGTTATGCTTTTTTTTGCCCAGTGGGATACCAGACTCACTGAGGGTCAATGGCATAGCCACACAGAGCCTGCTATACCAGCATGAGGGTGGTACCATTTTGCTCCTGGGAGAGACCTACCTAGTGTCCGTAGTCTGTGGGGATGTAGGTGGAATTCTGAAGTGGGAAAGACTGGGGACTGGAGGGCTGGGATCAACATCAAAGGAGAAAAAAAGAACAGAGAGTGAATGGCAAAGAATTGTGGGGACAGGGCAACAAGAGCAGGAACAGCAAGAGCTGGAGCCACTGCCCTGCCAAGGGAGCGAAGGCTGTATGTGTTAGAAAGACTGCATGGAGAGAGGAAAAGCAGTCTATGGAGAGAGTAAAAGCCCTATGGAGGTTTTTTTTTTTTTTTTTGACATTATGAATATTCAGCTGGTCAACATGAATATTCAATTAGGCAGAGATCTGCAGATAGCTTTTGAGAGAGCTGGAGCTGACAAAAGGGTCTGACTTCTTTTCAGAATCTCCCAGTATCAAGGGAACATATGCCACTGTGGAGACGTGGATGGGATCGTAGGTGGAGGCAAAGACCTAGAAGTTTCAATGAAGAGAAGAGTGAGTGACAACCTCCAGGGCCCCACTGCAAATATTTGAGAAGCATCCAAGCACACAGTAGGGCAGTGAGTCTTCTGACTAGTATTTATATACAACTTTACAGTCTCTATGGGATATGACCTGGCTTGGCCAGTTCTTATGAAATCATACATATAAAGCTGGATAGGCAGCTAAAGATAGTCAAGGATTTGCATCACTTGTCACTGTGTGTAAAGGTAATGCTGCGGGCAGTTAGTAGTTCTCTCTCCTGAGCCCCAGGGATGTATAATATTAAAGGCTGGTCCCTCTAATATTATACAAGAAGGTACATGAGAAGGCCAAGTGTTCAAGGTCCTCCATAGTACAGCACAGCCTCAAGGTCATTAGCTGTACTCACTATCTTCAGAAAACAGTCTCAGTGGAGGACAAAGCTCTGCAACCAGAAAATAAAATGCAAGGAAAACAACCATTTTGTCCAAACGCATTGTTTTATGGATGTTCATGCATGGAGCTGGAGAAGGAACAGGCCTGTGTAAGTCTGTGGCCAACTCCAGGTTGGAATTTAGTAACTGTGCTCAGTTTAGCAGCCCAGCAGCACAGCTCTTACTGATTTGTCTGGAAAGGAGAGACTATCCATGGAGTCAGTGCTAGGGCTCATTTGGTGCCTTTGGAGGAATCAGGAAATGGGAGGCTCTCGGGTGACTGCAGCCCCAATGAGCAAAAAGAGACACTTCACACGGTTCCCTGAGTCAGCTTCTAGGTCTGGTCAATGGGAATATAAGAAATGGATCAGCAGGGGCCTACATAGGTTTTAATTTACAAAGGACTTTTCTAATATGTCAGTTTAAACCTCTAAGGGTAAGAGATGGAGGGAGGCGGAGGCAGTTGGACAAAGATGAGTGAGGAGCAGTCGCTTTTAGACAGTATGGACTTCCTGTGTGTTTGACTGGGTTGTCGAACCTCAATCCTTTGTGCTCACTAGACTGAGTTTTATCAGAGATGTGATGCGGGGAGAATGAGAGAATAAAATGATGTTTACCACCTTGAGGTGTTTGGTGCCGAGAAGAAGGATCTGTGAGTAGAACACTCCTCCCCGGCTCACAGTGCACTGTGTTGTGTGGTGCCCTTCTAAAGCAGCACGCAAACTGTGGGAATGCCGTGGAGAGAGAAGCTTTGGTGCAGTGAGAGATAATCATTCTTCAGCTGTCTGGGAGAAACTGTGAAGAGCTCGTTCTCATGAGCAATGCTGTTTGTGTTGGTGTCTTAGTCCTTACAAATGCAGGAAATATTCTTAAAGGACCAAAGAGGTACATTTGCCTAAGAAGGTTGAAACTCTTTTCTCATGGATCTGATATCATCATCATCATCATCATCATCATCATCATCATCATCAACTTCACCATTATTTTTGACACAGGGGCTTGTTATATTTCCTAGACTGTTCGTCAACCCCTGGGATCAGTTGATCCTCCTACCTCCATCTCCCAAATAAATGAGATAACAGGTAGTAGTCACAATACCTGGTTTCCATTATTTGTTTAAACCCCACCTTATATCATCTACTATATACCAGGCCTTTGGGTAGATGTTTGACATGCCCTGACTTATTTGACCTTTACCTGTGGTGATGAGATTTCCATGAACTCCCATTAGCTTTTAACAGCTAGTAAAATCCTCCTTTCTGTACCTATCCATTTATCCACTCAATATTTTAAAATCAAGACTTCTATGCCTGAAGCACTATTTCAGGTACTTGGGATTGGCAGGATGAATCCCCTATTCCAAATGGTCTCCTTTTTTAGGTGGGAAAAAATAAATGAAAGAGAGTGGTGGACAAACGCCTATAGCAATAACCAATTTTGATAATTGCAATGTTGGATAAAAAAGACCTGTGAGAAGGTACCATTTAAACTAGAATATGAAGGAACCGCATGCCCAGAGCCAGAACAGAAACTGTCACAGATGTCCACAGGCCCTGAGGACTTGAAAACATTTTTGAGAACTTCTTACAGAAAAAGTACACGGGGTGTGGAAAAATGGAGATATAGCATGGGCCAGATTGCCAAGTGTTCTGAAGGTCAAGTGCAGTGGGAAGCCCTCTCATCAGATGAGTGTCTGGAAGGAGCCAGTGTAGCTGTCTTGGAGAGAATGGTTGGAGGGGGAAGCAGCAGAGGGAATGTGGGAAATGAAGTTTTGGTGGGAGCCCAAGCAAGAGAAAATGATGAGTTGCTTCAAGAGGAGTGTGGTTGTGACATTGGAAGGGACTGGCTGCTTAAACTATTGTTTGGGACTTGTATCATGAAGAATTTTAGATATACTGAAGGTGGGAGATATAGGAATATATCTAAATTTGACCTTAAATATAGAATAGCAACTGTTCCAGAAAATAGTTTGGCTAATAAGTTTATAGCAGCCCACATAAATTATTGATTTAACTTATAAAATTAAACACAAACATACCCTATGATCCAGAAATCCCACTCTGCGTATTTATACAGGAGATGAAAACTTATGTCCAAAGAAAAACTTGTACCACAAATGCCCCTAGTGGGTAAATCAATATGCTCATTATAGTACTCGATAACCTTTAATCACTAGTAACCATTGATCTGCTCTGGTTCCTACAGTCTGACCTTTAAAAAAAAAAAATGTTGTGAGCGTCATAAGAACACCTTTGTAGTTTTCATGCTTGGCCATGCTTTGAGTGCCCATTCCCTCTCATTTGTTGGGTAATTTTCCAGTGACATTCCCAACAAAAGCCAATTTCAGTATATGCAAATCTGAAAGTAAAAATGTAAAACATTTAAAAATAGAATCAGCTTGGCAAAACGACCTTTGTCATCTAGCTGTGATATCTGGTCACCTGTCTCTGGCCATTGCTGATGTCTCTATGAGAGTATCACTATGTTTGGGGACTACTTTTTGTATTCTTGGGCTTTGTCCAATATTGTGAGGATGGATGGATAAGTCATTTCAAGAGGAGAGGAAGGACTTGCAGGAAGTGAATGCAAGTGAATCAGTGTGCTCTGTGTCTGGGGGAAAGCTGCACAGTCTTGCTAGGGACCTGGATCCAGATGGAAGTGTGGGAGAAAATGGATGAGGAACAGAAAGAAGAGCAGAAGATGGAGAACAGTGGAGGAAGAGAAGGGGAAAGAAAAGTGGGAAGGGGATAATGGTAGATAGAAGGAAGGTAAGAGGAGGGAGGGAGGAGGAGAAGGGAGATGCTAGTTCCATAGATTTGTTTGAATAGCCTCTTTCTGGGGAGGATCTTGGGTCTCTCTTGTGCTTTCTGTAACTACCTGAAGGGTAGTGCCACAGGCAACCCCCAGGCACAAACTGTGCCCTCCTCTAACTCCATAGCAGAGAAAAGGCCATGTATTCGTGTTTTGTGTATTTATGGGGCAAGAGGCTGGAAAGGAAGATACTAAATTGTAAGGAGTGATTTCTGTTTTAATTGGTTAATCCTGGATGACTCCAGGGATGGGATAAAACCCATTAATGAAAAGAAAGCCACTGAGGCCCATGGTCCCATGTATTCCTCAGAAAGGAGATGACAGTCACTGAGTATTGGAGGCTCTTGTCTCTGGTTCCCTTCTCATAATTTCTCATGCATCATGTCATCTTGTCTCTTCCCTCAACTATTCTGTAATTTGTAGGATGATGTTATCTGTGAGATTATAGGAAGGATCTCTTATGAATTCTAGATGAGGTGTGCCCACAGCAGACTAGAGTTATTCAATAAGCAATTGCTCTGTAAATAGGAAAAGAATCAAGTGTCTCACTAGCCCAAACAGAAAAACAGTACAAGTTACATGTGCAATGTTAAACACTCTCATAGGAACTCATCAACCAGGTAAAGTTTGATTTATTCATATTAATAGTGCTAATTGTATATAGCTAAAGTATTAAGATTTCAGTCTGAGGTCAATACAGAGATGTACAATTGATATTATCCCCAAATGTTTTAAATGTTTACACTAAAGTCTTCAAAATCTTGTGTATATTCTATTCTTCCAGCATAAGTCAGTCTGAAGTAGCTACATCTGAGTGCTCAAAAGCCACATGTGAGAGATGGATACAGTCACAAATATTGTAATTCCAGCACGTAGGACCCTGAGGCTGGAAGACTATAGGCTCAAGGCCACTTAGACCTTGTTAGGCCAGGTAACATTGTGAACCCCTCCCTCCCATTAAAAACAGAAAGAAAGCTATGTGTGACTTCATTATTGGGCAGCATCTGTCTAGCTCAAGTCATGACATAAGTCTAGTTCCTAATATTTTCTGAATGAAATGTCACAACACTATAGTTCCATGCCAGGGTCCTCAGGTTGCTGAGCAGGGATGTGACTTGCTGGTGGGATTTTCAAACCCACCTGTGTCTGTGGCAGAGAACATAAAGGTATACTGAGTCATACTTACTCCTTCTACTTGGTGACAAGGTAGCTTGGCTTTGAGTCAGTAGCTGGATTCTGTGTACAAACCATCACCACAAACAGGATTGGGGAGGGAGATGAGCTAGCACACATGTACACAGAGCATGCCTATATGTGTGCACATGGCGAAAGCATTTTTTTAAGCTGCCAGGAACATAACTATGAGGATGTGCATGTGGAGGTACAAATAGAACACACATGAATCTTACAAAGAAAACTGTGTGCCCAGAAGATGCAGAAGCTGCTGGCTCCAGGCTCCGTCTTCTTGTGGAGCCATCTGGGCTAGCCACCTTCCCACCTTGCATATGTGGTTCTGCTTGAGGAGCCATTGGCCATCCCTGCAGGTGGGGGGATTCCCCACTCCTGTCCTCCTGTCTCCCTAGATAAAAGTGTTGACACTCTGTTTGCAGGATGCCCTGATGAGAAACCAGAGTCTCTCAGGGCTTGAGGGCTTGTCCACTGAGGATCTAGAAATTTCTTTGACAGTCTTCTGCACCGATGGTCCTTCTTGAATCTCGATAATCTCTGAAGACAGAGTCATGATACCAGAAGCAGCATATTCCATGGTGGCAGTTCTGATGGCCTAAAGAACCCAGGGCCTTCCACATCCCAGGTAACCACTCTACCACTGATTTTAATCTCCAGCCTCTTAATTACTTTTATTTTGAGGCAGAGTCTCTCCCTAAATTGCCTAGTTTGACCTTGAACTCACTCGGTAGCCTAGGGCTACCAGAAGCCTTGGGATTTTGATCCTCTTCAGCTTCCCAGTAGCTGGCCTTCTCAATTTTCATGTTCTTCTATTAATTTAAGACCACATGGCCTGGGTTATAACAATCACCCACTAACTCATCTTTGCCATCCTCTTTCACCTGGAACTGATAAGTTCTAGGATTTTACAGTGCTCATTCCACCATAAAAGCATGTGGTCCCTCTGGGAGTAAGCAGTTCCTGCAGGCCTAGCCTCACACTGACCTACTGCACTCCACACTGGTCCATCTTCTCACTGCTTCTCATCTGCCCATGGACATAAACATCTTACATGATGAGGCCTCATCATTAGGATAGGGATGCAGAGAACATTTCAATACTTAAGGCTACTGAAGTAGCTAGAAGGTACTAGCTCTTTATGAGATCCCTCTTCCCCCAGCAGATCTTTCTGGATTGAAATGCTTCACACATATACACATATTCAAGACATGCAGATCGCACACACTATGTGTCAGCTTGTACCATGGAGTGCAAGAATCTACCATTTCTCATTAAGGGTGTCTTGTCAATGGATTGTTGATTCTTGCGTCTAGAGAAGCAGGGCCACAGGAGTGGGGAATACTCTACCTGAAGGAATGGTTAATGGTTCCTCATGCAGAACCATGCATGAGGGAGGACGTAAGGCCAGTTTTCAGGAGAGATGTGGCTAGTCCAGGTAGTCCCAGAAGAAGAATGAACCATGGAGACAGAAACCCACCATCTCCTGGGTGCACAGACAGCTTCAGTGCATAGCCTTCTCTTGTTCTTGCCTTGTGGTATCCTCATTCCATAATGTCCCTCTAAGTGGATCTTTGTGTCTTTTTGGTAATGGAACACTGAAGGTGGTTAGTGTGGTTACTCATTCTACTTTGAGACATGCAAAGTCCAGTCTGCTCCCTCCCTCTTGCCACCTTACACCTAATCTCTAAAGAGGTTTCAAGCTGACTCTTCCAAGAAGTGTCAGCCACCAACTTTCTGCTTACAGATCATCACAGACCTTGGCCTGGGAGGGCTTTGGGAACTCTGTTGAGTGTATTCTCTTGTGTCCTTGTTTTGTTTCCCATGGCTGTCATAAAATACTCCAACAAAAGCAATTTACAGGAGAAAGGGTTTATTTGAAGTCATAGTTCACCATGTCTGGGACATGCAGGAAATTGAAGCAGCTAGACACATGTGGAGTCAAGGAGAGAGAGAGAGAGAGAGAGAGAGAGAGAGAGAGAGAGAGAGAGAGAGAGAGAAATGCACACATGCTTCTGAGGTTTAGTTCACCTCCTCCATTCTTACAGAGCCTAGAACTCAAAGGCAGGATTGATGCTCTCCATGGTGAGCTGTATCTTCCCACTTTACTTGATGCCATCAAGACAATCCCCAGCAGAAATACCTGGTATAGACAACCTTTCCTTGAGACCCATTTCAGGTAACTAGTCTAGACTGTGTGGTATTGACAACTCAAACTGAACATCACATTCTGTTTGTAGATGATGCTGTCTAATGAGAATTCCAGTTCAATCTGACCACTCATTAGCCAAATAAAGTTTGGAAATTTTATTTACCCTTCTCTAGTGTTTCCCTCTCAGTACTTAGGGATGCTAACACCTATCATAAATGCCACAGTAAAGAAGCAGGTAGTAAACCTTGAGCCCTATTGCTCTGGTAAGCTCCAGAGAAGGGGGGGGAATTTAAAGAAAAATTTACATACCATTCTCCCAAATCAACAAGCCACATGGGACATAGACATTCCAGCCAGAGAAGAGAATCTCATCAGAAAGTCAAAGGTGCAATTACTACTGAGTAAGCCTCAAGGGACCCTGCATGCTCTGCACTGGTTTGAAATAATATTAAGTCTTAGGTATCCTTTCTTTATCTTGTCCACAGGACCATTAGGCAGACCTCAGAGCATTGCAAGAAATGAACAAAGTAAATCAGACAGAGGGCTCCCTGATGCACGCTCTCAGAGGTTGTTTCTCCTTCTCTGCCTCTGTTCCCATCATAGACAAGGCAATGGTAGTTCCATTTCATGTTCTAATATCATGCCCCACCTGAAGGTTCAAGGCCTCATTAGGAAGCCAATTAAATTAGTGGGAAGGAACTCCACAGTGGGGCTGTTCCATCATCCTGCCTCTCTGCCCTGTGTACTGCCAAGTTCAGGTTAGTTGGCCTTCCCCTGACTTACCAGCCCTTCATCTTCACATCATGCCACTTCACATCCACGTGGGGGTATTTCCACTGGCAGCAGAACATGTCTGTCACTAAACTCTGGGTTTAGAATGGAAACACTCACTGAGGAGATGAGGAAGTCTGGGAAAGCTTATTATGTGACTTTAACTAGGCAGCCCCCCCCCATAGCCCCATCATTAAGGGCAGAATGGGAACCTGTCAAATCAGCAGGAAGATTATATACAGAGAAATATGACATGCCTACCTCTTCCATGAAAAGGTATAGCTGGAGAAAAAAAGAAAAAGAAAACCTACAGAGGCTGGAGTGGGGTGAGCTGTTAATGAATCTGGCATTAAGAGATTTGTGTGAACCTGAGGGTGGTGGCTGCATTCCTAGATTTGATTCAGCCCATTCCGGGAAGCTGTGGGGTATCTTCTCAGAGGTCAGTGGCAGTTAAGTTAAAATATTTAACTGCTCATTAGCCCCACAGATTGTACCACTTTCCCCAGTGTATTTTGGGAAGCAGACAATAGGCCCACATTGGGTGCATTAGTCCATCCCTTGATGTCTTAGGATGTCGTCTGTAATTCAGACTCCACCTAGTCTTCCTCCCAGCCTCAGAATGCATATGGACATAGGTACCTCTGGTTCTGAATGCCACTTCAATAGCATCCTCTGTGCCCAAATGTGTATTTAGTTGTGTCACACAAGCCTATGGCTTTATTTACATCCACAGATAGTTCATCATAACTAGAGAGGGAAGCCTATTTCCTTTGAAAGGAATAAGATAGCTTTTGATTGACATGAACACATGTCCAGAAGGGACTGGTAAAACTTACATAGGAGCCAGGCCACAGAGTAAGGAGGTCAAAACTGAGGAATGTGACTGTACAGTCTTTGGAGTAGATAGACTAAAAGAAACAGAAGATTCTCAAAGTTATATTGTACTGGCTTCTCCCACATTAGTGGAAGATGAACACAAACACAGCACTTTCCTTTACAGGACAGAAAAATTGTAGCTCATCACTTGTACAAGATCACAAAACCAAAGGCAAGATGAAATACTTCCTGGGATCAATGCTGTGGTAAAGGGGTGACGGGAAGCTGGAGCCTGAATAGAGACATGGGAAAGGAAAACAATAATACCTGGGTGGGTACAACAGCAAACCACCTGGCTCCACACTTCTGCAGACATTCAGGTTTCATCCTAACCTGTCCACAGCAATTTCTTTCCAAGGGTGCTTTTGCAGACATCAGCCTTTCTGGGCAGGAGACTTGGAGAGGTGGGTTACAGATGCTATGCTCTAAAGGTCAAAGACACAGTGTAGTCAGAAGTTTTCCTGTGTCCTGGCTGGCTGGCGGTCAGGACAAATCTCTTCCACTGGAGTCCCCCCAAAAGTTAGAATAGTGAATTAGGTGCATTTTGAACTCACCAAAATAGGATAGATAATGTAATATTTTCTCTGAATTTGTCAAATGCAAATGGACTAGACACTGTTGATGTATTTATTGCTTGTATATATTGTCTATAGTTATTGTACTTATTGTATATAGTTTTTCTTACATTAGTTATAACTTTTTTATTTTTTATTAGACAAAAGGGGGATATGTGGTGATATTTTATTGGTGCTTTAATAAATAAATCTTGCCTGGAGATCAGAGGAAAAAGGCTAGCCATTTTACGTAAACAGAGAAGTCAGGCAGTGGTAGCACATGCCCTTAATCCTATCAATTAGCAGGCAGGATCTCTGTGTGTTCAAGGCCACTTTGGAAACAGAGCCAGGTGTGGTAGCACACACCTTAATTCAAACTCTAGTTAGCCATGGAGGTCTGGAGGTCTATACAGACAGACAGAAATTGATAGAGCTATGTAGGAAGAGGAAGTGAAGTAGCTGAATGGAGAGAGCAAATCAGATGGCAGAATAGCAAGGCATATAGACATGGGTAGACAGGAAGTAACTCACATTTGGAAGCTGCAGAGTTGGTGAGGTGAGGTTGGCTGGTGGCTTTCCCTATTTCCCTGATCTCTCTAAGGCTTTCACGTCTATGTTTGGCTCTATGTTTTTTTTAATTTAATAAGACCATTTAGAAATTCGTCTACAATGCAGTAATTCACACAGACACATTGAAAATGGATGGCCAGGTAGCAAGAACAGATAGCCACCACTGTGTTGTCTATATGGTCATTGCCACTTGAGTTCTGAGAAATGTCTAACTATGAGTGCCCTAAAGAGTGTATTGGCACATACCTAGATGATGTAGGTCAGTCACTCAAAATGGCCTCTATGCAGTCAAGAGACACAGTAAACACAAAATGTACATGGTTGTGTGGTGCTGAATCCTCTCTCACAGTAAGCATTTTTTGTTTTAATGGGTTGGGGTAGCTAGTATGGTAAACACATAAACCAGTAACATGTCAGTGTTTGATCGTTATCAAGTATTACATACTGCACAGAGCTGTTTGTGCTGTCCTTTCATAGGACCAGCAGCAAAGTAGGTTAGTTTAACTAGCCTTGCCACAAATGTGCCAGCCACGTGTGGTGTTGCATCAAGGAAGCTACAATGTCAGTAGGTCACAGGAATTCTTCATGTTCCTTGTAGTATGATAGGGCTACTCTTCTGTATGTGGTCCATTGTTAAAGTGAATCACCAATCACATGACCTGCAGCTATAGTTCCTAAAGTCCCTTTTTTGTCGTGTGTGTGTGTGTGTGTGTGTGTGTGTGTGTGTGTGTGTGTGTGTGTGCATATATGTGTAATGTGTGTGTTGAATTTTTTGGGTTTTCCTCACATGTAGATTCATGTGATGATCGCTACCACTGTCAAGAGACAGACATATGCAAGTACAGATTGGACTCAAGCTTTTTTCCACATGCAATATTCTTTCTCACTTGCTCTTCCTGGATTTGAACAACTATTTACCTTTCAAGATTCATTCCATGAACAACCTTTTCTAAATCAAATGCTCTAGATTGCTTATCTTTAGCCCCTTAGGAGCAGTGTTCACTGTTGGAGACCTCTTTGTTTATTTATTGTCTTTACTTCCCCTAGCCTGTAAAGTTTCTTATAGCCAAGGACAGCATCTCTTACATCTTTGTATTACCAGTACTTAGCATAGTGCCTAGAACAAAGTAGGGGGTCAGTCATTGTTTGCTGAATGTGATCAGATTTTTATAAAGGATAAATGTCTCATTGCCTAAGGAAAAACCATACACAAAAGCTATTGTATAATCAGCATTTGATGTATTTGATGACAGGGCTACTTTTCTGCATGTGGTCCATCATTAAGTGAGTAATCAATTGCGAGACATATGACTATAGTTCCTGAGGCCACTTTTTTGTTCAGTGTGTGTGTGTGCATAAATGTGTAATGTGTGTGTTGAGTTTACTTGGTTTTGCTCACACATAGCTTCATGTGATGATCAGTGTGGTGAAAATTCCATAGTCACCACCACTTAGTTCAAGCAAAGTTGCAATGTAAGTATACATTAATATTTAATTATGAGTGTAATTTGCAATGGTATGTGTATGAGTATGCACACTGTGGTCACATCTTCTCTTTTAGGAGTCCCGGTGCTATGTGGCTATGAACAGAACATTTATTTCTCCCTCACCAGGGTTCATATGTTGAAATCCTCATCCTAAGGTTATGATGTTGGAAAATGGAGCTTTTCATCATTGGACCCCATAGATGGGACTGAAACTCAGGTCTTATTCTGTCAGATGAAGATACAAGGAAAAGTTGGCAGTCTACAAAATGAATAGAGTTTTCTCCAGAATACTACAATGCTGGCACCATCATTATGGGCTTTTAGCCTTAAGAACCACGGGGAATATAGCCCTGGTGTTTGTAAGTATCTGTTTTTATAAGAATGAAAATAGTCCCCATAAGCTCATAGGGAGTGGCACTATTAGGAGGTGTGACCTTGTTTGAGTAGGTGTGACCTTGTTGGAGGAAGAGTGCCACTGGGGGTGAGCTTTGAGGTTTCTGATGCTCAAGTTAGGCCTAATGTCACTCTCCCTTCCTGATGTCTTAGGATTCAGGTATAGAACTCTCAACAACTTCTCTAGTACCATGTCTGCCTGCCTGCATGCCATCATGCTTCCCACCATGATGACAATGGACTAAAC
This sequence comes from Onychomys torridus, assembly GCF_903995425.1. Lineage (NCBI taxonomy): Eukaryota > Metazoa > Chordata > Mammalia > Rodentia > Cricetidae > Onychomys > Onychomys torridus. Next base: position 54,585,784 of record NC_050450.1, read on the forward strand.
CTCTAAACTGTAAGCCAGTCCTCAATTGAATGTTTTCCTTTATAAGAATTGCTGTGGCCATGGTGTCTCTTCACAGCAATAGAAATGCTAACTAATAACCCAATGTGGACTAGGGTACATGCAGAAACTTTCCTAAATATCACTGAGTTGTGCTTTGGTGTCACATCTGGCTTTGTTGACAAGGACATCTTTTAAATGTCACATTAAAGCCACTTCTCTTTACCTACATTTTTTATAAAGTCGTTGCTACCTTCTACATAACTTATCTAAATTATCAAATAGGCTTATTTTAGAATTTTTTTTCCAGAGCTGAGGACCGAACCCAGGGCCTTGTGCTTGCTAGGCAAGCGCTTTACCACTGAGCTAAATCCCCAACCCCTTTCTTTAGAATTTAACACCAAGAAAAAACATGGCTTCTTTGTGGAACTGGTGAGCTCTTCTCTTTCTAGTAAACAGATACCTGTAACTCATTATCATGGCATGGTTTCTAGGAAGGACAATATTATGTCTCAGTTCTCTCTACTGATTCTTGGGTACTCTACTGATTCTTGGGTTTTAATTTCTGATCTCCTAGTATCGGGGGATAATTACAGCCATCATTTAAATTTTGCATATAAGTTAAGTGTGATGGTGCACACTAATTCTAACACACAGAGGCTGAGACAGGAGGATTACAAGTTTAAGGCCAGCCTGGTCTACATAGCAAATTCTGGATCATCCAGGGCTACATAGCAAGTGTGTGTGTGTGTGTGTGTGTGTGTGTGTGTGTGTGTGTGTGTGTGTTTCTGCAACTAGGAAGCAAGAAAATCAATAAAAAGAATAAATTAGTATATATTAATAGATTGGTTTAAAAACATCAGTCCTTCTTTCTGTGGTGTAAGCTGTATGGCATGGATGTTTGAGATACAAGTCCACCTAGATCTGGGCCTTCAGGCAGAAGCTTCTCTTTTGGTGATATAAGAGTAAAACTTGGATTTTTAAAAATTATTATTCTTGTGTTGTGTGGATCAGAGCATCTGAATCCATAGAACACATCCTATATCCTCCTGAGCCCCTGTGAATGAGCTATTGTGAACCTTACTCTGGATTGCTCTAAGAGACCTCTCATCTCATGAAGGGATTTTCCACAATTCAGGCAAAGCCACTTTAGTGCCATCTTCATAAAACATGTGACACACAGACAAAAACTTTAATTTTCTTCTTCCTTTCTTAATCTTGATTTTTGTATTCCTTTGACTTATTTCATGCTTGTCATTGAAGATGGGATGTGTCAAATCCTTTATATAAAGGAAAATGACTCTATGCCTAGCTCTGAATGGGAAGTGACTAGCATATTTGTGTATGTTCAGGCACTTGGCTTTTATTCTACAAATATTTAGAACCTTAAGTTATTTTCAGTAGACACCACTAACTTCTAGGAATATTGGAAATCATGGCATCACTGCTGTGCTTGGGAGGGGCATCAAGCTGCCTGCTTTGGGGGTGGGACCAAGGGCACAAGCATAGGAAACAGTGGCAGTGAAGACAGAATCTGGGTATGTGAATTCTGAGCCATGTGCTCTACACCAAGATGGGCAGCCTTTGTCTGAAGGCTCTGGCAGCTGCAAGAGAAAAGAAACTCTTCCAATCCCAAGGGTGTCCGTCAAGACAAGACTTCTTAGGCTGGGTCAAATGTATGTGTCAAACTGTCAGATGCAGCTTCTATTCAAATACTCCAGACCATGTGGGAGAGAGAGAGAGGCTGACATCTGTACCGCTGGCCCTTCCATTTAAACTCAGCTGATATGGAGATCTTTGCTTAGCTTTTGTGCTCAAAGTACCAAGATGGACAGGAATTAGCATCATGCCTCTCCTTGGTTCTAACGAAATCTTAATGAGGGGTAGCTCTGCTGAAGATATGAAAGACAGGTGAGATACCATTAGACTTAAGGCTCACTGACAGTCCAGAATTGCCCAGCTGCACTGCCCATACTACAACCTCATGTCCCCAGTTTCCATCCCATCCTTCTGACAGGTAGTGAAAGCCTTGCTTGTAGAAGGATGCTGTCCCCCAAGGCAAATGGCGAGCTCTGGATTTATTTGCGTAGCTTGTGCAAGGCAACCATACTGAGCCCTTGTAATTGCACTAAGTGTTTCATAATGCTACTTTATTTCAGCCTTGTAACAGCCCTCTGAGTTAGGGACCATATTAGCATCATTTTCAGGTGAGAAAGCCAAAGACTTTCTTGATTCCATGTTTTATACAGCCATGGGGAAAATTTCTATCTAGATTACAGGGCTGATGTCAAGTGGCTTTTGTGTAGTTATGGAAGAATACTTAATGTCACAAAGCTAGTGAAGGCCAAGCTGGGACTGGAACCAAAGGACTAATTTTCAGAACACAATGTTTCCTCTGCTAGTTCTCAAAATCAGGGCTCTACTGGAGTGACAAGAAGGACAGGTGTGGTGGTTTTATTTATTCTTTCATCCATCCAGTCATTATTTATTTATTTATTTATTTGTTTGTTTGTTTGTTTGTTTAGAAGAGGACATACAAGACAGAATAGTGTCGATCATTGGGGGAAGCTCTATTAGTAAGCAGAGCCAAATGGATCACATTCATGCTGGTCCCAAAATGATGTGTTGGCTTCCTCGTTTTCACTTAGCATTCATGTGACCTTGAGTCTGAGGCTCTTTGGGTAGTTATAGTACAGGTATTATAATACTAAGACACAATTGTATTAAATGCCAAAAGGTTGGACAGCCACTGTTGTGAGATAATCATTTTGTATACTGTGAAGATGTGTCTCTGCTTAATGCAACTTCTGAGTGGTTTAATAAAGAGATGTAGAGAACTACAACCAAACATTAGATGGAGTTCTGGAAACCTGCAGAGAAGGAGTATAAAAGAGTGTAGGAGCCAGAGGAGTCAAGGACCTGGGCTCACGGGGGCTCTCAGAGCCTGAACTGACAACCAGGGAGCCTGCAGGGACTGACCTAGGCCCTCTGCATATGTGTTACAGTTGTGTAGCTTGGCCCTCTTATGGAACTCCTAACAGCAGGATCAGGGGCTGTCTCTGACTCATTTACTGGCTTTGGGAACCTTACTTCTCATACTAGGTCACCTTGCCCAGCCTTAATTCATGGGGAGGTGTTTAATCTTACTGCAACTTGATATGCCATGTTTTGTTGATACTCAGAGGAGACCTGCCCTTGCCTGGACGGAGGCAGAAGAGGAGGGGGTTGATGGTGTGGGGAGGATGAGGGAAAGGGACTGGAAATGGGGAATGGGGGGAGGCTATGGCTGGGATATAAAATGAGTAGGAATAAGTAGATGAACAACAACAAAAAAAGAGCTGAACTGTCAATAGCTAGGCAGCACAGGATAGGCAGGCTTTCCAGGGAGAAAGAGGAACTCAGGAAGAATCTGAGGCACTTGAGATTCACCAGCCAGACACAGAAGGAATCAGATGTACAGAATGGAGGAGAGGTAACAAGCCACTTGGCAGATTGTAGATTAACAGAAACAGGTTAATTTAAGTTAAAAGAGCTAGTGGGGAACAGGCCTAAGCAAAGGCCAAGCTTTCATAATTAAAATAAGCCTCTGTGTCATTATTTGGGGGCTGACAAGAAAGCCCTGCTATATAAGCCATCTCAAAGCATGGTGCCGGGTCTGTGCGAGCAATGGTAGTGACAAAGAAGGTCCTAGATAGCTAGGAAGTGGGGGATAAGAGAGAGAGAAGAGGCTGTGTTCAGTTTCCCTACTTCCTGTGTCTGTCCATGGCCTTCCCTTAAGGAGTTAGTTGCTCAGGGCACTGCACTAGTTAGGCATATAAGGCCTCTAGCATTCTCTCACTGTCAAAGGGCATTGGGTCCACAAAGCTGCTCATTGCTCACAGAAGATTCCTTTGGAAGTTCCCACTAAGTAGTTCCTTAGTGGCCAGTCAGGGCTGTTCATCATAGCACCAGACACAGCTCATGGTGTGAGATTTATATCAAGTGAATGTAGCCGAAAGTGTCCAACACCACAAGATGCATGGCGAGTCTGAGCACACTTTGGGTTTGAATCTCAGATCTATGACTAGCCTTTCTTCTCCATTACCCATTGTGTGCACACTGAAGACTGAGAACACATGGAGGTTCTTGGTAGACCAGAAAAAGGAGGGGTAATTTGAGTCTGTCTTTTATTGATTATGGATGCTCAGACTGAAAGTGACTGAAAAGTTTAAGCAACATATCTGATAATCCAGCTTGGGAGTCTCCCTGAGTCTGTTCCAGGATGCGGGATAATGAGCGTTTCAGCACTTCACTGCTGCCAGGAGCCACTGGCTTCACCTGTGGCAATACAGGTGGCTTCATACATTCTGATGCCAAAGAGTCCAGCTATGCCATATACCTAATGATTTTCCAGGATCTCCATGCTTAAGACTTCTGGTTTGTTTCCAATTAGGAGCAATCTTATTCTACCTCCACAGTTTTTTTAAACCCTCTCTTTTGGAGTAGTTTGAAATCTTGTTAGCTCTCCTGCCCTTGTTTATGTGAAGTGGGCTGTTCCAGGGAAGGCAGCTTTGTTCAAATTAGTGCACTGAGATGGACTTAGAGGTGGGTTTATGGAGGGGAAAGGCTCCTTTGCTGCTCAAGGATGTTGCTTTATGGACCAATGGTAGCAAGGGACTCAGCCTTTGTTTTCTTTCTTTAACCCCCTCTTTTCCTGTTCTGCAGCTGTCCCCTGCACTTCAACAGGCTTTCTCTCCTTCCCTTCCTGCCACTTGACATCCCGTTTTTCCATCTCACTCCCTGCTCATGTGTCTCACCAAAAAACTGTAGGAAGAGAATGATTGGGAGTGTTTGGAGCAGCAGGGGTCAAGCCAAACATGACCTTAGCTGCTGGAAGCAGGCCAGTGAGGGCCCTGGTGGTGGCAGTAGCAGATACAGAAGTGACAGAACAAGTAAACACCCCCCATCCTTTAGGTGGTTGACACTAGGTGACAGGAGCTTGCCCTGCCCTGTCTCTAGTTCTACACTCCACGTAAATGAGCAACAGGATGCTTAGAGGAACTGCAGCTTGTCCAAGTCCACAGAGGAGTGGACTTACTGCTTACAGCTGTTCAGACCTCAACAAAGAGTCTGCCACCCAAGTCTGCTTCTTTACTCGGGGAGTAAGTCCAGGTCCCATGGAATGCACAGACAAAGGAGGTGAAGAGTGAAAGCAAGTGTCAGTGGAGAACTGGCATGTTGTAGTCTTGCAGATTGGAATTTCTCCTCTTTTCATGTTCTCTTTTCTCTCAAAAGTCAACCTTGGGCTTATGCAGAGACACTTTGCTCAGCCTGGAAGGAGGGGACTGGACCTGCCTGTACTGAATCTGACTGATTCTTTGTTGAGGTCTGAACAGCTGTAGCAGTAAGTCTCGTTATGCCACTCCTCTGTGGACTTGGACAAGCTGCAGTTCCTCTAAGCATCCTGTTGCTCATTTATGTGGAGTGTAGAACTAGGGACGTGGCAAGGCAAGCTCCTGTCACCTAGTGTCAACCACCTAAAGGATGGGGGAGGGGGGAGGGCAGGGAAACCCATGGCTGATAGGTAAAATTAAAACACAAATATAATTTTAAAAAAATTAAAAAGTTAATCTTAAAAACAAAAGTCAATGGATCAATAGATGGTGAGCAGAATTTACTGCAAACTATGAAGTCACAAACATTTGTGTCTGGTGCTCACCAGCTTTCCATTTATGCATTGCTGTGCCCTTTCTTGTAGCCACTTGTAGGGCCCTGGAACTCCCAAGTTGGGTAACTGCAGCCCTGCTTGCTGACCTTAACCAGGTGTCCTCCCTAGGCTGATTCCCTGCTGGTCTCCACCCTCCTGAATGCTCACTGGAGGTTCTTTGTCTGTGTATCCTGCTTTTGGTGTAAGCAGCTTAGATGCAAGAATGTAGCACATTCAGTAGCGAATTTCTGCCCTCCAGGGGTTCTTCCACTGTGCTGTAAGCCTGTATTTAAGGTTTCCTCCCTTCTTCAATAAACAGCATTCGGCATCCTATGGGCATCCTATGGCACGAATGTCTCTGTTTTTCGATCCACAGCCCCTGGCTCGGACATGGTGAATGGGTGGTGGTAGTGCGGGCGCTACCACAACAGCCACTGAAGGAGTAAAATCCTCTATGAGGGAGGTTCCCATCTTGGTCAGTCTTTGTTCCTGGGAACCTAGGGTACCAGTGATAGGCACTTAGCAGGCTCTACGTAAATGTGGCATGAATTCATCATACCTTCACAATAGCAGCTGCCTTAGCTGTTTAATTGAGATGTTCTTGACTCGAATATCTCTCCCTTTCCTTGACCCAAGTCCAACTGTGGTCCATCATCACTCCAATATGTGGCAGATCATAACAGATCATGACTCCTCTTTCTTTTCAATAGAGGGACTAGAAGAAAAACGCTGTCATCAAGGCATTAAAGCTCACCCTCTTCAAAACAGAACAATTTTACACCAAAGACAGAAAGAGATAGATTTGCAGCTAGATGGCTCCAGGGATTGTGTGAGGTTATTCAGAAGGAACAGAAGAAGGAGATGGAAAGAGAAACTAATATTTCTTAAGCTACACTAAGTATATGGTAATTCCCTACCTGTATAATAAAATATGATTAAATAGTAAAATAAAAATTTAAGTATACTATAAATTAACCCTGTAGGAAGCAATGAGCTGGAGTCCAACTCATATTTAGGGACACAAGGCATAGCTAACGAGGCAGGAGATGACATTTAGGATTAGCTGGACTACTTAACTTGAGTAACATTGTCACACAATTTAGTAGGTAGTAGATCAAGAAATTGGCTTGGATATTCTAGGTGACAGTCTACTCAATTTTTTAAGGAGTCATTTGTTTTTAAGTTTCCACTAATGACAGATATGACTCTCCATCACTAACTACTAGTTAGTACCTTCCATCAACTCTTTGGGAAGACATGACTAGCAAACATCATCTTGTTTTCAGCATGGAAGGCACGGGACAGAGCATGGTTGAGTGGTTCACAAATACTTGCCCTCCATTCTCAAGTGTAAGTTCCTCTGAAGTTCTATGTCAGGCAATGCTGGTGATTCACCTGGATTTCCTAGGTCCCTGAGTGCTTTTGGCATCTGTGGAGAGTGTGCTTTCATATCTAGTGGATATACTTGATTCTCTTCTTTGAGAGATTTTCTGGGGTAAAAAGGCAGAGAACTCAGTGTCCCTCATCCAGATGAGACCAGCTCTCAGGACTTTGCATGCTTGTTCTCTTTATCTTTTCCTGCTCTCCTCCTGGATCTACTTTCTAGCGATTGAGGCAGATCAGTTGCACATACATTCTCATCTCAGCTAAGCTCAACCTTTCTATGCTCCTGCTACATAACCTATGTCCTGTGTCTCTAAATGTGAGTTATACTCTAGCTGTGCATGGAGAAGTCTTCCACTCTGATTGCTGAAGATCTCACACAGCATTCCATCCATCCATATGTAGGGTTTTCCACAGAATAGAGAAACATCATTTCACTATCTGTACTAAGGTGAAAAAAATGTAACATATTCCTGCAAAAATAATGCTGACACACAGTAAAAATGCCCAGGTGTTGTTCATCCATGGTGGCATACCATCTGCTTGCGTGCAGTCAGAATGGTTCTCTGCCCCATGACTCCTTCCAATAACAAGCAGTGTTTCTTTCTCCTTTTAAATTGGAAGGGCCTCCAAAAGGTCTTCAGCCAACAGGAGCTAGAACTGGTAAACAGTGCCCAACTTTCCACCCTTTGAGCACACAGTTCTGTGTATTTCACGGAGGTTGAAGCTTAATGGGGCCTCAGGCAATGACCTTGACAGTGTAAATCTCTTCAGTCATTTTTATCTTTCTCTCCCTCATCTTCCCATCCTCCACTATTACTTCCTTAATATACTGTCACTGTACCAGGACTCAAGTCCCGCTCTCATATTTTACTCTTAGTGGAATAATAAGAGATGCTACCTAGAAACCCAGATATCCTACACAAGAGGCAAATGATCCCCGAGCCCTAGTCTTTTTACTTTAATTAGGAGTTGACCATAATGTGAACAGTCATTCAGTTTTGCTCTTCAGAAGCGTGAAATAGAAGATTTGCTAAACAATCAACCAAAGAGGTCAGTCATCACTAATTTCTAGCATTGGGATTCCCTCACATACCAATACACTCAACAACTATTTCTTGCATCTGCTGTGATACACTCCCAAGATGCAGAGGAACTCAGGATGGACATCATCCTGTCATCATGGAGCTGAGAGTACGGCAGTATAATCAGACATTAAGTAGCTAAATAGAGCAGTGTAAGTGCAACCAAGAAGAAATCCAGGTGAAAGTGAATGACGCCTGGTGATTGGGGTTGCTGTGCAGTGATTACAAATAATCGTCAATGGACATTACAAGAGAATGGGATAGTCAGGCAGTTTATTATAGAAAATCATGTGGACAAAGCTTCAGTTTAGTGACTATATTCCTCTGCTTGGGTTATCATAACAAAATACTATAGAGTGGGTTGTTTAAATACCAGCCATTTATTTCAAACCATTACTGAAGCCATGAGATTCAAGACAAAGGTATTACAAGGTAGGCTTCATTCTGAGGCTTCTCCTGAACTGCACTGCCCTTACTATCTTGCTATGGACTCATAAAACCTCTTCTGTATGTGTGTGAAGGGAGGGGGAGGGAAAGGAAGAGGAGGTGACAGGGAACATTGGACATCTGTTCTTGTCAGGCACTAATGCCGTCATGCAGACCTTGCCCTCATGGCACTTTCCCAAGTATTACCACTCTGGGAGTGTGGGTTTCACCATATGAATTTGGGGACACACTGTGCATAAGAGTTGACTCTTTCAACAACCTTTAATTGGATTTCTATCTCTAAAATTGGTGGAAAATGTCAGGGTAGGAAGTGTGCCCTTCCTTCTCTTCTGTCTTGAATAATGTCTTTGCATTTCAGATTCAAAGCTCATTTAAATATACTGGCTAAGTAGGGACTGGGCTGTTGACTAGATTTGAAAATTTTTAAGACATGAGAGGGAAAGCTATTGAGGGAGCAGTGCCAAATAAGTAAATAAGTAAATAAATAAATACATACATACATACATAAACAATCAATTTTATTTTAGTTTTTGTGGTTCATTGAGAAAAACTAGTTGGGACATAAGGAAGACAGGAAGAAAACTGAAAATGAGTCCAAAGCTAGCTATACATCTTGTTTATGCTGAGAGGCAAGGAGATACCTCAGAAGGGACTTGTAAAAAGAATTATTTGAGGCAGAACCAACGGGCTAGCCCACTTGCATTGGTGTTAGACATCACTGTTACATAAAAGAGTCCAAACTATGAGGGGACTGGAAGGAAATTCTGAGTCTGTGTGTCTGGACCCAGCTGATAGGACAAAAAAATTCCCCGAAAAGGAATTGTTTGTATGAAGAATTCTTGGATGCTGGGAGCAAAGCACTCACTTTGGCCCCTAACACCCATTTTCTTCTTTTTGGTAATATCTTGATTTCCTTTTAGACAACAATTTCTTTCCTATTTGATATTTGGTATTCAAACTCATTTTCTGTTCTCTTCAGTTATTCCTTATCTCACAACTAGTTTTTCTCCTATACCACAGAAACTAAAATAAAACGGATTGGTGTTTTCCCCACTGCTACCTTGGTAGCATTTTCTCTCTTGTTTTAAAAATTTTCAAATTCAATGGGCAGCATGACCAACAAAGGTCCACAGGATGACCTCCTGGGGCTTGGCAACTTGGAGTCAGCAAATACAGACAAAAGAAGCTGAAGGTCATTTGAATCCATGAAGGAAACCCTTTGAGATGGGATCTTTAGAATGGCCAAAGTTTTCCATGGGCTGTTTCAGGATTTTATTTTCCTTTTCGAGCTCTTTTGTGTGTGTGTGTGTGTGTGTGTGTGTGTGTGTGTGTGTGTGTGTGTGTGTCTGTGTGTGTGTGTGTCTCTGTGTGTGTGTGTGTGTGTGTGTGTGTGTGTGTCTGTGTCCCCATGTAACGGAGCTTTATTGAGATGCAAATTTGCATGCCATACCATTTCCCCACTTGAAGTATATATGGTTTTCAGGAGATTCGCAGAGCATGCACTTGTGAGTATAATCAATTTCCGAATATCTCCAAGCCCCTCACAAAGAACCTGCAGCAATCACCATCATTCTCCACTCCCTGCAGCTCTCCATCCCACAGTGCCTCTCTGGACACTGCACAGGAACGGTCTTATGTTATGGGGCCCTTTGATTTTATGCCATGTGTCAGTCCCAGCTCTACTCATGCCAACCTGAGGGTCAGGCTTCCTTCCTCTTTTGACTCTGTGGTGCTCTCTTCTATGGAGTAAATGTGTTTTATTATCCATTCATGGGTAGACAAGCCTTTGGGCTGCTTCTCTTGTTTTTATAAGTTACTGGATGCCTTCCCAGTAAATTCCTCTTTACTCAGGATAGGCAGGCTCAGTTTTCATTGCTTAAAGGGAAAAATGTAAAACAGATCAAATTTTCTCCACAACTGTCCATATATAATGTGTGTGTGTGTGTGTGTGTGTGTGTGTGTGTGTCAGGTTCAGTGACTCTAGGATTCAGAGCCCAGCCTTGAGCCTCATTCACCTTTAACCTTTCTTTTTATTTTTATTTCAGGGATTCAGGCTTAGCAGAAACACTGGTGCAACAGACCAAAATTTAGGACTAGCAGAAAGTCTTGAGTGTCTACTGCCCCTCTCTTACTAGCTCAGAGGACTCCTACCTACCCCAAAGGCCATATTCCTGGCCACCAGCAAAATCCATCCAAAGTACTAACACTGAGATATAATGGTATTTTTATTTTTTATTCTTCTCAATAATCATTTGCCCATCACTACCTCCAGACTTTTATACCCTCTCTTTAACAACCTTGTAACTTCCAGTATCATGGTTCTATAAGCCCTCAAGTCTAAGCTTGGATCTTTTTATTCCCTCTTATAAGCCCATTATCTGTACAGGCTTCTAAACTGTACTTTAAGCCATTTTATTAGTGGCAAGGCATGTGACCTCAGTTTGTTACATCTGTAAAATGGGAGTGTGGGAGTGTTTAGACAAGTCTGTGAGCTTTCCACTTTATTTAGTAACAGAACCAACCAGGTCTTCAAGTTTCTTGTAGGTGGAAGCTCAGAGCACAGGTGAGGCTGATTGAGGGAAAGCTGCCTTCTTCATTTTAAACCTGGGATATCTAGTCTACCTTGGGAGGTGGTGCCACATCTTCTATCTCCAGGTCAGTGGTTCTCAACCTGTGGGTCATGACCCTTTGAGTTTTGAATGACCCTTTCACAGAGGTCACCTAAGACCATCAGATAACACTGATATTCACATACATTATGACTTATAACAGTAGCAAAATTGGTTATGAAGTAACAATGAAAATAATTTTATGGTTGGGGGGGTCATCACAATATGAGGAATTTTACTAAAGGGTCATAGAATTAGGAAGGTTGAGAACCATTGCTCTAGAGTGTGTCTGTACACTAAGCAACTTTGGATTCAGCAAGCTTTCTGTCACATGGAGAGAGGATCAGATAGTTCTGGGGTGAGATCAACCCCTCTGGTAGGATTTTCTTAAAGGTGGATACAAATGTATATGGCGGTAGTTTGAAGAAGGAATGGATCATTATCTTCTTGGACCAAAGAAATAACATTAGGAGTTGGAGTATCCATGATGTCACCCCCTCCAGAAGTGTGTACCTCAAGGAATATGGGAAGACCAGAGTATGCAGGGGGAGATGTAAATTTTTGGTTGATAGATTCTGATCTTTAGGAGAATTCTGATGCAACTGCACAGCTCTGTACGATGGGTCGGGGGGTTAGACTAAAGCGAAAGAGCCATGAAGAAGATCGCAAGCTGCTTCGCCTTGCGACTGCCTGTGTGGAAGATGTTGTCTATCAAGGGAGTTGTATCCACCAGCAGTGACAACAGAGTGGACATCTCTAGTGGTGTGTAGGATAGAAGAGCAGACACCATGAGAAGCAACAGTTGATCTGATGAGGAAGGCCAGGAGAATCCAGCTTGTCAATGGGAGAAGGTAAGGGAAGCGACCTCTGATAACAATCCACATTCTAGTCCCTCTCCACATGGCCCTATCTTGACAACCCACGAGGGAGACCTGCTTAGAAAATGATCCACTAGCCAAGCAGACTCCTTAGTGAGGGTTGAGCAGAGCAGATAGAGGATGCTTCTCCCGCTACGCCCAGTTCAGAAGCCCATGCTGTACTGTGTGTGTCTGAGAAGTCCAGGAAGAGATATCATTCCTGCTGTTCATGTCCTTTGCTGTTCTAAGGCAAGGGACATTCGGAGTGAAGGAGGTGACCTCTGAATAATGCTGTCAGTCTTTATTTTTCTTATTATTCTGCCAAGTTGTGTCTAGAAATAAGAGTCTGTCAGTCTACACATTGTCCTGCTTTTCCCCAGCCTGCCATAATAAATATGATATTGATTGGTATGGCTACAACATCCTCTTATTCCATGATCCTTCATCTACTCTTTCATGGTACACCAAGAAGAAAGTGTTGGGCTGTGCTGGAGTAACAAACATCTGCCAGCTCCCAAATCTTAACGATTCCCAATAACAAAGTTTTCTGTTTTCTCTGCATGCCCACTGCATGTTGATGGTAAGTGGGATGAAAGGGCCAACTCTCTATCATCACTCAAAGATTTAAGTTCTGTTGGTGCCATGCTAAGAGCTTTAGAAAGGCCTTGCAATGTAATGCTCAGGCCTAGGAGTGAGACTCAGCATTTCTGTTCATAGTACAAGGGTCACAGTTATTTGGAAGGTCCCACCTATCACAAAGAGGGCCAGGAGAGGCAATCTTCCCTTGGGCTAGCAGGAAGGACTGGGAAAATGTGACAAACAGCACTAATGACCAAGATAGATGGGGAGAGTGTGGTTTTAGGGGCAGAAAACCCTAAATTGCAGTTTGAAGACTCCATCCTTCCCAGATATGTATGTTACAGTGAGCGACACGTTGGAGTCTGTGACCTTCAGTTTTGTCATCTGAAAAATAAGAACATCCCAGATTCCCTGGGACATAAAACAGGTCCCCAACAAATATTAGTTCTCCTTCCTTTTTATGCTAAATACCTTATTACAGGTAAATATTTTGATTTATAGCTTGAGTCAAGTTCTCTCTGTAGCTGAGGTTGGCCTAGAACTCATTGTATATCCTGGGATAGCCTCCAACTTACAGAAAACCTCCTGTCTCTGGCTCCCAAGAACTGAGAATATAGGAATGTGAGCACTTGGTTAGCAGGTAATTACTGTAATAGTCCCTTTCAACCTGAAGGTTAAATGCAGATAGTGAGTTTATTGGGTTTTATTTTCCAAGTCCCACAAGGGATATTTGTAGGTTGATGGGCAAAGTTCAATTGAACAGACAGGCTTTGGATACTGTGGAGTGAAGTCCTACAAATAATTACCAGGATTTTCACTCCCTAATACTAACACTGTTGTGGGATTTCCTCATCTTGAATGTTGGCTGTACCTAAAGATGAGGTATCATTTCCAACTCAGTTATAAAAAACTGGGCTTTCTATCTCTCTGCTACTGTCCGTTCCTCATCTTACCTCTAGAGCACTCTGTAGACAAGCTGCCATGTTGGTGAGGCCCATGTTCTAAGGAGCTGAGGTCAACATCCAGACAGTAGTCACAGAGGAATTGAGAGCCCCTTTCCTAAAGCCTGCATTGATATGTATCTCATCACAGTGACCATGGCAATGTACTCTTCCCCTATAGCCTTCAGGTGATGCTAGTACCAGTCACAATATGATCAGAGACTTGTGGGAAACCCTGAACCAGAGGCACACATCTACTTTATGCCTGATTTCCAACTCACAGAAACTGACATAATAGTTTATGTCACCATGTTTGGGGTTAATTCATTATGGAGCAATAAACACTGATACAAATGCCAAACATTGTTCCATCTATAGAAACAAAGCTGGATGGAACATATCCATTTTCTTCAGGAGTCAATCTTGCTGTCATCACACAGTACTCACACTTAATTCTTCTTTTATGGCAGGTCAGCTCTTACTCAGAATATGCTTGAGTGAGCCAGGTGAGAACACACATGTGCCTTTCTTGACCTCTGATTTCCTCTGCCTCAGCAGTTTTAAGATACTAAGTCCATCGTGTTTCCCACCCTTATTGAAGTTCTTTTATTGAAAGGCAGTTTATTATGGTGATAAAAAGTCGCAGATTCTGGAGTTTGGTGTGGTAACATTCATAAAGGTATACTCTTTGAGGGAGAAGTTAACCCACCTTGTTGTGGAAAATTATTTTAAGATGTGGCACGTTTTTGCTTAATGATGCAAAGATGTGTTGCACTCTTTTATGTTGCAATTTGTTTAATTCTGTAAAGCTGTGTTGCTTTTCCTGCCTAAAACACCTGATTGGTCTAATAAAGAGCTAATGGCCAATGGCTAGGCAGGAGAGAGAAATATGTGGGGCTGGCAGGCAGAGAGAATAAATAGAAGGAGAAATCTAAGGAAGATAGTGAGGAGCAAGAAAAGGACAAGGAGATGAGGCTGCCAGGGTTCAGGCACTCAGCCACACAGCCAGCCACAGAGTAAATAAGTAAAGAAAGGTATAGAATAGAGAAAGATAAAAGCCCAGAGGGAAAACATAGTTAAAGAGAAATGGGATAATTTAAGTTAGAAAAGCTGGCTAGAAACAAGATTTAAGTTAGAAAAGCTGGCTGGAAACAAGCCAAGCTAAGGCTGGCATTTATAAATAAGAGTAAGTCTTCATTTATTTATTTGGGAGCTGGGTGGCGGGCCTCTAAAGAATAAAAAGACCTAACTACACTATGTCTCTGGACTGACACCTTCTTGTGTTTTGTTGGGGAATATCTAGCACTTGGGGATGTGTGGAGGTCAAGTGAGCAGACCTAGTACACAGCCTAGGGCAGACACAGCCTGTGTGAATGCTAAGGATCATTCATCTCAGACGCAGGCCTCACATGATAGGCAGTGTATGCAGTGCATCCACACATCTCAATGTTATTCTGGTCTCATCATATGAGGTCCATCTGAATTAGCAAAACTAGGCACATCCAGAACCATACATGGTCACAAATTCAACTCTTGCCTCCATCCATAAACCCTTGCTGTAGTTATTAAGGGTTGGGAGGCCTTGTTTTCTTCCTTTATGAGTAGATTTGGGTTTTCTGTGCTTTTCATCTCACACTAGCCCTTACATGCCACTCCCTTTTGGTGGGAAGGAAGTTCTTTAGCACGATTCATAAAACTTATGTAATTAACACACAAAAAAAACCCTTTTGCCATGAATACAACCCACAAGAGGCAAAGCCACACAGCAAATATCTTTTAAGTGAATTGGTGAGTTTATTAAATTGAGGATATTTTTTTCCCTGAACAGCGAGCGAGGATCTGTGGTGGAACAGGACTTGTTAAAGCAGCACTGAGGTAGGGGAGGGGACTCAGGACAAGAGCCAGTGCAGTGCAATAATGCTGTGGGCTGCAGGGAACAGAAATTGAAAGGGAGAGACATGAAAAAGAGGATCTGCTGGGTGTCTCTAATTAAAAGGCAGTCAGATAATAACTTGAAGAAACTTTCACATTATCCTCAGCGCTCCTGTGTGCAACCACAATTTACACTAATGGGTAACGCCAAGTTGTTTGGGCTATGTCTTTTCAGCCCGTGCAATGGTTGATAGGAAGTTGTGTGTAACTTTTGTTCTTTGGGGGACAAAAGAGGTAAGGAAGCAAAGTTGGGGCAAATAAGGTGAGGTGGAAGATCTAGAACAGCTGAATCAGTGGAAGTGGATAGAAGAGCAGAGAAATGGCTCCTTCATGCTTCCTTGTCCCCCTTACATCACCACTCTCCACTTCCAAAATTATCTAACTCTATGGGAATCATATCTGGCAAATATTTACTGCTCACTATTATGTAAACATCTATGTTATTGTAAATGTATTACAAAATTTATTTAGATTTATTGTGTTTTGAGAGTGGTGCAGAAACAAATGTAATTTTCTCTTGTAGTTCTGTGAAGATAAATGGCTTACAGAATCTGGTGTTCTATTTCTGGCAGAGGAGGTGCCGTGGGCACAGTTGATGCTCGCCTCCTTCAGCACCATCTCTTCAGGTCTCCTCTGGGACAGCAACATTTTTTGCTCCACCACCCACAAATCTCTATAACCCCATCTTAAACCTGATACCCTTCATTTCTGCTATTTGAAAAGAGCAATATGGCCCACACTTCCCATGATTGTATCTTTCGTTCCCATTAAAACTGAACTTGACTGACGTTTCAGCATCTCTCAAGATTAACAGGCCCTCTTCCTGGTGTGTTGTGCTGGAATTGAGACTAACATCTGTCTGCCATTGCTTGGGTCCTTTCCATGCTTAGAACGCCCCTCACTTCTAAGACCTTTCAGTCACCTCCAATACTTCTTTCATTCTGTACAAAATGAAAATAAAATTCTTAGGCTGTCCTTACTGGGACTTCATTCTGTGGTTCTGTGGTGTGGTGGACCTTTGTCACTCAACATCCACTCATCCCCTCATGGGTATCCACACCCTAGTTTTTCCTCTGGGAGGTAAAATGTGCTTTTCCACACTCCTTGTTTATTTACCTGAGATGAAGTTGTACTCTGCTTTAGTACCCAAAGGCCTGTGTATTGAAAGCTTGGCCTCCAGGATGGCACTGCTGGAAAGTGGGAGGCCTTTGGTTATTATGGGTCTGATCCCTAAGGAGGACTGTGGTCCCAGCAGTCATTTTCTTTGCTTAGTAGCCTGTTTATCTCTGGCATTTACCATGCCATGATGCCTAAAGATTGGGACTAACCAATTTTAGACTGGAACTTCCAAAATTGTGAGCTAAAACAAACCTTTTCTCTTATAATTGTGATGGAAGGCTGCCTTCCACATGCCCATGTCCCCACTGGGAGCATGGACAAAGCTCATCACTGCATAACCTGGCCCTGTCTCCAGTGAGTGGTACTATGGTGGCCTGAGGACTCCATCACAGCTAATGAGACACAGTGAGTGTTCATTGAGATTTTCTTGAAAGAAACTTTGCTTTTCTAGTTGTACAGAAAACTCCAGAGGATGTAGAGGCTGGAGAGGCACCACCATCTGGCTTATCATATGGTGGAGAAGCAAGCTGCTGTGCATGAGTGCATAGCACAGAGGTAAAGAATGGAGGTACCTGGAGCTCAGAACAGTGTTTCAGAATCCTAAAGCTCATGGGCTTAAAGCTGCACCAAGCCCTGAGGTTTGTGTCTTGCAAAAAGCAGAACTACACCACCTTAATTAAGACAATCTGAAAGAATTTTCTGTCACTTGAAGCAAAGGGAATCTTTCCTAACAAGCCTGTGAGCAGATTCTTTTACAGCTGGATCTGTAGTCATCTGAAAATTCATGGGAACAGAGAATGGTGCAAAGGAATGAGTCTTTCTGGTTAGCCTGGTCCCGCTAATTACAAGACAAGGAAGCTGAGACTCTGGGTGTGCCATCAGGACATGTGTTTACATAGTTGCTGGGGGCAGAGATAGTGACATGATCTACACGGGACATCCACTCTTTTGTTATCTCATCCCATCCAGACTGGAATGGACTGCCCTTTTCCACAAAGGTGAGGGTTTTCTGGCCTCTTTCAAATAGCTCAAAACTATCCACCACATTGAGTGACTTTCTTTCCTTCTTTCTATTGGGTGAAGATTCATTTCTTTAATTATTTTGTTTTAAAGCATTTCAAGGACACATAAAAACACAAGTAAAATCGTGGGCACTATATGCCTTCATTTACGTTTCAAAATACTAATACTCTTTTAGATTCCCCCCAAATCATTCTTTTATATTAAAAAGAAATAGATAGTAATAGAAGTTACACCTGAAACCCAACTACTGCCTTTCCCATGCTTTGCCCCTGATTCCTGTTTTCCCCAGTAGTAACTACGGGCTTAAATGCAGTTGCCTTTTTCTTACCACTGTTTTATAATCAGTACTGGAAGAGTGAGTGCTTCGGTGTTGAGCTTTCTGATTTTCTATCATGATCACAGCACACAACCTGTTCAGAGCTTGCTTTTCTCACTCAGGGCTATGTCTTGGGATTTGTTGGGCCTGGGTGATAGTTTAGCTAGCTACAGATTGCTGGTGTGGTGGTTCTTCTCACTACCTCACCGAAGCCCCATCTGGCAATACTGTGCATGTTGAGAAGCCAGCTGCCACTTCAAATTCATTCCCAGGCAAGGACCTTGTCATTCATTTCTGTCTGCTTTAAAATACAATTGTGATTGGGGGTGGGGGTGGGTTGTTTGAAGTATTTGGATATTCTAGGTTATTATTTCAGCCCCGGGAACTCATCATGTTTTTTTGAATCTGTAGATTTATCAGTGTTGGAGATACCACTGTCTGTCTATGCAGCATTGCTTCTCTCTTGTTCTTATACCGTTTTTCTTAGAGTGCTGTTGGGTACCTGTAGTCTACAAATCCCACGATTTTTAGCTTAACCCCATCTTTATGAGACGTCACCTCTTTGCGGTCTTGTTTCCTCCAGTTTATTTTCCAACTCACTGGTTCTCTCTTAGGAGATGTTTAAACTATTAATTCATCTGCTCATGGTGACTTTGTTTGCTACATTTTCCATATCAAAAGGCTGTATTCTATGCTTTCCCACAGTTGCCTTTTCTATGTTCAGTAAAGTCTTAATCTCTCTTTATTGGCTTACATACTTTTATATTTCCAGTCCACTGTCCACATTATTCTTCACACACTTCTTTTTCAAGTTCCAGAAGTCTAATGGCCATGAAATGGGCTTGGCCCACCTTTGACAGGTATTCTCACTTACTTCAGATATCCCATGGCTTCTCTTTTTAGTACATTTCTGATTTTGCTACTGCTGCTCATCCTAGGAATGTAACTGTCGGAGAATCAATTTTTATGATAGATTTTATGATATAGTTTCACTTCATGGTTCCCTATACCTCTCTAGAAATACAAAATTAGACTTCAAACCTTTAGGGTATGTTTTCTCCTTAAACTGTGTGTCCTATAATAACAGATGCTGCACCAGGCTCTGTGTGGGTATCACAGAAGAGAACTATGTTGTAATACTGTTCATGACAATTCATTTCACTACCAAGAAATCTTTCATTTTATTCTTTGTAATTCCAGGTGCTAGAGTGTAGTTTAGCCATTAGTAACATCTTTGTAAAAGGATATATATATATATATATTGTACAGGTACTCCAAGGAGAGGGGCACATTTTGATCCTCAGGTGCTGTTTGCTTGAGAGGCCCATGTTCTCTCAGGGCCATGATCCAAAGGAACAAGAATGATTGAGGAAGCTATTTATTGGTGGTCTGAGCTTTGCAACTACAGATGATAGCTTAAGAGAACATTTTGATAAATAGGACACATTTACAGACTGTGTGGTAATGAGAGATCCCCAAACAAAATATTCCAGGGGCTCTGGTTATGTGACCTACTCTTGTGTTGAAGAGGTGGATACTGCAATGTGTGCTTGGTCATTCAAGGTTGATGGGCATGTGGTGGAGCTAAAGAGAGCTGTTTCTAGAGAGGATCCTGTAAAGCCTGGTGCCCATTTAACCGTAAAGAAAATTTTTGTTGGTGGTATTAAAGAAGGTACAGAAGAACATAATCTGAGAGACCACTTTAAAAAGTATGGCAAGATTGAAACCATACAAGTTATGGAAGATAGGCAGACTGGAAAAAAGAGAGGATTTGCCTTTGTAACCTTCGAGGATCATGACACAGTTGATAAGATTGTTGTTCAGAAATACCACTCTATTGACAGGCATAACTGTGAAGTGAAGAAGGCCCTTTCTAAACAAGAGATGCAGTCTGCTGGATCACAGCAAGGTCATGGAGGTGGATCTGGCAACTTTATGGGTCATGGAGGAAACTTTGGAGGTGGTGGGTGTGATGTTGGTCATGGTAGAAACTGTGGTGGAAGAGGAGGCTGGCAGCAGAGGTAGTTATGGAGGTAGTGATGGTGGATATAATGGATTTGGGGGTGATGATGGTAACTATGCTGGCGGTCCTGGTTACAGCGGTAGAGGAGGCTATGGTGGTGGTGGACCAGGCTATGGAAACCTAGGTGGTGGATATGGTGGTGATGAAGGAGGATATGATAGTTACAATGAAGGAAGTAATTTTGGTGGAGGTAACTATGGTAGTGGTGGGAACTATCATGACTTTGGAAACTATAGTGGACAACAGCAATCAAATTATGAGCCCATGAAAGGGGGCAGTTTTGGTGGAAGAAGCTCAGGCAGTCCCTATGGTGGTGGCCATGGATCTGGTGGTAGAAGTGGTGGATATGGTAGCAGAAGGTTTAAAAAAAACCAAAACAAACAAACAAACAAACAAACAAAAAACAAAAACAGTGGAAAAGGGCTACAGTTCTTAGCAGGAGAGAGAGAGTAAGGAGTTGTCAGGAAAGCTGCAGGTTACTTTGACACAGCCATCCTAAATGCATTAGAGGAACTGTAAAAATCTGTCACAGATCAGCAAGGATCCACAGTCAGAAAAGTTACTGCAGCTTGTTCAGGACTGTCATAGCCAGTTTGCAAAAAGGGCAGCTATTGATTCATGCAATGTAGTGTCAATTAGATGTACATTCCTGAGGTCTTTTATCTGTTGTAGCTTTGTCCTTTGCTTTTTCTTTTCATTACATCAGGTATATTGCCCTGTAAATTGTGGTCATGGCACCAGAAATAAAAAATTAAGGAATTTTTAACTTTTCCAAAAAAAAAAAAAAGATTTAAAATGTTTACAAGTGGAAAAAATTTATGTTGCTAACTTTTTTTTTAATGATGAAGAGGAGGCTGGGGAAGGGGAGGGAAGTAGGAGAGGAGGAAGGGGGAGGGAGAGGAGGAGAGGAGAGAAAATTACTCTTCTTTACATTAATGCCAGCAGATTCCTCCCTCTTCAGTTCTAAAACCTGTTGTTGTTCAGCATCTGGGCTAGACTGTGGCCAGGGGTCCCTGGGATCTGCCTGTTTTTGCCTCAGGCCACAGGTTCTGGGGATCTGAACTCATGTCCTTACGCTTTCAACACAAATGCACCTTCTCAGTCCTTCTCTCTTCATGTCTAGTCATGCGGCAGTTGGAGAAGGACAGGCTCTTTGGTGTGCCTTCTATTCTTCAGTCAGTGCTGATAGCCCGGAAAAGCCCCTCAGCCCCCTATGCTTCTGCCTCACAGTCACACCGTATCTTGGTACCAAGGAGAAGTGAAGAGGCAACAGCAAACGGAAATAACCTACAACTAAGAGTTGACGAGAATCAGAGCCTAAATTCATATTACAGCCTCCAAGCCCTCAGAACCATATGACCTGCTGTTTGGTCTGCATAATAAACTATTGCTGGGGCCCAGGACCCCCTCCCCACCTCTGTGCTGCTATTTCCCTTTTCTGTTTTGCTGAACAAATTACCTTTCCCAGCGATGGCTCTGCTGAATCTGCAGGATGTGTCTGATAGTAATCTTCATTTTAAATTTAAAGCTCTCTAAAATTTCATTGTGAAAACAATGTTCTCCACATGGTGCTTTATCACCAGGAAAATGCTACATGGATACACATCCTCATAAAGCCTCAAACCAAGAGAGCCAGAAGAATGTGCCCATGCTGATGCATGGGAGAGAGAAAGCATTTAAAAGATTGAGCACACTCAGATGAGGACACGTGAAAAGATGACAAGGTCCTAGAGACTTGGGATGAGTAGACATGGGACTCAGCCTTAGTAGTAACAAAATGGAGCCCCACCCTGCCCCAAGAAACTCATTTAACTCACATGGTCCTGAAGGGGATCCCTACATGCCCTTCCCATGTGGGGAAGAATCCTAAGAAAGGTTGATAAGATTTTGCCTCCTACTATGAAAACAAAGATGAGTCAGATACAACACAACCTGGTTGTCCTGGCAACCCAAATGTAGGCAGATAATCTAATCTTAGTCAACTAACTTATCTCACCCAGGACTTCAAACACAAGGATACAGGATAGATGATGCTGCAGGACATGGCTACTTAGAAGCTGTTTGATCGTCCCCCTTGGAGGGTCAGTGGTGTGGCCAGAAGTGGTGGCAACAGCAATGCCCAACTACATATTTCCAGTGGTGTGGGATATGTTGGTTCCTGCATAGCTTTTATTACAATGTATCCATTGGATTCAGTGTGATATGTCAGCATGCACTGATGAAATATAGTTCCCTTTTCCTACCTGTCTCACACCCTTCACTACCTGCAGTGGATTTTTTTTATCCTTCTTTATGGCTGGATAATATTTCATTGTGTATATAAATCACATTGCCTTTATTCATCTGTTGCAGGGACCTATGATTTCATATCATAATCACTGTGACTACTGAAGCAATAAATATGGGTGTGCAGCTATCTCATTTCTTTGAATATATACCCAGGAATGGGATAGGTGGATTTGATGGTAGCCATATTTTTAATATTGAGACTCTCTGTGAGGGTCTCTGATGTTGGTATTTTTCTGTTTCACCAGAGTTGGTTTCTGTAGTTTTAACAGCAAACCCCATTAGCTGAAGGCCTACAATTTCCCCATTAAAACACTATGTATTGCACACATAGTTTCATTGTCTTCTGAACAGACACCCCTGAGCTGGGGATACTTCCTTTACCATGTTACATGGATGAGAACAAAAGAGTACACAGAGATGCACGGCTGTCTCAGACTGGATAGGGGCCAGAGCTTGTGTTTTTTCTGTCACCAATGTCATGGTGTCCAGTTTCAAACTGAGATCCTGACCTTGAACACATATTCCCAACTGAAGGCAAACTATGTGCTGGCAGTCCTGTTCTAGGTCACTCAGGAAGAAGGTAGAAGCAATCTTAACTCTAGACCAGTGTTGTTCCATTATTTGTACCCTCTCCTTCCAAAGGATTTGTTTAATTAAACCTATATGCTGCTTGGTTTGATGTTTATTTCTTCACATGGTGTAAGTATAGAAATAAATCATTTATGAGCCATATTAAAAGAATTCAAGAAGCCTTTGCTCAGGGTTTGCAACACACACACACACACACACACACACACACACACACACACATCTCCAGTCTTGCCTTTAATCTCTAATGATCTGTTCAAGTTATAATACCTACTGCAACAGCAACTATGATTTAAACATCTCATATGTGACTTAATGATGGCATTGGAGTATATCTAATTATCTCAACAACCTCCACACTGTCTCGATGTTCTCTTCTCAGTTCCCATTCACCTGCCCTCTGCCCTTGTTGAGCCCTGTGATATAATCACATTCTTTAACATTCTTGGCAGCCTCTGGACTCCTGGTCCAGGAGAGAGCCAGGTAAGTAGAGGAACAGGGAAATGGGCAGAGAGGAATTAGTGGTGACCACTGAGCAGATAAAATTCAATAAGAAAAACCTGATCTCCAAGACTGAGAAAAACAAATCCATTATGCATTCCAGAGGGTGACAGCAGGAATAGATGGATGGGGTCGAGGGGAGGTGTTTCATTTCCCATAATCCCTTTCATTAAGCAAAAATGATTAATAGCTTCAATCAGGGGCTTGCTCATGTCAACACAGAGGTGGAGATCTAGTTTTAGAACAGGGCACAAACTTATATTTAGATAGCACTTTGCAGTTTGCAAAGTGTGATGGCTAGAGCAGTCAATCACTCTCTTTTATGTATGGGCTCTCTTCTCTCCCATTAATGCAGGCTGGATTCATTAGGATGGGATTCTACATACTACATTCTAATCACTTTGGTTCCCTAAGGCCCGTGCTCCTTCTAAGCCCAGAAGCTTCCTTGACTACAATGTCCACAGTGACTTTACTCAGAAGACTGATCTGCAACCCCATCAGAAGGCTGTGTCTCCAAAGTGTCATCCAGTCTACCTTTGAACCAGTATCTCAACTGTCACTTGTCAACATCTCTTGGTGGCTCTGCAGTTCCCATTAAACTAAACTGAATGTTCAGCTGATCACAGCTCACCACCAAGGCATGTATTTAATGAGAACAAGCAGATTTGTCTTATATGACCTTGGTGCACTCCATAGTTGTAGGAAACTTGTGTACCATGCACATGGACCTGGGCTGGCTAGCCCAACACTGGCACAAACGTGGAGGCTGCTTTGCTAGGGAGCATTGTCCCCTCACTTGGGCCCAGATGGTAACTTAAGCTGGGTGAGAGGCTGACATCTTTGCCTGCATTTAATGCCTGTCTCCTTTCTGGGCTAACCTTTCCCTCTTGAGTCACATTGGATTCTTATAGCTTGGGGAGAACACAGAACATTCTTCAGACTTTCCATAGGGTGAGACTCCACCTCCTCAGAGGTCCCCTGCCCCCTCAAGTACTAGGAACTTCTTTCCCAATCCCCTCTTCAGAGAGTCTCCTGTGAACTAGGCTGGCCTGAAACTTCCCACATAGCTGAAGATGACCTTGAATTTATAATCCTCCACTCACCACCTTCTGAGCACTGGGATTCAAGGCTTGTGCCATCTCTCTGTTTTTATGCAGTGCTGGGGGGAAATGAACTTAAAGCTTTTGTGAATGCCAGGCAAGCACTCAGCTAACTAAGCTACATCCCTGTGCCCTGATTGGTTTCTTTTTTGTTTGGCTTTTGTTTGTTTTTTTTTGTCTTTCCAGATAGGTTTTCTCTGTGTAACAGCCCTTACTGTCCTGGAACTAACTCTATAGACCAGGGTGGCCTTGAACTGCCAGAGATCTGCCTGACTCTGCCTCCCAAGTGCTAGATTAAAGGAATGAGCCACCACCGCCCAGCTCCTGATTGGTTACTTAATCATCTTCTGTGGTTTAGCAGAAATGGATTCTACCTCACATTAGAATTTTCTGTCACAAGAAAGCAATAAAATTGTTATTATAATTAGAAATATTATTGTTGTTCAATTATCTGAGAATGGAAGCCAGGGCCTTGTGCATGCTTGGCAAGTTCTCTGCCTCCAAGTTACAGTCCTAGACCCCATGCTGCTATTATCATTGATTTATTAATCAGATTTGTTTTCAAATGGCAAGCTTCCCACTGGCTCATTCTCAGCATCCTTTGGTTTATTTATTCACAGTAAGCAGAGCATGAATTCTAGAGTCACATCATTTGGGGTTCAAATCCTATTTCCTCTGTTTTATTATTCGTGTAGACTTAAATAGTTTGCTTTCCTTGGGATATAAGTTTTAAAGTCTATGAGGGTTTATGCCTAGTCTTATTGTAACTTTTTATGCCATGTTTGGGTGATATCCCTGGCAGGCTTGCTCTTTTCTGAAGGGAAACAGAAGAGGAGAGGATCTGGGGGAGAGAGGAGATGGGAAAGGGAATGGGGAGGGAAAACTGAGGTTGGGATATAACATACGAGAGAAGAATAAATTTAAAAAAGAAAAGAAAATTGGAGGCATAAACACTTACTTTAAAAAGACAACTCAGGCATAGACATGACTTACACATGGGAAATGCTCCAAAATGTGTTTCCTTCCAGTTCAGTGTTATTACATGTTTAATCTGTTACCAGAATAGAGTAATATTCAAGTATACCTGGGTACACATCATGCTTTCATAATCTGCATGAAGAATATAGTGAATGATCTTTGATGTTGGAAAGCCAACACATAAACCATGCTTTTATTTTTAGCTAAGTCAACACAGGAAGTCATAAATCACTAAAATCTAAGCAATTTTCATTCAAAACGGAACACAGTTTAGAAGAATAAGGAGAAGCTAATTTTAATATACACTAAACATGATTATATTCATGAAGGTAATTAGAAGCCTGTACAGTTTTGTGGACATTTATGAAGCCTGAGCGATGACAGCGACACCACACTGACCAGCAATGGAATGATGAGGAACATCTTCCCATCAGGTGAGGACAGCCAAGAATGCAAACTACTTCATGGAGGAAATACACAGCATAGACGGTATGCTTCCAAGGCTCTGATGAGTCTTGCCCTGAACAAACACCCTGAGGCCTAGATTTTATGAGCATCATGACCAGGAGAAGTGTTGTGTTTGTGTGAAACTGAGAATAAAGTTTGTAGACTGGATGTTCATGCCCTCGCCTCACAAAAACTCATAAGTTAAAGCCTAAATCCACAGCATGATGGTAATTGGAGGTGGGCTTTGGAGAAGTTAGTTGACTCACAAGGATGGAGTTCACATGATGTGACCAGTGCTTTTATAAGAAATGGATGCTCCTCTTTATCTGCTTGCCTCTTGCCTCCCTCCTCTCTTCCCTCTCCCTATCTTCCTTCACCTCCTTTCTTCTCTTGCCTCTCCTCCCCTCTGTTCTTTTCTCCTTTCTCCCTCACCCTCCCCTTCCTTTCTTTTCTCCCATTTACTGATGAAGGAAATAAGTTAAGAGAGAGTATCTGTAAACCAGGAAACCAAGCTCACCAGATATCCAATCTATTGGCACCCTGTCTTTGGACTTCTAGCTTCCAGAACTCTGAGAAATAATGTCTGCCATCTAAGCCTCCTAGTTGATGGTGTTTTGTTACAGATGCCCAAGGTGATTGAGATCCGCATATAACAGAGGGTACCAGGCTCCTGTGTGAGTTTTCTGCTCACCGACCAAGTACCTGACAGAAACAACTTAGGAAGAAGCGATTTATTTACTCTTGGTTTCAGATCAGTGTGACAGGTAAGGCATGGAGGCAGCTTACATCACAATCAATAGGAAGCACAGTGGGGCATTCACAGTGTACAGGGGCAGGACAAGACAGAGCCTTCCAAGGCATGCCCCAACCAAGCCCCACGCTCCACAATTTCAAGACAACAACAGCCCAGGTCATCCATTTCAAATTTGAACCCATGCACAGATTAAATCATCCATCAGGTCCAAGTCTTCAAGATCAAATTCTCCCTGGAAACAACCTTAAGACACACCAAGAAGCTGCCTTATCCAATCACCACAACACCCCAAACCCAATCCAGTTGACAGTGAAAACTAATCACTGGCTCTCCTAAGGGACAATTTGAGAAATTCTGATCTGCCAGATGACAACAAAATCCTGTGGCCTAAGAACAAAAGTGAACAATGATCAGAAGTAGCCAAGTTCACAGCAAACTTCAGGCTAGTTAAAGACATTTAATATTGTAATACATAAATGGCAGAGCTAATGAACAACTTCATTAATAAAGATTATGTTTACACCTTTTTAAAACTATCAATAATAATCTGGCTTGGGTAATACATTCATTAAGTAATACTTCATTAAGGAAAGACATGGCCATTAGAGCCTGAGAGTAACTGCAGATTCATCTGGGTTTCAATTGTCTTGGCTCTCACACAGGGACAGCGGCCCAGTCAAGACTGTCTGCTGATGCCTATAACACATTAATTATTTTCTGTTTACTCATAATTAATTTTGCACATGGATTACAACTTAACAGAATGTGGTGAACGCTGACGGTCAGGAGTGAGGGTTTGAAAACACAGAGGTAAATTTGAATCCTGATTCTCCAAGCATCACTACCTTCCCTATCTGTGACTCAGTTCCCTCATGTGTAAAAGAGGGATATTTCTTACATTATTAGATTGTGTGAAAATGAAGTCATATGAAAATACTTATGAAACTGCCAGGCACGAAAGTGCTTGATAAGTGCTGTTATTTTATGAACTTCATAGCAGGGGTTTGTTGTATTTGCTCTTTTGTGGATAAGTACCCACTTTACCCTCAGAACATATACAACCACGGGAATGCCAAGATGGCCAGCACATTGCTGCACACAGCCTGGTATTTACCTATGCACCTTTTACAAATCATTCGACTTTCAAGTGAAAATCCTCGGGGAGGGTTATTGTTGCATGCATGTCGGAAGGCCTCCTTTCATACCTTGTCATAGATGTGCTTCTGGGGAGAGCTGAGCAAACTCCAGGGAAGCCAAGCAGCCATTTTGTGCTCACAGATGCTTTGTAAAAGTTCCCACTGACTGGCATTTCAATGAAAGGGAGGGGCAAAGGAAGAAAAGAAGCATATTTTCTGTATCACTAAAGAGCCTCCAATGCCTCAACAGGAACTCAGTGCCATTCTGAGGGTTGCCACAGTCACAAAGAGTACTTGTAGTGATTGGCCAATGGGAAGAAGTGAGGCCAGCAGTTCTAATTTGTAGTTAACAAGCAGCAGGCTCACAGAATAGGAAGGCTGGTCTAAGAACTTTCTTAGCCAAGTTAGCAGTGAGGGATAAAGATTATGGTAAATACTGCAAGGTGTTTCACCCCAATGTCTGCCCTGGTGCTTTCTCCAGTTTAGCTTTATTTTAGGGTCTTGTGGGGCTTACAGGGAAGAGGGTAGGTTGGGAAGGAGAAGGTGGAGGAAAAAGCAAAGGGGAGGTAGAAGGCAGAGGAGAGAAAAGGAAAAGAAAGAATGGAAGGAAGGAAGGAAGGAAGGAAGGAAGGAAGGAAGGAAGGAAAGAAGGAAGGAAATGAGAAAGAAAGGATAAAAGGAAGGAGGAAGGACAGGCTGGTGGGCAGACAGATGGATATGCATGAAAAAGTTCCTCTATCCAGTTTCAGATTGGCTGACGAGCAGCTGGTAGATTGATGGCCTAACTCCAGCCCTCCCCATGTGCACATCTTTGTGGGTTGTGACACTCAGCACCTCCTGTCTTGGGAAGAGTCCATGTTTTAGTTAGGGTTTTTATTGCTGTGAAGAGATACCATGACCACAGCAACTCTGATAAGGGAAAACATTTAATTTAGGCTAGTTTATAGTTCCAGAGGTTTAGTCCACTATCGTCATGGCAGGAAGCAAGGCAGCAAGCATGCAGGTAGGCATGGTGCTGGAGAAGCTGAGAGTTCTGCATCATCTTGATCCACAGGCAACAGGGAATGAACTCAGTGCTACACTGGGCATAGATTGAGCATAGGAGACCTCAAAGCCTACCCATATAGTGACACACTTCCTCCAATGAGTCTATACATACTCCAACAAGGCCACACCTCCTAATAGTGCCACTTCCTTGTGTGTGTGGGGGGGGTCATTTTCTTTCAAACTACTATATTCTATTTACCAACCATTTGCAAGCCAAACTAACTTTTTTATTTGCTTAGGTCAACAAAATGAGGTTAAGTGATATAACAGATTCTGAGGCCAGAACCCAAGAAGTTTTGCATGACTACCATTTCCTGCAAATGCTATAGGTAAGCCTGTAGATGATGAGAGACATGTGGCATGGCCCAAGTTGACCTTCACTGGGACTGTCCCACCCTGCTGACTTCAGTCCATCCAGTACAGACACATGGTAGGACATGTTGCCTTCCCACCTCCATGTCAGGTAAGTCAATAACAGTTATATCATGCCAATTTGGAGTGATCTGTTGAGCACAAGCAGAGAGGCAATGTACAGACTGACACAGGTATCTACTGGTGTTGCCTTCCCTCTGTTCTTGCCCTTCCTGTCTGGGGACCTACACCTTGTCATTGGAGGCTGAACAATGGCACAGCCAGAGCTTCCTGGCCATCAGGCAACTCTGACAGGGCATCACTGACTTTTTGTTTTGTGAAAAAACAGGTAAATTCTGGGTAGCTGTCTCAAGACATTCTGTGACTTACAGCTCAGTGGAGTTCTGACTGGAACAAGTCACTGGATTGGCATGGCCAACAGTAGTAGTTCTAGAACAGCATATATAAAGGAGTTGGTGGTCTGAGGCTGTGATCAGAATGATTGTGTTCATTCACTCCATCTTTTAAAAATAATTCTCTTTTTGACATTATAATTATATTAATTCCCCCTTCCTCCCTCTAAGTCCTCCCACGTACCCTACCTTGCCCTCATTGAAATTCATGACCTTGTTTTCTTTAAGTGTTACATAGACTGTGTGTGTGTAAGTATGTATCTATATAAATATTTACATTCTCAAATATATAACTACATTATGCTCAGTTCCTATAATGTTACCTGATATGTATATGTTTTCAGGGCTACTTGGTACTGGATAACCAATTGGTGTGCTTTTCCCTAAGGAAGACTATCTTTTCCTGCTTTTAATATTCCTTAGTCACCTATGGCTTTGTCTAGGGTTGAGGTCTCATGGGTTTCCCCACTTCCATGTTAGCATGTTAATGCCACTGTCTTTGTTCTGGTCTTGTTTAGGAAGTCATATTAATGAGACTTCATAAGTATAGTTTCTCTGACATTCTAGAAGATAAATTCTGGCAACAAAATTACTGTTTCTCTGAGTCTTATAATGTGTCTGTTCTCACTTCCTCAATGGTCCCCCTGTCTTGGGGCAGGAGTTGTGTGGTAGATATATCAGTTGGGACTCTATATTTTGTTCAGTTGTGGTTTTCAGTAATGGTCTCCATCTATTGCAAAGAGATATTTCCTTGCCAAAGATTGAGGACTACACTTATCTGTGGGTATAACAATAAATGTGTATAGACTGTTGTTAGGGGTTATGCTGTTTTGGTAAATTGATGGTGTTAGGTTTCCCTCTAAGCTCCATGACTTCACTAGCCCTGGGTAGTTGGCTAGGTTTCCAGTACCAGGAATAATTCCCTTCTTGTAGAGTGGACCCTAAGTCCAATTACAGAGCTGTTGGTTACTTCCAAGGTATGCATGCCACTAGTATACCCTTTGGGTTATGGTAACACACTGGATGCTGTAATTCATAAGCATCATAGCTAGGTAGGGCTCTTGCTTGGCTGCTTTCTTCCTCTGGAATCTTGCATAGAGCCTTCTGATACCAGGAAAGCTAGTCCTTAGGGAGGAGGTATTCAGATCAGTTCTAGCTCAGGGACCTCTGTAGTGGGTAGCCTTTCCAGCTTTGACCTGAAAGCACCACCCCCTTTGAGGCTTCAGTAACTGTCATGCCTATAAGGCAAAGCCAAGAGAGGATCCCTGAAGACCTGAGATATGGATGGGCAAGCTCTCTTGGTTCCTGGATCCTGGATGCTGAAGGTAGACCGAGCAGAGCTCTCCAGAGAACACTGCTGGACTGCGCTACACCTTTCCCAGACACTGTAACCCACTTGTAAGTTACCCCACAAAATAAACCTCCCTTTTAACTAGGTGGAGTAGCCTTAATATTTAAACCAATATACCTCTAAACCTAATGTCTGAAGTTCATGTTGTCTTCAGCACTAGGGATCTTCCACTTCTGGAGGCAACCAAAGGCAATAGCAATAGCCTATAATGTTTTGGGAGTATCTTGCACAACCCTGACCAAGAACACAAAAGAGAACTTCTCATGCCTGGTATTGTGGGTTTTTGTTAAATAATCTATAGCTCTTAAGGGAGCACTGCTAGCCTAGATGGGGTATTTTAATTTAAACTATGTATATGTATGTGTATATACAGGTTTATATGTATTACAGATATTTTAGGGAGGTAGTTAATAATATCATTCATTATAACTTTTCCAGACATCCTTATTGCTATTTTACCATCCTCTTATCTTCTTCTGTATTTATCTACCCCTTCTTAATTAGATCCTCCCATTTTCTCATTTATCCTCTATTTTTTCTTTTACTCAGTTGTTTAAACATGCAACAAGTGCCTTTGCATGTGGGAAGCCAGGTGGATATGAATCATCTCCACTGTTACTCCCATCATTGGCAGGAGTGCAAGGACTAACGAACTTCTACTTGCTCCTCAGTAGTCCCTTTAATTACACCTTTAGTAGGTGGTTCCTCCCTACAGTATAGCCCTTCCTCTACTTTCTGGAAAGTGACTTCCCCCTGAGCCATCATCTACTTACTTACTGTATTGATGCACTGGCCACAGTCCCACAATCTAGTGTTTCCCAATTGTTCCTGAAGTGTGCCCAGCAGAGCACAAACAATATCCAGGTCACAGCATGATGATTATAGAGGAAATACACAGAGATCAAGACTAAGTGCAAGTTTGTAGAAGTCTCAAGTTTCTTTAAAATCATGCTTTAACCTAAGCATTAAATAACACCAGAGAGATTGAACTGAAGCTTGGTTTATTTTAATGAGGAAATCATATTTGTATCTCATACTGTGAAATAACTGTGGTATTTGGAGAACAGATTTCACCTTGATCTTGTGGCTTCTCTACTTCTATTCCCCAGGAGCCCAGACCAGCCTAGTCTCTACAGTAAGATGTTAGCTGTTACCTACCACCTACAGCATGCTAATCATTGTACTAGACACGTCTCTCTCATAGGTCATATAACTTTCATTACAGTCCATGTCTTATTATTTATTCCTTATTAAAAATGGAAAAAATTAAGTTTTGGAGATTTAAAATCATTTTTCCCAAGGCCTCAAAACTGATGAAGTGGAAATGATACTTAAGCTTAGCTCTGAAGATCTTCAAAGCTCATTTCTTACAAGACAACTTGCTGTTAATAAGCAGCAGCCTCAGATACACACTCTTTTTCTCATATTCTTCAAATATCCTTGAGGGAAAAAAAGCTGTAGCAAAATAACATTCCCTTGCCAAAAGGGAAGCATAGCTTGGTAGGCATTCATTAATTAGAGAAAAATGGAATGGCCAGGCAGTGTCTTAGAGCTCGCTTTTCGTCAAGTCACCATATCCCAGGAATTTTAGAGACCATTTGTACCCACCTGTGCAGTATACATGCAGTGAAGAGAACTCCAAGGAAATCTTCAACACTTGGCAAGGTCATAATGAATATGCAGGGGATTTCCTTACAAGACAAAGGGGCTCTTCTGCCAGGCTTAGGGAGCCCATCCTCAGTAAATTAAAAGTGATTTTGAAAACTCAAGAAACAAAAGCAACAAAGTCAATCTAGTAGTGTTTTAAAAGATAGAGAAGGCAGGAGATTAAAGAGAGAGTAAGTAGGAGAAACTCTGTGGGGGTGGATTTGGTACCTGGCAGTGTTTTAGAATCCTCTAAGGCATGCCTTCTTAGATCAGGCTCGTATATCAAAACCAACCCAGGTTACCTGTAAAAGCACAGATCAGGGAACCCAATCCCTATATTTTTGTCATTCAGTTTATCCAAGAATGTCTAACCTGTTCATGGTTGATACTTCATGGTGAGGTCCAGGGGCCCTTCTTCGACCACTATGAACTCCTAAACTATTCACAGATCCACCCTGGAAGAAGGGACTGATGGAAAATCTTGGACCTAATGAATGGACTGGTAGTGTTCCCCGACCATAATTCCATTTCATCACTTGGTACAGTTATTAGAGGACAGTTTATCACTGTGCCCTACTTTTATGAGAAGGGCCAAGAGAAGCAGTGAGGCTCGTCTTTCACTGTTTTGTTTCCAGATAACTCCATAGAAACCTTTTGTCTCAGTACCCTTCAACCAAGGAGAGGAGCATGGCTGAAGATGTGTGTATCCATGTGCTAAGTCGTATTGATGGTCAATCTGGGAAGAGTTTAACTGTAGCACACAAGCCAGAGGGTGTTTCTGGAATTCTCAGCCTCTGTAATGTCACCTGTATGTGGTTTGAAAGGTGTTCCCAGAACATTTCCTTCCTCAACCAAACACAAGCCATCATCTCACAGAAACAACCACACAGAAGCCTCCAATTACACTGGAACTAAGGGTCTTCCAACGTTCAGTGACCTTCTATTTTATTCCAAGTCTTTCAAGTGAACCCACATCTAATTTCTCTTTTGAGAGGATAATTACAAGGGCCATTCTCTTCAGAACAATATTAGAAAGGCAAGTGAGTTACCATCTGACCTAGTTAGGTATGTAACTTCTAAAATGTACACGGGCTCCTTCAAAGCGAAGAGCTGAGTTATTTCAGACACTGAAGCTGCAATGAGTCGACGCATGGGTCTAATGAGTAATTTTATCAAATTAATTATTTCTGAAAGGATACATTTTTTTTCTGCACTCGAGCTTTCCTGCATTTTGATCTTTGTAGCTAGTTTCAAAAACCCACTGTGTGGGTTCCATAGGCTCTGTAGGTCTCTTCACCTGGTCAGAAGTAATAACGTTCACATTTGACCAGAGCCCCAGTCTTCACAGCCTTCCAGTGTGTTCTCTCATCCCGAGTGATTAAAGTCAGTTGGTTGTATTAGCTTTCAGAATTCTCAGTTTTAATATCAGCACTCTAGTAAGGCAGCTGTAAGCAAGGAGGGCAGCTGAGCTCTTACAAGTAGGAAACACCTCCAGCCACAACCCTCACCTCCACCTTGATCAATGGGCAAATGACAGTTTGTACACCACAGAATTACTTGGGGGACGGGGGTAGTAATGAGCCAATCGCTTCAATTTTCCAGCAGTTTCCACCTAGCTCCTTGCCATTTAGCTGAAACTTCATGCTTGGTACAGGGTTACATTTTTAAGTAGCAAAGCTGACATATCATTTGAAGACACCACACTGTAATGACAAGTCCCTTAAACCCCTATACGTGTTTTGTCTGCTACTAACTTGTGACTCCAGTTATATGGTAAACAGTATTAGCATGATTTGATCAAATATCTTAATTCTTTATTTCTGTGGATCTCAAACTTCAGCATGCAGACCTTAGTGGGTGAATTAGAAATCTGTGTGGCTGACCTCCACCCCCAGAATTTATGAGTCAGTAAATCCACACCCAAGAATTTGCACTTCCCACAAGTTCCAGAGATATGCTGCGTTGCTAATGTGGGACACACTTAGAAAGATAGTGCCTTAGAAATGCTGGCTAAAACATCAAATTTAATGGATAGAAATTCAAAGCAATTTCACTAAAATCAGGAACAAGACAAAGTTGTCCACTCCCTATCTATTCAATATAGTACTGGAAGACTTAGCTAGAGCAATAAGACAACTGAAGTGGATTAAGGGGATACAAACTGGAAAGTATGAAATTAGAATATCATTATTTGCAGATAATACGATAGTATATATAACTGACCATAAAAATTCCACCATGGAACTCCTACAGCTAATAAACACCTTCAGCAAAGTAATTGGATACAAAATCAACTCACACACACAAAAAAAAATCAGTAACCCTTTTACAATAGCCTCAAATAATATAAAATATCTTGGAGATCTGTAGCAAAGCGAGTGAAAAACCTGAATGACCATAGCTTCAAGTCTTTGAAGAAAAAAATTGAAGAAGATATCAGAAGACAGAAAGATCTCCCATGTTCATGGATCAGTAGGATTGGCATAGTAAAGATGGCCAACCTACCAAAAGCAACCTACAGAGTAAATGCTATCCCATTAAAAATTCCAACACAATTCTTCACCGATCTTGAAAACCGTGACTGGTACCGAAGCCTCAATGGGGGTTGGAACTTCGAGGCCAAGGCTGGTATGGCTACCCACTACAATACAGAAAAACAAAAAACCCAGGATAGCTAAAGCAATCTTGAACAATAAAAGAACTGCTGGAGGTCTTACCATCCTTGATTTCAAGTTGTGCTATAAAGCTATGATAATAAAAACAGCATGGTATTGGCATGAAAACAGACATGTTGATCAATGAAATTGAATTGAAGACCCAGAAATAAATCACATACCTAGGGACACCTGATTTTTGATAAGGAAACCAGAAAATACACACTGGAAAAAAGACATCATCTTAAACAAATGGTGCTGGTAAAATTGAATGTCTGCAAGGAGAAGAATGCAAGTAGATCCGTACTTACCGCCCCGCACAAAATTCAAGTCTAAGCAGATAAAAAACCTTAAGATAAAACCATATCCACTGAACCTGATAGAAGAGACAGTGAGAAATAGCCTTGAATTCATTGGCACGGGGAGGGGGGGGGAGTTTCTGAACGGAACACTGATAGCTTAGGAACTACAATCAACAATTAATAAAACTGACCTCATGGAACTGAAAAGCTTCTGTAAGACAAAGGATACCATCATTCAGACAAAGTGGCAGCCTAGAGAATAGGAAAAGATTTTTACCATCTCCACATCTGGTAGAAGATTAATATCTAAAATATATAAAGAACTCAAGAAACTAGATATTGCATATCAAATGATCAAAATCAAAATGGTGTACAGATCTAAACAGAATTCTCAACAGAAGAATCTCAAATGACCAGGGAAAAACTTTAAAAAAGATTCAATATCCTTAGCCATCAGGGGAAATGCAAATAAAAACTACCTTGAAATTCCATTGTCAGAATGGTTAAGATCAAAAACACAAGAGACAGCTCATGCTGGAGAGGATGTAGAGGAAGGGAACACTCCTCCATTGCTGGTGGGAGTGCAAATTTGTACAGCTACTTTGGAAATCAGAATAGCAGTTCCTCAGGAAGTTGGGAATCAATCTACCTCAAAATGCTGCTATACCACTCTTGGGCATATACCCAAAGGATGCTCCATCCTACCACAAGGACACTTGCTCAACCATGTTCACTGTGGCTTTATTCATAATAGCCAGAAACTGCAAACAACCTAGATGTCCTTCAATAGAAGAATAGATACAGAAAATGTGGTACATTTACACAATGGAGTATTACTCAGCTATAAAAAAATGACATCATAAAATTTGCAGGCAAGTGTATAGGACTAGAAAAAAAGCATCCTAAATGAGGTAACACAGACACAGAAAGAGAAATGTGGTATGCATTCACTTATAAGTGGATATTAGCTGTTAAGTAAATGATAACCAATCCATAGACTCAGAGATGTTATGTATAGAGGAAGGGTCTGTGGGAGTGGGAGGGCAAATGGATCTCCCTAGGAAGGGGAAGTAGACTAGAGGTGGGCAGGGACATGAGTGGGAGGGTCAGGTGTGGAGGGACAAGAGATATGGTAGAGGAAGAGATGGTTGAAATTCAGGGCCATTTGAAGGGTGATATGGAAACCTAGTTCAGTGGAAACTTTCTAAAAATACACTAAGGTGGTCTTAATGAAATTTCCTAATAATGGAGGATACAGAGTGTCGACTGGCCATCTCTTGTCACCAAATGAGTCTTCCAGTAGTGGAACTGTGTTGCAATTGAATTGTTGGCCAAAGGGGTCCTATGGAAATCCCCAAACAACCCAGGCTGTTGATAAGACAATTGGTTGCTCTCTGCAAACTGATAGTGGGGTTCCATTCCTGAGGGCAACACAGACACAACTCTTGAACATGGAGAAGTCAGGCTGGTGCCTATATGAAGCATTCACCGCTATGTTTAAGTGTCTTTGGTGTGGGAAGGCAGTCTGTAGGCTACCGAAAGAGAAACATAACCTTTGAGCAACAGTCTTACCTGCCATTGCGAGGGCAATGGTGGTACAGAACGTGTGGGAGTAGCCAACTAATGTCTGATTTGACTTAAGCCCCACTCAGTGAGATGGAACCCATAGCTGACATTGCTAGGGTAACCAAGAACCAGAAACTTATTAGTCCAAAGACCTAGGGTAAAACTAAACAGTACCAGTCTAAAAATTAAAAAAAAAAGTATTAATAAAATGACTCCTATTGCAATGCTTCTATACTCATAGATCATAGATCAGTTCCTTATCCTGTCATCAGAGGAGCTTCCTCTGGCAGCAGATCAGAACAGATACAGAATGCCACAGCCAGGCATTACACAGAGAGAGAGAGTCTAAATGGGATGTCTCCATCAAATCCTTCCCTTCAGAGCTTCGGGAACCCTACAGAAAGGGAAGTCAGAAAGAATGTAAGAGCCAGAAGGGCACCCAGAGAACAAGGCCACCTGACTCAAATAAGGTAGGTACATATGAACTCACACAAAGTGAAGTAGAAAGAACAGGGCCCACATAGGTCTCGACCAGATCCTCTACCTATATATTATAGCTTTTAGCTTAGTATTTTTATGGAACTCCCGAGTGTGAGAATGAGTGGGTCTCTGCTTCTAGTGCCTGCTCTTGGGACTCTTTCCCTCATGTTGGGCTGCCTGGTTCGGCCTCAATGTAGAGGTTATTTTTATCTTTTACGGTTTATTTTGTCATGTTTGGTTGTTATCCCTTAGAATCCTGTTCTTTTCAAATGAGAGACAGAAAGGGAGTGGTTCCAGAAGGGAGGGAGAGAGGGAGGGAGGAAGGGAGGGAGGGAGGGAGGAGGGAGGGAGGAGCTCTGAGGAGTAGAGGGAGGAGAAACTACAATTGGGATATAATGGATGAGGAAAGAATCTATTTTCAATAAAAGAAAAGAACAAGAACTTTGAAAAAAAGAAGTACTGGTTTTATTTATTTTTAAATTTTATTATTGTATATGTGTGTGTGTGTATGTACAAGAGCATTGTGTCAGGGGTATAGCATAGGTGCACATGGTGGATGTATAGCTGTCTGTGTGGGGAGCCACACCTTTGTGCCTGGAGGTCAGAGGAGGGCACTGGGTCTTTTGCTTTACCATTCTTTTCTTTGTTCCTTTAACGCAAGGTCTCTCTCAGAACCCGAAGCTCACAGTCTTTTAAAAATTGGCTAGAAGCTCACAAGCTCCAGCAATCCTCCTGTCCCTGCTCTCCATGGTGCTGGGTTAAAGGAACACATGGAGCAATACCCTGTTTGTTACACGGGTGCTGGGACCCAACTCCCTTCTTCATGACTGGCAGCAAGCATTCTTAATCAATGAGCCATTTCTCCAGGTACTACATCATTTCTGCTCTTTCCTTTTTGGTGTGTGTGTGTGTGTGTGTGTGTGTGTGTGTGTGTGTGTGTGTGTGCATGTGTGTGTACACGCATGCACATTTGTGCACGCATATGTGGGTGTACATATTTGCCCACCTGGCACACACATGTAGAGGCCAGAAGAGGCCAGAAGGGTGTTGCTCTTTGCTTTATTGCTTGAAGATCAGGGTCCCTCAGTGAACTGGAAGCTAAGCTAGCTGTGGGGGATAAAAAGCTTTTGGAATCTGTTGGTCTCCACACCCTCAATGATGGGGTTACAGGTTTGTGCAGCCATGACAGTGTTTGATGTGATTGCTGGGGATTTGAGTTCATGTCCAAATGCTTGCAGAGTAGGTCCCCTTACCTACTTGAGCCATTTCCCCAAACCTAACACTATTTTTAAAAATTAGGTTTCAGTGATTTCCCACATAACATAGGGACCGAAAAGGTAAGAAATGATGTCATGTCCTTCCCTCACTTATTTTTCTTTCAAAGGAGAGTCTGGAAGTGATGATGAGTGAGCAGATACTATCAAAATACATTGAATAATACATTTGTAGCCAGCAAAAATTGAGTTCAAAACTGTCCATAGTTTAGATCCTACATGTGATAATTACCAAGAAGTTTCTATATTAGAATTTTATTGGAGCATTAGGCTGTCCTTCCTACCTGAAATCCATTATATGATGACTTAGTATATGTAGTAACTCAAGATGGATAAAAATCATTTGAAGAGCAAAAAATAATACACTGTATAAATGTATGGAAATTTCAACAAATAAAAATATTGTTAAAAAAGAAAAGTCTGCTGTAGAGAAGCTTGATGCTCACAGTGGTTTTCAGCTGTTCCCATGAAGATAGAAAAGGACAGCATATCTTCCTGTTCCTGGCAGAGCATGTCCCATTTGTTAGTGGTCTGCATCTTGGAAGAAGTGGACACACCATAGTGCCTATTCCAAGTCTTAATGTTTCAAATGTGAGGTCCCCAATGGAGTCACTGTATATAGAAGGCAAACACTTGACTGAGGATAAACTTATTTCTTAGGAGTATTTCCAAATGCGAGGCAGAGGCTCCTTTCCTCTAATTGTATTGTAGCAAAGGTTGGAACCTCACTCCTAGAGGGCACAGGGTAGCCTCAGGTTCCTGATAGACTTGGACCAGAATCATCAAGTAGCAGCAGAGAGTGAAGTCCATAGTGGAAGTGTTTTGGATTCAGAAGCTACCAACCAATCCCCCAATTTCAGTACTTTAGTCTTGTTTCCAACGGCAAATGAAATGCCAGAGTGGAGACAAAAGGATTCTCACTCCAAATTATTTTATTGCAGTTTTGTGGTCAGGTTGTCCCTTGAAAGTCCCTGTGTCTATGCCCTGAGGAAGTAGTGTGTGTGTGTGTGTGTTTCAGAATGATTGAAAAGGGAATGGAAGTGGATATCTTAGTATTTGATGTCTGCCATTAGAGCAAGATGAAAAATGCTGAAATGACATCCTATATCCAAGGATAAAGTTCGGTCTGTTATTTGTTAATGTCTGAACTATTTGATTAATACATTAGCTACAGAGAATATTGAGAGTCCTACTGAGAAGTATGGTTAGTTTTTCTTTGGAGAAACCTAGTTCCCAGTGTAGTATAGCAGTGAGCTACAGGCCTGGGCTGGTCTCCTTGGTCCCAATAGTGACACTACTTCTGACTAGCTGTCATCTTAACTCAGTTACTACTCTGAGCCTTGGCTTCCTCATCTGTTCAAATCAGATACTAACAGTTCTCACCTCTGTGGGCTGCGGTATGGTGTTGAGTAGATAAGTCAATATATATAAAATACTTAGAGAGTGAACACAGTACATGCTAGGTAAGTGTTAGCCATTACTATTTATGACCAAACACTCTGATATACTTTTTTTCTAGTTCTATGCAAATCTCTCAATCTAATGGTATTTAAATTGGCTAACATCCAACATTGAGACTCCTACCATAATTATCTACATATGGCAGCAGAATCGCTCCAGAACCACCCTAATGACTTTGATTAGAACCAATCATCAGTGACTGTTTACACACAGCATGATTGACAGGCTTTGGGAAGGACTGGGAATTCCAATCATATTTTTGTAGGACTGGTTTAAGCAAGTATGCCAGTCAGGATTGTGCTAAAACAAATCATTTTCTGTATGCATTTATACTACCTAACAGAATACATAGAGAAGGGGATTAAGAGGAGAGGGACCATTGATGACTTCGGTAAATGCTGTTTGAGCTTCTGAGGCATTGAGTGGCTGAGCTCAGACTAAAGCCTCATGATGAGGATTGAGAAGTGGATGAGGCATTTCTAACCAAGAGGAGCTCACAGTCAAGCGCAAAAGGCAAAATAAAAAATCAATCAGCACTGCACAGCGCATTAAGAACCATCAAAGGCATTCCCTTAGAACACATTGGAGTGGCCTGGTGTTGTATTTCCTCTCTTGGCTTGCAAAGAGAGGTGTAAAGGTGTGAGAAGACAAGCTGAAAGGCAAGTGGGAGCCAGCCTGGCTACAACGTGGATGAGGGCTCTCCAAGTTCCACTGTGTATAAAAAGCTCAGAGACAAGGGATTGCCCTGAAGAAACTGAAAGAGGCAGTGAAGCAAAGCATTCCCTCCTAGGGGCTCTTGAAGGACTGAGGAATGTAAAATGGTAGGGAAGATGGAAGGATCATGTGAGTGGGAGGTTCACCTCATGCGTGCAGTGTGTCTATGCGTCCCAGACTATGCAGTGGTATGAATGTACTGTGTAGATCGCCCCAGGAGAGGAGAGAAACCAAGAAGCCATAACCAACAACTGAGAATTAATTTTCTGTGCAAAGGGAATAGAGTGGATGTACAGACTGCTGATACCACTATGGGTTATCTATGGAAACAGGTTTCATTGAGCTCTTCTGTGACAATAATATGTACTGCCTAGCTGTCTGGAAAACGTATTCGGTGCCCAGCTGC
Organism: Onychomys torridus; assembly: GCF_903995425.1. Taxonomy (NCBI): domain Eukaryota; kingdom Metazoa; phylum Chordata; class Mammalia; order Rodentia; family Cricetidae; genus Onychomys; species Onychomys torridus. The sequence goes on from NC_050450.1 coordinate 54,627,240, forward strand.
CTGGAAAATAGGCTCTGGAGAGTAGGTGGCAGGGCTGTGGTTGGGCTGGGAGCTGAGCAATGAATGGGTCCCAGATCCAGTCTGGTGGAAAACAGCTCCCAGATTAGTGGCTCTTTTTGGAGGTTGCACAGTGTTATCATCTGGGGAGCTTTCTGTCTTAGTTGGTTGCAGTTGCAGCTTGAGAACAGCACATTTTCAAAGCCCTATATGGCCTAACCTTCAGATGGGGTTGAAAATTCTAACTCTACACCTTTGTTACCTAACATTTGTTTGTGGTCCGGCAGAAAATCCAGAAGCAGAGTGAAAATGCCGCGTCTTTTTGGTTCAGAATTTGACTTGTGTGTGTGTGTGTGTGTGTGTGTGTGTGTGTGTGTGTGTGTGTGTGTGTGATGTGCAAGAGTCCTTACCCAAACTGTCATGTACAGAAGTCAGAGGTCAACATTGGGATGTCCACCTCAAGTGCTTCTCTCCTGTTTTTCTTTTGAAATGGGTCTCTCACTGAATTTAGAGATTGCCACTTCAGCTAGACTGTCTGGCCAGCAAGCCTCGGGGACCTAACTGTTGCCACACTCCAGTGCTGTGCTTACAGGTGCACGTGGCATGGGCCTGACTTTTATGTGAGTGCCGGGGATCCAACTTGGGTCCTCACATCACACTTGCTCACCAAGTACTTTCCCCAGTGAGCCATCATGTCCCCAGACCCCAGAATCTGTATTTAAACATCTTCAGCTGATCCAGATGTACATGAGCACTTGAGATTGTGCATCAGAATCACCTAGGAAGCTTATTATAGGCGGCTTCCCACTTTGTACTACAAGAACATGATCCAGACAGTATTGCACAGGGCCTGTAAAGTGCATATCTTCTAAAGTGCTGATGAGTCTAATACATAGTTGTAATTACATTTCATTATCCTAGCTGGTGTGGTGATGTGTACTTGGTGTACTCTCAGCTTGTGAGAATCCCATGATCCTCTGGGCTACCTAGCTGTTGCTGTTGTTTTGCTCTTGCACAGTTAAGTGTGGCTGGGGAAGGAAGATGGTCCTCATATGTAGGAAGTTCTACTTAGAGAAGGGCTTTTGTTGGAAAGGTGCATGCCCCCAGGTAGCAGAGGAGAGAGGCTGAGGTGCAAGTCAGGGGTCTGAACGTGTTGTCCCATATCCATGGGTTGGAATCATAACATTAAAGTCACAGGTTGTCATTTAAAAGGTGGGACTTCTGGGAGGTGACTGTGTCATGTGGGTTCTGCCATCACAGAACACCACAGGATGATTGAGTTATGACAGAAGATGTTCTAAGATGGTTCTATTTTTAACCTCTCCCTCTTTCTCCCCATTCCCTCTTTCTGGCTTGCTTTCTCTATTTCACCTTGTGATATCCACTATGACATCAGGTTCTAGTAAGAAGATCCTTACTAAATGCCAACAGATGCTAGCACTACATGGACTTTTTAATCTCCAGGACCGTGAGCTAGAATAAATCTCTTTCCTTAATAAGTTGACCGGTCTGAAGCATTTTGTTACAGCAATAGAAGGCACACTAACACACGAGTCATCCTTTCACCGTAAAGTAACTCATAACTCCAATGTGGCCTTTTGGAAAAGAAAACCAACAGTCAAAGAGTTTAAATATCTTTGTGTTTCATGTGTGGGGAGGAAGGAGATAGAGGGCATGTGCTTGGGCATCTCTCCATACTTATAAAAAATGTCTAGCCAGCTCAGGAGTTTCCATGATTCATCCATCTCACTGACCTTCCCCATCTGTCCCACAATCAGTAGGAGGTTCCAGGTCCTGAAAAGTGAGAGAGCAAATGAGAAGACAGCCAAACCCAAATAGCCATGACAGTCACAGCCAGAAAGCATCTTTTTTTTCTTCCTTTCAGAGGTTGCTGGGACAGTTTAGTGCTGAGATACACAGATGGGAATCCCAGCACTGTCTCCCTCCTCACTCCACCCTTGTCCACATTTTCATTCTGTGCCCAGGAGATTCTTACTAATAGACGAATATATTCTTACTAACAGACCCCCTGCAGGGTCAAATGTGTGCAATACATGAACGAATAAATGGAAACATGCTATTCCCTTTGCAATGAATCCTTTCATTCAAAAGAGCAGTGGTGACAGCCTCAATCTCACTTGGTTCTCGAGTTACTACTGAGTCTGCCTTTCATCTCCCTAGAAGTTACATGATATTTTTATTTTTTTCTTTTGGTAGAAAAACCACCTCTTTAGCTCAGTATATAATTTCCTATGTGGTTCTTGGGTAGGACCTTAGTCCCTGTGTTCAGAAGTGGAAAAGCAGTTGAGGAAGCTCTCTGTGCCTAGGGTATAGCCTGGGAAGTGCAGGGTATGCCTTCCTCTGCTCTCCATCCCCTGTGGCTTCTAGCCTCTGTGTTCCTGAGTGGCTCCAGGGGGACCTGCCTGGGACTCGGGCTGATTGACAGGAGACCTCTGGGAATACCATCCAACTCTTCTTTTTGTCTGCTTCCAATTACTGAGGGAGGGAGTGGATTGAGAACATATTTAGAAAACGTTTTCGTTGTTGCTTTTAAAAATCTCCTCTGTAATTAGGTACTCTGGGGGTAGTCAACCACGAAAAGCCACAACCACCGCTGTCAAGTTCCATAAAACAAAGGAGAAACCAATTAATCAAAATGAAGAAGAGGCTGGCTGAGCATGAACACCTGTCTCAATCACCCCATTCCCTACTCCCACCCATGCCCACCCCCACCCATACCAACTCCTACCCATGCCCACCCCCACCCATACCCACTCCCACCCATGCCAACCTCCACCCATACACACTCCCACCCATACCCACCCCCACCCATACCCACTCCCATCCATACAGCAGCCTTGACAATCAGGCTAGCCGCCCTCAACTGGAATGTTTCCAGGCCCTGTGTGAATAAGCCATTGAGTCTTTTACTCTTGCCCCACAAACCCATCTTAGCAACAATAAGGACAAGCATCTTATTGTGCTCTGAATATGACAACTTCAAAACCCAGAAAGAAAGGAATCAACAAAATAGTGAAAGTCCAAACACATTTTGAGGTGCACTGACTCTTACTGCCTGCAACACTATGCAAAGTTCTGCTCAAACTCTAGCATCCAGCATGTTCCCTGATGGCTCTTGCACTTCCAACCAACAAGCCTTAGGAAGTCTTGGAAGCAACTGTTGCCCAGCACATTAAACTAGAGTGGGTCTCACTGATGGAGTGGGACATTCAACACAGCTTCTCTTGTGGTCTTGGAGACTCCACTCACTGTATTGACATAACCATTACAAGGTGTGTTCTTGCAGGGATTATCCTGTGTGAAATCCCAAACTTTAAGGGAGTCAGTTCTCACCCATACAGCTTCTTAGGGGGCTGTTTCAGAGTATCAGGGTCAATGGAGAGGAAGAGGACCATGCTCTTTCTAGGGTGTGCAATGATTAGCTCTTTGTCTGATCTTGACCTTGGCCTGAAGGGAAAAGCCACACCTGTAACCTTCTGGTCAACACCAGTGTTTGCCGCTCTGCTCAACCTGGTGGATTGTCCCTCACAGTTGGAAGCCCCAGTTGTTTTCTTAGAATTGAACTATCCCATAGTATTCAGTGACCGTGCTGTTTCTACCTTTTCTTTCTGTACCAATGCACAGGTAGATACATTTCTTTCCTTGCTTAAAGTGTGTGGAAGGTCCATATGACTTGCTTTAGTCAATGACATTGAGATGGACATCACACACATCATCAAAAATGGGAGCACTGAAGAAGCATTTTCTATACTGCTCTTCCCCAGGTATACCAGCTAAGAAGACTGACATTTTAAGTGGATAAAGTGACCAAATGCAAAGGGCCAAAGGGTGATAGGCTTAGACCACCTGCCATTAAGTGGGGAAAGAGGTGTGACCTTAGAGAGCAAAGAAAGGATACAGGAGTTCTGATAGCTAGGATCTGTGCATATTTATTAGCACGTGGAAGAGACCAGAATAAAAAAGGAGAGAAACATCATAACTGAACAGCTGATGTAACAAAAGAATAGGAGCTCTCAGACTCTTAAAGATATCAAGCAAGCCAGGACCTCTAATTCTCTAGGGGAAGCTGGTGAGATGAGGAAGTCATGATGTTTAAGTCATTTCACATACAGCTGAGGGAAGCAAGGGAAAATGGAAAGCCTTTCCAGAAAACACTTGTAGAGCCAGGCACCATGGCATCCAATAGGCAAGAAAGCCCCTCCTCTGAGAAAAATTGAATCAAGGGAACTTCTCCACCTAGATTGTCAGACACTCACAATGTCTGATCTCAGAGATTTTAAAATTGCTGAGGACCATTGTTCAATAAGAACCTGTTTCTTTTCCTTTCTATCATTCTATAGTGCGTGTGTGTGTGTGTGTGTGTGTGTGTGTGTGTGTGTGTGTGTGTGTGTGTGTGTGTATTCAGGAGCAGCATGTCTTTTGCTTTTTGTATTTATAGACTTGTAGGAGTATGAAGAGAAGACCCTGTAAGTCAAATGCAGAGGCTGTCATGCATTGCTCAGTGATCGGTGAATCTATACTCTATACCACAACATTGGGCATTTAGTGTTTGGAAAAAGAAGTATATTTTGTGTACAGGAAAGAACAATCTGAACATTTAAATTCCAGATCATAATAAGCATCTTTTGAGTTCACCATTAGAGATCATGGTCCTCTCCTCCCAGAAGAGTAAAACCATCAGAGATCTTTGGAAGGCTGAATTTTACTTTTTGCATGGTATATGACCTGCAGCCATTGATGTGAGCAGATATGACACAGCATTTCAGGGTAGATGTGTTCATGAAGCAGTGTTTAGGTTTCTTTTTCCTCTACTCTATCAACATAGAGGCTGCTTGCTCCAGGCAGCTACATGGTGCTGCAGCTCCTATTAGTCTCAACTTCTGAGGCAACACATGGAACAAAATTGCTTCAAAGGATTATCCAAATGTAGAGTAAAATTTGTGTGGGGGAAAAAAAACCCAAACCTTTGCTAGTGTTTGCCCTCCAATTCTCTCTATTGATAGATCTCACCATAGGCTGTTGGATGACTATAGAACTCTACCACATAAACTCCCGTCCAAGATGATTTATTCTGAACTCTCCACTAAATATGCTGAAAGCTACTGCAGAGTTAAAACACTTACCCAACTGAGATAAGGCAAGTGTCAGGCCTTGGAAACAAGTATTAGATATAGAGAGCCACTGGAGGACCTGGATTTTTTTTTGGTTCTGTACTATTTGGTTCTATACTATTGCCCTAAGTCTGCTTTGATCAAAGGTATCAGAGTCCCACTAAAACATATGGCATATAGAGACACACAAACCATTAAGTAAATTACAAGACAACAAAACACTCAAAACAACTGCTCCAGGCCCCAGATGTGGGAAACCCTTTAGAGGTTGAAATGCATGGAGAAAAAAAAATAAAGCCAAGACTTGTCTAGGGCAATAAAATAAGCAGAGGATTAAAAGTAATTGAAAATGTAGGAAAACAAACATTTCTGGTTTTATGGATGTGGAAAGAATACATACACTCAGTAAATGGCATGGCACCCAAGAAAGGCTTGAACCAACAATAAAGATAAGCAGAGTGACTGGGAAGTTGGAGAAGCTGACAAGCCTAGGTCATGGACTGGGACCTGTGCTAGGATTCCAAGCAGAAGACTTATAGCGAATGGTACTGAAGGAAGATTTGTTTACAATGGCCTATGGGGAAGGAGAGAGCAGAGTGAGGGTAGGTAGGAATTCCAGGCAGGCAGAATAAATTAAATTAGAAGTGAGTTGTTGCATGCTTATATTGAGGGAATAGACAAATATAAAAAAAAAAGCCCAAGGATATTTTGAAGGGGAAGACATGCGGCAAGGATGAGGTAAGAAATGTGAATTAACAGAATCGTGCAAAGTGATGTCATGATTTCAGCCTGGGGAGCTGGAGGGGACTGTCAATGAACTTTCATTTAAAACAGCTGGTCTCTGAGGGAAGGAGTAGAAGCAGTGCATGAGCCTGAGGTGAGGCAGAACATTTAGGTAGGGTTCTCTCTTTTTTATGCCCAAAGGCACTTCATTGCTAAAAGGCTTTATTACTGGCTATCCTGAAAAATGGTCAGGGCTCAGAGAGAGGGATTTTGGATGTCTGGCCTAGGAAGGATGATGTGCAAATGTCTTCATAAAACCAACAGGCTTATAGAAAAAAACAACAACCTAAATCACAAAAACTGACCCCCACCAAAAAGAAAATAAATTCAAGACATAAAGAAAAAAGACCAAATAGCGTATAAGAGCAGAAGACTTAAGTTGTTATCAGACGTTAAATATATATACAAAGCAATGTACCAGCAAGGAGCAATGTTCACAAAAATCACAAGTATGAACCTAGAATTTTATTACTGGACCAACTTTCCTTCACATGCCAAGTCTATGTAAGAGTTTAAGATCCAAGAATGTAGGGAATTCTGAATCCATGGGCCCTTCCTAAGCAATGTGTTGGAAGATGAATTTTATCGAACAAACAGACAAGTGGGCAAACTACAGATGAACAATAAATGGCATTGAATATATATTATATAGGTGTGCATGTATATAAAGTCATATTTAGTTTATATATATATATATATATATATATATATATATGACTATGTATGGAAGAAAACAAAAGATAAAACAGTGAAGAGCTACTGTATATATATGTACCAAAGTAGAAATAATATGACTAAAACTTGGTAGGAAACACTTGGGAGGCAGGGGACCTCAAATTCTATGCAATCCTAAATACCTAAAGTTAACAATAAATTATACACAAAATGCACATATTATATGAAAATTATCAAGAAATTATTATTATTAAAACAATTATTATTAGAATTATTAACAAAATATTGTTCCCTGATGGGTTCACAGGATTATGATTTCCAGCCTTCAAAAAGGTAGTCTCAATGTGTGCATATGGTCACAGAATACTAAAAATGAAAGCAAGTCTTAATTCCTTTAGTAAAGTAAGTAGAATACTAAATGTAGTAAAAAAAAAAATTATAAGGCAAACTATACATTGTGTCATTGATGACGATGCAAAAACACTGAATGAAAGAAATATCAGCAAACACAATAGTAAGAAATAAGTGCAGTATGATCAAGCAGAATTCCTCCAGAAATGCAAGATGGAGTTAGGGTTAGGAACCCCATTGCTGTATGTACCATGTTGATAGGTCTAAGGAGGAAAGTATGTTTATCTCCATAGGTGTTGACAAAGCTTTCAGAAGAACTCAGTGCTCACTTTGGATTAATAGTTTTGCAAGTCCTCATAGAATGTGAGTGAAGGAACACTTGCTTGGACCTCTCTAAAGCTGCATATCTAACACTGTGTTAGTGCCACTAAGCTTATGCCCGCAGACAAGCAAGATTAATTTGATATAAAGAAGTTGCCTCTGTATGTGTATGATATGATACACTACAACTCCAACAGTAAAAGAAATCACTGAGGAGGAAGGCTGGACAATGAACAGAATCAATAATTTTCATCTACACCAACATAATCAGTTATAGAGTGTAATAGTGTGGGAACTCAATTTACAAGCATGGTCAGATATTCAGAAATAAACCTAATAATTTATGAGCTTCATTCAGGAAAAACAGCTGCAATTTCCATTAGTGACGTATATGAATAATAGGTACAGATTTTCTACCAGTGTCAATTTTCTGATTCTGATCACTACACTGTGGTTATTAAAGGAAGAGTTAATTTTATGGGATGTTCACTTGAGTATTTGGGGCTAAGTGGACATAATATCTGCAATTTATTATTGATAATGCATGGAAATTTTACATATACTTAGAAAAACATATAATGAGTCTGTATATGCTTGCATATGTGTACTTATACATAAGGAGATAGAGACGGAATAATGAAAGAACGATAAAGCAAATATGATCAAATGTTAAAATTTGGAAATTTGGAAGAGAATGTAGAAATCACTTGTACTATTTTTATGTTTCATCTAAGTTGGAAATTAGTTTTAAAATAACAACATAAAAAACCTACTATTGGCTATATAAAACAATGACAGGATAGGTTATTTTGTTTGTTTTTAATTATGCAGGAATGTTTGTCTGCATGCATATATGATATGTGCACAGTGCTAGTGCCTGGTGCCCATAGAGGCCAGAAGAGGATGTTAGATCCCCTGGAACTGGAGTTAAGAATGGCTGTGAGTCACCATACGGGTTCTTGGAATCAAACCCAGGTCCTCTACAAGAACAGCAAATGCTCTTAACCACTGAGCAATCCCTTAACTCCAAACAGAATGAGTTATTAAGCAGCCATTGTGATGAAAAGATACTGAATTAAATTTATATGTGCAGATATAGAGGTTCTACACTCAATGGGGAATTAATGTTGTCATTGTGACAGTGGTGTCTTTAGTACAATAATGTACTTGCCAATGGCCTCTTTCAATTTTGAACTTCCTATCCTCCAGAATGTGAATGAAAAAAGTAATTAATTCATAAATTACTCACTCTATTATATCTAGCAAGGTAGAATGAATTAAGACAAGAGACAAAAAGATTAAGAAAAGGAAATTCAAGTAGAGTTCTGAGCAGTGATCTATAGGTCCAGTAAGACCATTACAGACATGAGGAACCGCCTTCATAAAGGCCACAGGAAGGATGCCTATAAAGGAAGACAATGTTGGACAGAGTGTGGTTACCAAGAAGGAACATTGAGCAGCAAGCTAGACAGTGCAGGGCTTTGAGTTTTTGCTCTTGAGTCATGCCAACAAATGAATATGGAAAGAGGGAGAGAAGGTACATATTGACATTTAAGAGATTTTTAACTCAGTCAGCATTTTTATGATGAATGAACGCTGTTCCAAGTTTCCAATAGACGACCTTTGAGGGTCTATAAAATGAATAGTCACAACAGATGTGAGCTTCACACTAAGTAGGTAGGATGGGTTCAGTCACATTAAATTAGGGTAGAGTAAGATCAAGCTGGTTGCATGGAACAGCAAAGTCTATGTCGGGGGATGCATTTTATTTTATTTATTTATTTATTTTATTTAAAAGGCCTTTGCAAGATATCTAGACAGGAAGCAAGAGAAGTGTAGATTGTAATACTGCCTAAGAGAGGGCAAATGGGCCGAAAGTGCAAGAGAAGGGAACAGAATGGGGACAACTTAGAGCTGGCCTTGAAAGAGACAACAGTAACAAGGATCATGAGCAGTGTCCAGGGCTTTGCTTGAATGGCCAAGTTGCTACTGGGATGGAGACACCAGGAAGCCAAAGAATCATTGCACAGTTCTAGCCTTCAGCTTTCCCAATCCCTTGACAAAAAGGGTCTCTTAAACAGTGCCTCTTGAAGATGAGGAGGAAGCATCCTGTCTAGAGAAAATGCTCAAACAACAGAATCGGTGCTGAGGAGTAACAACTAAAGCCTCCCCAGAGCTAGTCAACCCACAAAGTGGACAGGAGAGGCTGCTCCTTTGACTGGCTGCCGTCATCTGATTCTATTCTAGACTGCCAAAAACTCCATGGCCCTCAGCTCTAGGCATTTGGGCCTTTCTCCTTGGAGCCTGACTGTCTGAAGCTCCGGCAATTCCTGGCCCAGAGGCTCACATGTTTGGCTCCCTATTTCTTCCTCACTCTGGGACCCTCATCTTCATCAATAGGTATGATCCTCTGTAGGATCCTCCCTCCACCCCAGTCTCTGCATAGCTGGCTCCTATGCCATGGCCCTTCACATTCACATTGAATGGATTCCAGGCATCTGTGTTCAATTGCTCTTAGTGAAAAATCCGAAAACCATTATGCTCCCCCAGAATTACTCCCCCGGGGCAAGAGAACAAATGATTTACTGGAAAGCAATGGAGAGCACAAGCACTGACATTTATCCGATCCAGGACTGAATAGTTCATAAGCTCAGGGCCCTGTGAGGCCAGACTGCACATTTAAGAACAGTTGGCAGAAGGACCTTGAGGGCTGAGGTATGAACTTCTGCTGTTAACCCCTGGAGGGATCACCTTTCCCCATCACTGTGCTTACAGGGATGAGGGCTTCTCCTCACTGCTCTGCAGAGCCAGTAAACAGGCCACTCTGAGAGTACATGGGGTGTTCTAACTCTCAGGTCACCTCTGAGGTAAAACTCCTTGTTTCATTCGATGCAGCATCTTTATGTTCAGTAGATGCCTGATCAAAATGACCCCAGAACATCAAAGAAGAAGGAGTCTCATGAATCTCTGATTAGTTGGAGGAAATTGAGGCTTGGCATGATGAAACATTTTTAACAGAGGTCGTAGCTGAGTCTCCACAGACCACAAGTCTAAGAACTCACCCAGCTCCTTCTATCTCTGCAGTCGGGGCTGCTGCAGAATGGACATTCTCCAGGAAGGAGCAGAGGCCGAAGTGGTAGCATGTCACTGCTATGCCCTCTCTGCCCAGGGAGGAGTCAATAGATGCTGACAATAGAGGCCTATTGAATGAGTGCTTGCTTTGCTACAGAATTTTGTTCAAGGGTAGAAAGGAAAAGGGGAGCGTGGGCAGTGCTATCAAGAATATTTTTAATTAAGCACAGATTTTAACTGATACACAAAACCACAAAAACTAAATGTATTCATGGGTTACTATAAGATGTGCTGACACGTTTCTGAGGTGTAATGGTCACATTGTAGCAATCCTATCGATCGTTTATCTTTATGATGAAAACAGTCGCATGTTCTGCCTTGAGTTCATTAAAGAGGGCAGTGCAATACTGTTGCCTAGAGTCACAAGCATATGAGAACTTCCTAGTCCCATCCAACTGTGCCTTGGCACAGACCCATCACCCTTTCCCATCCCTCCTCCATCTCTTTTCTTCCTAGCTTCCAGTAGAATTTTTAGCTCAACTTATACTTTGCGCCTGGAAGACTTGGGACATTGCCTCCAACTTAGCTTTCTAGCTCCAGTTCCTGTATCCTCCCTGCAGGTGCTCCTTGCTCTGGCCACTTTTCTGTGGTGCCCCGCCCATATCCTGCACTCTCGCCAAGTCATTTCCACACGCATTCCTCTGTGGACGGTCCTGAAGCAGAAATGTATTCTCCATCCAACTCTTAGCTAGTCCCTCTTTCCTGCCCTACAGAGACTGTCTCAGCTCCACTGTCCTTCAGGCGACCACTTGGGACATCTCAGGCAACACCATGTTCCCTCCCTTTGACTTCCTCTGTTCTTTTTTGGCTGTATGCACAGAATGTTCTATTGAATTTCTAGGGATTATATTGGCCTACTTCTTGAATGCTGATAGTGTTTCGCTCATCTTATTCACCTTACATATGAATTTGAGTGAAATAGACAAGTACTCATGCCCCAGTTGCCATTTTTCAATGGGTAAGGCATTCTAATCCTCAGAAATATCTTTGTATCACCCCTCCAACCTCAAGTATTTTTCATCTTTCAATTGTCTAGCTTCCTAGCTTGGAAAGCTGGCTTCTGATGTGCTTGGTACGACACACAAATTTCAGAAATGGAAGTGACCTTCAGATCCCTCAGGAGAATTTACCCAGGGTGTTAAAGGGAAAGTTGCTTTGTATCAGTGTTCCTCAAATCCTCGTGTGTATGTAAATGATCTTCAATCTTCTTCAAACGATGTTTCCATGCCTGTTTGTGCTGGGGCAGGAGAACCTGCATTTCTTACTAGCTCCAGCAATGCCCTGTTGAGTGCACTTATGTTGTTCTATAGCAACCTGGGGAGGGACGGGGCAACACCAGGAAGTGCTGGCCTTGCTTGTGTCCTTAGTGTGATAGGACATGTGTTTCTCCTTCAGTCTTCATATCAACCCTGAGAGATGGTTGGCGTTATGATATTATCTTACCAATAGATGCCACTGAGGTCCAGGCCACACAGGAGGTAGTGGAGACAGGGTTGAACATGTGTTCTTCTAGTGACATTCTTCTTTATGTCATTTTTAAATTTGTAACCATCTAATGAGGGATGTTTATATCAGTATTTAGAGGAAAGTATGGCTGAGACTGAGGCCCTAACTCCAGGCAGAAAGACCTAGAATTTACCTATTCCTCCATGCTAGTAACTTGCATAGAAGCCAAACTTCAGCATAACATGGCTCTGGTTAATACAGTGTAGAAAGGCCATCCTCTCCTGGCCACAGAGCCCAGTGACTTGATATAGTCCCACAGCTTGGCTGTTATGACATGGCAGAGGCCCATGCCAAGAGTGGCTCATGGGCAGGGGATATTTCCAACTTAGATGAGCAGACAGCACCAAGGTCAGTGCTAGGCAGCCAGGACACTGGCCACAAATTTACTCTCGAAGCCAAGGCTCAAGATAAAAAGAAAACATAATCATATTACTGATAAGGAATCAGAAAAGATATGGCTAGCAGCCTGACTGGTTGGGAAAGACAGCCTCCAGAAGAACCTGGTGGTCTCATCTCTCCCAAAGAGGCTTTGAGGACAGCACTGTACTCCAAGGTATAAAAGGTTTTGTGTAAGCCTCCCCCCACCACCTGCTAGGAAGCAGGTAGAATGGTAGATACTATAGAATAAGGAATGAACTCATCACTCCAAAGTTGTCCCAGCCTTCTCTCATGTCCCACTACTGGAGACCATGGAGGAATCTAGTGGTACCCACGTTTTTCTGCTTTTAAAGAGGTTACCTGTATTTAGAGGGATGAATTGACATCTCCTTAATCAGGGAGCCTTTGCAGTGTACCTTGATGCTTAGCCTTTGTTCCCCCACTACTTCTTCTATCCAGCAGAATAGTCTACAAGCCTGATGTAGTTAGCTATATAGGCCAATGATGGCAGGTCTAGAAGTAAGCTTGCCCAAGAACATGCACGTCCCAGGACTCAGAATGTAGATTAACTTTCAACAACAGTATTAATTAAAGCAGTGAGTGACAGAGTTCAGCTTAGATGTCACACGAAGATATAGGGTAGTATGTCATTTCAACCCAATACGTTCTCAGAATGACTTGAGCCAAAGAGGGATGATATCCATTTTCCTTGGCCAGCTTGGAGCCTGACTTCCTCAATGGAAAGTAGCTTATTTCCTCAAGTAAGTGTCATGAAGATAAACAGGTTTGTGCTAACCCAAAGGTAGACTTTGGGTGGCTCAGGAAATGCATGTAGGATGTTGTGATTGTCATGTTGCCTACTGTGGTTGAATTGCTGCTGGAACTACTCTAGGTAGGGATAAAGTTCTGGACCAGTTGGAGGTGAGTGACAGCATCCTTTCAGCTTCCTAGAGGGTACTGGGTATTCTTGTCAATAGGCTTAGATCACAGAGAAAGCTTTGTAGAATAACCACTGTTCAGAAAAATGGAGGAGTTTGCAAAGAGAAGAACCCAGTGGAGACTCTCAAAGATATTGTGGTGAGTTTTGTTTATCTGATATCTTTTGCATTTACTTGAAAAGCAGGTATGTCAAAAGATGGATTCACTGGTGGGCAGCATTCTCCATTAGTTGAGGTCCATCCTTGATTGTAATACATCAATTTTAACAAGTAGATATCATGTGAGGTTGACTCAAGTACAATAAAACAGCACCATATAGTTAGCATGTGCTTTCCTAACCATAGGACTCAGGAACAACCCTGTGTGTTATCTAGGACCATGTGAAATACCCTTGAATAAATCTGGACACTCCAAACCAATGGCTCATTTTTGGTATTCAGTCATTACTCAACAGTGAATAAGAATGGACTATACAAAGAATTTGTGCAATGTATATAGATAAGACAGCAAATAGTGCTTTAGAGTCATGGTGCTTTGGGATTTGAATACAAGAGTTCCCCATGGTCTGTTCCTGTAGGTCCATACACTCTTCCTTCATAGAAAGATACCTTATAGAATGGTCCTAGCTAGTATCAGCTTCATACAGGCCATTTTCAGGCAAGCTGGTTGAGCCTTCTCTCTTTCTTGCTGTTCATCTTGCCTCACTGTTGCCATGGAAACAGGGACGCCTTTTGAGCTCTGTGCTTTATCTGGAGTCCAGCCTTCAAATACCTTAGCACAGTTCAACCCACTCACTCCCCTGGCTTCTGAGACTGTGAAAGTATCTAAACTGGATTCTTTCAGTTGAATGGTTCAGGATTCTTCTTGCCTCAATCTGTTGGTGATCTGAGGGTTCATGCTCAAATTCTAATGCATGAATGACAGTCTATGTTTCCATGGAGGCCCATGCATCTATATTTCTTATTTTTAGAGAGGAATATCTGATTTCAAGCCTTACTGAAAACAGAACCACCACAGAATTAGACTAATGCACAGGTGGGACAGGTCAGTATGGCCACAGAGTAGCCTGGGTCAAACCAGGAGGTGGGCCTGGCAAAGGGCTGCAAGGTGAGCTCAGACACAGAAAAAAGTGCCGAGTGGAATGTGCTCAGTTGATGTGTTGACTGTGTATGCAAGGGGGTCTCTGAAAGCAGCCTTAACTTCTTTCCTTCCTCTAGCTACCCAGTAGTACAATAGTTCCTGGACCCTGGTCATCACTCAAAGTTATGGATAGATGTGGATATAAAACTCCTGCCTCCATTTTCTTACTCCCGAAGGCAGATGCAGCAAATGCTGGGTTCATGGGCAGTGTTTCACATCAGGCTGCCTTTGGTCCCTTCCCAAATGTCCCTCCTGTACTATAATATCCCCTTCCCATCCCACTGACCATCTAGTCTCCTTCACTCTTATTCTTGTTATGTCATTTGCCCAGAGCCATCACTGGCTAAAATCTCTCCATTTTTTTTAATTTTAAATATTCCCTTCTCAGGGAGTCAGAGATAAATCAGGTATTATTTGTGCAATCCCTAGAATTTCCATAACCCTACCATGGCTCTTGCTCTGATCTGGGACTTAAATTGCCAGAGAGACACATTACATTGCCACTTCCTCTGTTGCTAAGATTACTAACTTAGCATCAGGGTATGGGTATTCCAGCTGAAGACCCCATCACTTTTCTTAGCACTTTCTCCCTTCTTTTGTTTCCTGCCTCAGACCTCATGATGCATCTTGCTGGACATCAAGATTGATCATAACCAGCCCCTTCTCCAGCAAGTATCACTTAGAAAAAATGATCTACTCAGGAATTCTCTGTGAAATCTGGAAAGATCTTTCCTGGGCAAAAGCTCTGACATTCTCACTAACTCTCCATCTCCCAAAGAACCTTGGAGCAGCCCAAATACTTCTGCAGCCTTATAGCTCTTTTGTCCTGCTTCATAGGAGCACACACACTTCCTTCCTGTTTCTAATGCATAAGCAAGCTTCTACTTCAAGCCTTCCCCTTCCTGAGTGGGGGTGGGTGAGGCAGGTTTATGTTCACCTTTCCTCAGCATCCATCCCTGGCATGAGGAGCTCCCTCCCTCAGTCCTCTCTGGACTTGTCTCTGCTGCACTTTTTTTACTTACTGTCCAGACTTGACTTTGCTTCCCCAGTGCAAAGAGAACAGCATAAGACTGCATTGTATTTTGCCTCCTGTTCAATATAAAGAGTGTACTACTTGACATTATGGCTTGAACCCCCTTCAAAGGGTTGGAGTAAGGGTGAAAAATCACACAGCTGAGAAGACTTGGTAAGTTGTTGGGTTATGTCTGAAAAACAGATTCGTAACTCCACTCCATGAGGAATCTGTAATAGAAAGCCAGCCTCCAAAATGGTCTCCAAGTGTCCTGACCCTCCTGATAATTCTTGTCACTGGATAATCATATCCTATCCTGAAGAGAACTGGCATGTATACCCTATGAGATATTATGAAAATGATGGTGTGTATAACCAGTATGTTTGGTCATAAAAGACATTGTGTCTTGTGTCTTTTTCTTCTGTGAATCAACCACGCTGGGAATACCCAGCCAATACATCATGAAACCACTCAAGTAGCCCACAGAGACAATGTTATGGGGAGGGATGGAGGCCTCCTGCCAATATAGCACCATATAAGTATGACATCTTGGAATTATATCTGCCAACAATGGTCAAAATATTTTAGATGATCCAGCCCTGCCTAACATGGTAACTGAAAACTCACAAGAGATTCATCTAATTCAGGAGTTCCCAAATCCCCAACCCACAGAAACCATGCTCCATAATAAATGTTTATTTTACTTTAAAGTATTGAGTTTAAAGCTTTCTTTTTCATGGCAATAGATAAATACCACCAGGTTGATATGCAGGGGTTGGTAACTCCAGGTTTGAGTTGATGCAAGTGTGTCTCTACAATTGTTCTTTTCTGTGTTTAACAGTGTAGCCCATTTCCCCGTCTGTAACAGCTGATTTCATTTTGATTCTGCAACTCTTAATAGCCACAAATGCCACCTGTATCCTCAATAAACTTTATTTAGACACAAATAGACAACAGAAAATACATACACAGATACAGTTATCTTTTTCTCTATAGGGTAAACACACATCACAGGGGATTTAAAAAGTAGGAGCATTGAACGTAAGAAAATAATGCAAAGTCCTTGTTCACTCACACTTGAAACAGACACATATTTCAGAGAAAGACAGAAATGGAACATCCCGACAACAGGGTTCACATTTAGTCTGTAACAGCACACAGGTGTTGGGGAGGTAATCAAAGAAGTCGGGGATCCAGTGACAGAATGCTCACAACACTAGTAGGACTATTTAAACAAAAGACAGAATCAGGAGGATTCCACACCCCTGCGCAGATGCTCTGCAATCTGTCAGCTAGGTCGTAAAGCAGCTTGGCAAACGCTAGCTTAGCTTTCATCTTGCATCTTGAAGGTCTGAATAACCTCTACCTTTGTACCCACATCACAGAGTTTTACAGAGACACACCGAGGATGCCGGAACTGTCCACATACACGCTGGCTTAGAGACGTGGGGTACAGAACATTGACATTGGGTCTAAGATAGGGCATTTGAAAGGGAAGGGAACAACAGCCCAGAGACAAACACACACTTTACAAGTGCTGCATCCATTGGTAGCATTTCCCACCATGCTGCCTGTGGTCCCTTCCCATGGGGGAGCCACCAGCATTTGTGTTCCCATCATGTACAGAGTGGGATGGATGTCTCTTGGAGGTCTGTTACCCTCTAAAGTCATAAATGTGACCACCTGGTCATCTCTGTGCCCAGGGCATGCTGCCATGGAACCACCCCACTTATTCCTGATCCTGAGTAAGCCTCGGGACTCCATACCATCTTCACACTTAAAATTGGGGTTCCCTAGGCAACCTCTGTATTTTAGTAAAAAATCGTTTCCACTGTACCCTTCGTGTGTCCTCTTCCTAATGTGACAAATCCAGATGAGATGAAGTTATGGAGATCTGGTCCTCCACTTCGGTAAGCATCCTTCCCATAATGCCCTGCAAGAAGATGGGCAGAATTACCTGACGCATCCATGACAGCAACAAAGAAGACAATCACAGCTCCATCTTGCCCAACAATGGTGGTGTGGTTATGGTCAAACCAACAGTTGAGCCACAAGGCCAAATATATATATTATAATAATATAATATATACACATATATTACTGAGAATATATTGCTATATAGAGATATATGTGCATATCCATTATACATACACACCTTATATGTGTATATATATTGCTGTATGACAAAGATTAATGCTACATTGAAAGCAGAGGGAGAAAGGGAGACAACACATGATTTGACTGTGGCATTTCTGAGTGACCACAGAGTACACTAGAATGTTAATTTATAGATGTTCCTCAACTTACAGTGGTGTTGCACCCTGGTCAACCCATGGCAAGTTGAAACATCTAAAGTTGAAAATGCTTGCTGAACACTGTAGCCTGGCTATACAGTACAACAGAGTGTCAGCTGTTTCTGCTGTGACCACAGCTGCCAGGCTGCTATCACTCATGGATACTACCCAGCATCACCAGAGAAGACCACACTGAATCTTGGAAGCCCAAAAAGAGGTTAAAAAAATTCCATATGTAAAAGTACAAGTACTAACTGTGTACTGAATTTGTACCATTATGATGTCCAACAAGCCAGATAGGACCTCTGTCCTTGTCCCACCATCCTTTCTTAAAGTTAAGAGGTGTTGAGGGAATAATGCATTAAATATGATAATATGGCTGTAAAATTTCAAGCCAGTGCATTGCAAAAAGAAAACACACAGATAGATGCTGGAAAGATTGGCACAGTGGTTAAGAACACTTGTCTGCATGCACACAGCTCACAATCATCTGTAATTCCAGAGGATCCAACACCCTCTCCTGGTCTCTGTGGCCATTGCATCCATGTAGTGTAGAGACATACATACAAGCACAGCACCCATATACGTAAAAATAATAAAGAAAATCTTCAAAAAAAAAAAAAAACACTTTAAAAATAGAAGACACACAGATACTGGTAACTACCTTGGAGAAAATTGGAGCATGGGTGTTCCTTATGCCTCCTGTCAACTTTTCTGTATTTTCCAAGTTCTTTTCTATAATTGCTAGATTGTTTCCTTGTTGCCTTGTATCTCTGTTTTTTTTTCCCTTGCAGAGCATGGAGGAATGGGCCCAATGGCAGCTTCCATGTGTGTGTGTGTGTGTGTGTGTGTGTGTGTGTGTGTGTGTGTGTGTGTGTATCTATGATTCTTGCACAACCTGTGGGACCACAACTAGCAACAGCTGAGCTGACAGGTGAAATGGTGCCCATAAAACACTGGCAACATCTTTATGATTTCCTTTCTTGACTCACTGCAATAAAACTATATCCCCTAACTGGCAAAATACAGACATCTTCATGTGCATTGAGGTAAAGAAAAGACAAGGGCAGGTTGAGGACTATGGAAGAAGAAATTTAGAGTGGAAGAAGTAAATATTCTACTTCTGACATTCAAATAGGAATCTATGATGTGTCTGAAACACAAGCATTGTAAACATTGTGAAGCAAGAACCCTTCCCAGTATTATCCTCAATGTATACACACAAGTATGGACGCAATTCACTATTTATTCAGATTCCCACAGTGTGTATTATACATTGAACTTGTAATATATAATGTTAAAAGGTTTCTGAAAAATGAGATATTAAATATGGTAACAGCATTATAAAATTTCAGGTGAGAGCATTTAAAAAAAGCAGAAAATGATTGAGAGAAAATGCACAAGTACCTCATCAGCTGACAGCTAATTATCTCTCTTCTCAACTCTTCATTATTTTGTAAGCTGTCTTTTCTATAGTGAACACACAATTCAATAATACAAACACAAAGATAAATATCTAGAAAAAATATACCCCATGTCAACAAGAAAAAAATAATATTTCTTAGCAAGCCATGTTCTAGAGCCCTCAACACAGGGTAACTTGGGAATAATGTGGAACTTTGAAAAGTTCAGATGGTCAGACAAACTTTGGACATTCTGACTTGGTCAATGAAGCAGGAGTATTTTAAACAAGCTCTTTTGGTTTCTAATGAAGGCCCAGTACTGAGAATCACTGCCCCAGCACAAGTGGAAACAAACCAAGACGGGGGATTCATGTGAGTAAGGAAGGTCACTGACCTCTTGCTGGGGTCTCTTTAAGTTTATTTATAGTTAGGGCTCCAGCACTCTTTCCTCTGGAAGGTGAAGTCTGTCCCCAGTTCCTTCCTCATCTCAGTTCCCAAATCTGAGTGTGCATTAGAATACTAGAAACACTTTAAATAGATGGATTCAGCAGACACAAAACGGGACTCAAGAGTGTGCGATTCTATCAAGGTCCCTGGGTCAGGGATAACAAAGTCATGAGAATCCTGCCACCAATTCTCTTGACTCTAAAATAGATTACATCATTCATTCTTTTGCCTTTCACAGGGGAGGTTCTTGTTGGGAAATCATGCAAACAATTCATAGCTTCATGGCAATGTCAGCCCTAAACTAAATACTTCTGCCCCAATCCCAAGCTTTTTGACAGCTGCTAGCATCTGGAGAAATCATCTTTCTCAAGAGGAGAAGAATTACATGGAATGCTACCAACCAAAGGAGCACCAGGACCCCTTTTTTGTAACAAGAACAATTGTTGTTCCCCCACCTCATTTTAGAAAGGATGAAAAGGGAGCAACAATCCAAAGCCCTCATGAATGTGGACCTCATTAATTCAGAACCTGTGATGCATCCTGCAGAATTTGGGCTGGTTTATTTTTGTACTCTTTATAAATAAAAATTTTGATAAACAAATCAATACTAAGGAAGATGGAACATAAAACAGAGCCTATGCTGTTTACAAATCATTCTTATCTGTCAGATGAACAAGGTCCCTCAGGACTAAGCATTACTCTAGTGCTATGGAGCTTTGCTTGTCTAAAAAGGAACTGAAGTTTCTGGATCACTTACAGCAGGCCAGGCAGAGGAATGGAGACCCTACAAGCATGGCTTTTGAGACAATAGTAGATAAAATTTTATAGAAATTTATAGTTTACACAGATTTCTTTTTGCATATACTACTTTTTAAACATTTTAGTCAATACCATGTGCATGCCATTCCTTATGTTTATTATTTTAATATTATCTCCCAAATTTATTGGTGGAAAAACTGAGGCCAGCAGGCAAAAGCTGGGAGATGTCTACAGTCCTCTGACTATAAATACTACATGCATTCCATTATGGATATCTGGCTTTGCCAACACCTAATAAGAACCCAAGTTCCTAGAACTGGCTAGGATTGGATCTTCAATCCCACCCAGGTCTACTGCTGTCCAATTCCAAAATCTTTCTGTACCTCTCACCCCAGTGACCTCAGAGGTACAGCTGTGACTATTCTCCAAGACTGTACCCAAGAAATATAGTGTGAATGTAAGGAGGAAAATTCTAGGTGGTAATATCCAAGTTCATGGGAATTGATTCTGAGTGGGAGAAAAAAGTAAACAGTGTTGATAGTTAATAAGCATTGTACAGGATAAAAGAAGTCTGGGGTCAATCAAGTTTGCAGAATTTTGAGTTAAACAAATTGAAAAGCTATGTGAAAACCAATTCTACAGGTTCCTTTTCTGTCTGTCTTCAAACAGGGTCTCATGATGGAGCCCAGTTTGGCCTCAAAGTTCCTAGACTCCCACATCATCCTACCTATTGCTAGAAATAAAGGTATGCATCACCATCCCAACTCCTCTGTGATCTTCAAAGGCACCTCTAAGGACAGTTTTCTGGAAATCACCCTATGAAGTTGAAATGGAAAACACAGTGACTGCTTCAACCTTGTTTTGTTCGATGGTCCTCAAAATTGAGCAAGCACCCAACTCCCCAGAATGGCACAAAGATCACTGGGCTCCTAGGTGGGAAGCGAGCCCTGATAACTGTATTTCTGACAAGTTCATGAATGTGATGGCTAATCCTCACTGTCAACTAAACTGTATTTAGAAGCATCCTAAAGACTGGTGAGACATGCCTCTGGGTGTTACAATGATGATGTGTCCAGAGAGCACTAACTTACAGGGAAGACTCACCCTGAGTGTGACTGGTTCCATGACACAGGCTGAGCATCTGGAGAGACTGGATGGAGTGAAAGGAGAAAGCGAGCAAAGCTGCACTGCCCTCTCCTTCCTGGCCCACTATGGTGTGCACAGAGCTTCTCTGTCATGCCTCACCCACCTTGGAAGGACTCTTCTAGACAACAAGCTAAATTAAACACTTCCTCTTTGAAGTTGTTTCTGTCAGGTGTCTGGTTATAGCACAAGAAGAGCAGCCAAACACCAGGTAAAGCAGATGATACACTATGCCTCAATGACCATATCTTCTGATTATTCTGTTGGGACTAGTGACAGGTCAGTCTTCAGCTGGACCCAGAGACAAGTTCAGAATGACGTAAAAGCCTCTGCAATATATAAGAGAAGAAGGGCTGGTAAAAAGAGAAGCCCCACTCAGGTAGACAATCAGAAAAGAGGAGTCAATGTCTCTTCTGTGCCATGATGATGCACCGAGCTGATGAAGGGGTAATAACAAAGATATGAGCAGGTATCACCCAATTTCATAGGATGTCATTCAAACAACCAATCCTCTCCTCCATCCTGTAGAAACAGCTGTCAATCTCTGCTTATGTGTCAACTACCAGAGCCAAGGGACAAGGGAGGGTAGGCTCTCTCTGAGCCAACTGGAATTACAGAGAAGCAATTGTGAATGCATCAGGGCTGTAAATGGAAGTAAGCAAGAGCTTGGTGTTGTATGTTGGCAAAGAAGCTCGAGAGTCCCCATGTCACAGGACAGAAAGTCATACAGTCCTAGGCAGGAGCAAGGTGACTCTAGGCTTCAGAGCATGCATTCCACCACCTGCTGAATGCAACAGGGTGGAAAAGCATTGAGATGACATCTCGACCCCAGGTGCTACCACCTGAGCCCCCACCCCCTGTCTGACAGCACTCTACAAAGCACTGAAGTTTGGTTCCACCTCAGTCTCTCTCCAGGTTGTCTTGACTTCCTGTCAGAATTACATGGCCTTCCCAAATCTCTTCAGGAGGCACAACAAGTCAGAGGCAGTACAAAGGAGAAACTCTCACCAGGCAGGGGTGGTGGTGGTGGCGGCGGGCATTAAAGCAGAAAGGTCCTAGACTGGGCTTCTGGACCACCTGGGCTGTGCTGCTAGCTCTGAAAAGACTAGAAGGATGTGTTCCAACAAAGGACAGTTGTGGCAAGAAACAGGAGGTGAAAATTGGATAGTATCCAAATGGTGATTTCTATGAGACTTGACAGAATTTTGCATCTGTGAAATTGCATCAGCAGCCATGAGACAGAAACAAACCAATGCAGACTGGTGGCCTGCTGCATTCCTGAACTGCAGATTGAATGGAGAGGGAAATTGGTGATGGAGCATCCTAGGAGAGATTCGTGCTGCACGCTAAGTGAGAAGGACAAAGAGATAAACTCTGGGAGGACACCACAGACACTCTAGGATTCAAAATCCATTTCAAATAAGACTCCCTGAGGAGGGACAGAAGGGATGGTTCAGAAGCAATAATTAAAAGTTATTTGTTTGCTGTTTTCCTGAGCAGATGGAAGACTTCAGTCTTTAAATCCAGAGAAAGAATCAAGTCCTCAACTATCTATTAGAAGGGATCAATATCTAAATATAGCCTGATGGGATGCCATTTAAATTTTAAGAAAAAAGTTTAATACAACCTCCTAAAACATGAAATCTGTAGTAAGTGAAGTCATCCTCTTAATAATGGTGGGGAGGCTGAAAAGATGGCTCAGTAGTTTAAGGGCATTTACAGAGGAGCAGTGTTTGGCTCCCAGCACTCACAAGCACCTGCACCTTCAGCTCTAGGGGATCCTACATCCTCCTCTGGCCTCCACAGGCACCTCTACTCACATGCACATATAAACACATACATATAATTTTTGTTTTTAAAAACTATTTGGGACTCACTCCTTTGTTCTTGGGACAACATCCTGGCAGAGGCACATGTTCACCTAGAACTCAACTGACATTGCATTTCAAACCCACCTAAGCCAAAGGGACATAATAATGGTCCCCATTTCCTTTGAGGAAGTTAAATGTGTTAATATACGTAGTCCATATCACACAGCCTTTAGTGTTAGGCCTTTTTAAGAATTTGGTAATATTTTGGAATAAAGACATTTTGGCTTCCTTTGCCCACTTCAAAATTCACGGGAAATAATGAAAGGAAGAGGAAGTAATAAAATTACTAAAAAACATGCAGGTTTTTTTTAAATTAAATATAGATGGAGCAGTTGGGAAAATATCCCACTGATAAAAGCACATATAAAGATACACAGAGAAGTCAATTCAAAGATGACTAGGAACCTAAATATACAATATCAATCCTAAAAAAAATGTTAGAAGAGAATATAGGATAATGTATATAAACTAGAAAAGAAACTATGGAAAAAACTTTAATCATGATACACCAAAAGTAATCATAAAACTATATATTCAAGGCTAGCAAACACATGGGTATTAATATCAAGATAACACAAATATCTTCAAAGCAATAAAAAAAGAAAACAGTCCAAATAAGAAAAACCAAACAAAAAATGAATAGGCAACTTACAGAGGTGAAAACCCAATGAGCCAATACACATAAAGTAGTCCTCAGTCCCGCAAGTAATCAGGGAAATTCAAATTAAAACTCTAATGAAGGAGCATTTCACACCCAGTAGACTGGCAAACATAGAAATGCCCAAGACTTCTGACTTGAGTCCTAATGGAAGGATAATCAGGGAAACTGTATTGAGAACAACCGTGGCAGTGGCTGATAGAGCTGAGTATGGCGACTATAGAACCAGTGCCTTGTTGTAGCTGTCCACCCTAGACCAACCTTCATGAGCTTATGAGAAGCCAAGCATAAGCAAGTTCAGTGCAATTGTGTTTGTAATTGAGACAAACAGGGGCTCTACAATCCTACCCAGAAAAAAAGTGATAAATCATGGTATAGTCTTCAAACGTAATTCTGCAACAGCGCAAAGTGAAATGTAATGAGGGGAAGTGAACTGACACTTTAAATGTCAACATGGATGATCTCAGCTATAATGCTGAGCACACAAAGCAAACTGAAGAAAAACAGGGTGGCAGGATTGAGAAGGAGTTTTGAAATATGCAGTATCATGTTTGATATTGCTTAAGGACATGGGCATGCATAATGTTATACAAACATAAAGACATTCAACATAATTTTCAATATATATTTCAAGGTAACAGTTACTTCTGCAGTAAGAATGTGAAAGTAGTTGACAAAGTTGTGAGGAACTGATCCTGTACTCTGTTTCTTACACCAGGAAGCTGGAGATGTGTTTGACCGTTAAATAGTTCTGTTTTATGTATTTATTTGTTCATTTGGTTGAGACAAGGTCTTGCTAGGCATCCCAGGATGACCAAAATTCGGGATCTTCCTGCTTCAGCTTCCCCAATGTAGAACTAAAGGTTATGCTACTATGTCCAGCTAGATGGTTCTTTTCTCCAGTGATGTTCTTTGTGGTGTATGTTTATCTTTAGTTGTTTGAGGATGTAACTGCTCCAAGGTATTATGGTTGAGTTTTTTGTTGTAGGTAGGAGGGAGAGTACAGCCAGGGACATCTGGAAGAGTCCAGAGCAGAGAGAGAAAGTAGAACACTGAGCATGGCCTGCACTGGGCCATGAGAGCAAAGAGGAGGGAGGAGAGCAGAAGAGGAGACAACCAGGAGAGAGGGGATCAAGAGGGGAATATAAAAAGAGTGGATAGCCAAAATAGCAGGCTTATATGGAACTGAGACGGTGGGGGAGGGAAGCCCATTAGCTAGAGAAATTTAGGGTAGAGGGCGGATTAGAAGCCCCGAGAAGAACCAGGATGCCAGCATGAACTCTGAACAGGTCCTTGGATGCTGAGTAAGCCTGGAAGCCAGCATCAACTTCTGTGGATACCACAGATAGTCATTTGTCCAGGGTTTCTTTTGAACCTGACACCCTGTAAATAATTTCTTATTTTATTTGCTGACAGATGTAATAAGATTATAGGTACTGTGTAGATGAATGGATAGATACATAATAGATAAAAGACAGACAGTGTTGGCTGAATAGACGGTTGGATGATAGAGAGAATTATTAGTTTGCTTGGTGAGACTATTCTTAGTGGAGAATTTCATACGCTGTCAATTTTTTTTCAAGAACGAAGATAACGGAGGGTCTTCAGTTTTAAGACTACCCATAATCACCTGCCGAGAAATAAGCTGCCAACAAAAGGCAAGCCATAGGATTTCTGAAATTGTGGCTGTATGTGTTTCTAATCTTCAACCAGCCTTGGAATCCTAAAATTCCCTAAGGAAAGACTGGTAAAGCAGACTGCATGGTTTTAAACATTTGCAGAATTATCGTTATGGACAGCAGTAGGGCTAAAGGGTCTTAAGCCACCCTGGTGAAGCTGGTGAACAAACATCAAAGAAAAAGTGAGGATGGAATAAACCAGAGAGCAGCCACAGACACAGAGTAAGAGCTCTCCAGCTCTGGAGCCTGCTTGCAATGCAGAGCATGCGCTTAGAGCTCCCATGGAACGGAGCTCTGAGGAGCTGAGAGACAGCTAGAAGGCCAGAGTCACAGACACACACGCAAAGCTGAAACTCCTCTGTGCAAAAATATGACCAAGACAACAAAAGGAGCACATATAAAACCCCAGCAGGAGATTGTACTGCCCAGGATAAAGGGCCAGCCCCGGCTTACACACAGCTGAATCCTATCACTGACACACCAACTGCAAAAGTGTACATCAACTAGAAACAGACAAGTGCCCCCATTTGCTGCTGACCCCACAGGAGAAAGCAAGCTAAATCATTTTAAAGGCCAATGTACATATAAAACTAGCTAACCTTAACTCTTAATTAAGCAAATGTAAATAAAAATGTGACAAATATTTTTGTTTGTTTGTTTGATTTTGGTTTTTGTTTTGTTTTGATTTGTTTTGGAGACAAGGTCTCTCTACATAGCCCTGGCTGTCCTGGAACTCAATATGTAGACCAGGCTGGCCTCAAACTCACAGAGATCTGCCTGCCTCTGTCTCCCAAATGCTGGGATTAAAGATATGCACCACCAGACTCAGCCTTATAATGTACCTTAAAAAAAAAAAAAAAAAAAAAAAAACTAAACAATTTCACCAAACCTAAGAATTCCATAATACAAGATGACAAGGGGGTTACTTCATGGAACAATACCTACTCGGCTTGTCACCCAGCTGCTGGGAATTTTTCCTACTTACTGGCTTTCCAATTTTTCCACAAGCTATGAACCGGCATAAACAGCACAGGGTTGACTGCAGAATTTTTGCCAGTGAGTAACAACTATGAAAAAGATAGAGGCAGAGGACCAATGGCAATGATTTCCAAGGCAAGGGGAAAAGAGGACTAGGAGGAGAAGGAAGAGGAAGAAGGGGAAGAGGAAGAAGAGGTGGAAGAGGCTGCCACAGTGAGGTGCAAAACAATGTCTCAATATGGTGCCTTTTATATAGAGAATAATTAGAAGTTATACAATGAGAATACCAGCAGGCCCAATGCAAGGAAGATGTTTTATGCAAGCAACATATTTTCTGGTAATAAACTTGCTTACAACATTCATTCCTTTGGGAGAGGGCCTGGGATGAAAGGAAGGAGATGCTTAACTTTGATTTTTACTAACTTACTGTTTGAATTTTTAAACCCGTACATGTTCTCTGCTTACTTTTCACAACATTTATAGAGTGTATGAGAACTGAGAAGAGGGGTTAGGCTCTGTATTTTCCCCTCTTCTTTAACAATAAAAAATAAAAATCCCCAATCCAAGGCCTTCTATAAAAAATCCCCAATCCAAGGTAGCTCAGGAGCCAGCCACTTTCCCTTGGGTAAATGACAGACATTGATGCCCACCTCAGAGGAAGCTGGTGGGGATTGAACACAGTGATGCGTCTCAAGGACTTCCACAGATGTCCCACACTAATCATCCCTCCAGAAACGGCCTGGCTCTGGTATTAAGCCCACTCCTCTCCCTTTTCCTTGCAGGGAGCTCCACACTGACCTTGAACCAGAAAGAGGGCCAGTCCCAAAGAGATAGAGAGCCCTGGCTTTGGCATCCAGCCTGAGGGCTCTTTCCCCTGGTGGACCTCTGGAGTTCCTCCATTCCCCATGAGCCTCAGCCTAGCTCTAGAAGGGAGAGGCTAGAAACCAGGAGACTGAGCTTCTTCCTTAGATAGTCACTTTCGGATGAGCAAATCAGGGGAATTCCAATCTGGTTCTCACAAGGTAAACTGAAGGAAGACTGTTCTATTTGCCTATGGATTATTTCTAGCTTTAAAATCTCTAACAGAGAACTACGTGAAATGCCCTAGTTATCTCATGTGACAATTCTAGTACTTGCTCACACTAACCTATGGTGACATTATACTCCAGCACCCACAAAGAAGCACCTCTACTGTGAAAAAAAAAACAAAAACAAAAACAAAAACAAAAAAAAAAACCCCATCCACAGTCTTCCTTCTGCCTAGGCTGTATGTAACCTTGAGAGATGACAATGGACAAGACCAGACACCAGTCCCTGTACCTCCATGAAGGTGAGGTATCCACAGCTGTGAGGACTCTGAATAAACAACCCTTGACTACAGGACACACGCATGGACTGAGAAGGAAGTATACAAGGCCAGAGCAGTAAGCAGGGGGCAGTCTCAAGGTCACAGGAAGTCTTGGATTCAATCTTATCAGTGCAGTCCTGGGAAGATCTCATCAGATGGGGTGGGGGGAGGGGCCAAGACTCTAATACCCAGCTTGGTAACCACCCAACAAGGGATCATCCTCCAGAAAGAAATTCAGTTTCCAATAAATGCTTCCTAGTCATCGGTTTTTTTTATCAGTAAAGATACAAAACCCAAATAAACAAAAACATAAATATGCTTTTAATAAGCATCTCAAGCTGTGGCAAAAGACAAAAAACAGAGCAGAGCATGGTCAAGGGCAAATTCTAGGTCAATTTCATCCACTGCAACAGGAGAATTTACCAGTGTCTCTTGAATGTTATACATTCTTAGGGATAAATTTTGTGGGTTGGGAGGGGATAGGAGTTGTTAATGTATTGCACAGCCTAGCTAAGTATGGTAGTACAATCTCAATTATTCAACAGATTGGGGATGGATATCTATAAGTTCAAGGCCAACACAGGCAACTTGGTAAAGACTGCATCATTGGAGATGTAGATTACCCTAACAGATACAAGGCCTTTGCTCAACCTTTACCACTACAGAGTGGACATAAGAGAAAAGAAAAAGAATTTAAAAAATGTGCAATAAAAATAAAACTTTAGAAGTCATACCTTTTGTGTATCCTAAGTATTTACCAAGGCAAAGAGTGGGAGGACTGTTTGGAGGTGATAATATCAATTTTTAGAAATTTGAGGAGGTCTAAAAACCTTTATCTAGTTCCTGCCTTTAAGGCAGAATCAGAGGACTCAGAAGCGGAACTAAAACTAAGGTGTGTCTGAGGTCACCTTTTCTAGGCTCTGTATTGATGGATGAGAAAATTGGTGTTGGGGGGGGGGGTTGTCAGCCCTAAGTCATGGAGATTAGACTGCTGGCCTCTGCCTTCCGAGACCAGCACTCTTCCCAATGCCCCTAAATAGCCTACAACCTGCCCTGTGGGGGATGAAATGACACTAAAGCTTATTTCTACTCCAGGGGACCCCGGTGCACCATTTATTTTTCTCTTCAGTTATATATTGGCTGTGATTCCCTTGGAAAATAGCCCAGCACAACCAAATCCCTGTCTTTGACTGCAATCAGAATCTCAGAGCTGTCTCATTGTCTTAAGCAGGACTCTGGCCAAGAGCAGTCCTGAAGAAGACCAGCAGAGGAGGTGGAAGATGCAAGAGCTCTCTGCAGGAAGAACAGCTCTTTCTTTAACTGCTCCAAATATCTTGCAAGGTCAAGGAGTTTAGGGTAAACCTCAGAGCTCGACTAAGAATTGAGTGAATTGAAGAGGCCTCTCTTGTTATCATCTGCTGGTGGGCAGTTTCCTAGTCCCAGGAAGACCAAATACTGTTTTCATCTCTTTTTACAAAACTACAGTGCTTCCTACAAGTATATCCAAATTAATGGGCTTAGTGAATGCATCCTGAGAAACTGCCACCACTTTGTGCAATTTGGACCCTGTGCCATGGTGCTAAAGCACTGGAAGAAAGCGCCTCTGATTGTCTACAGGAAAATCTTACTGTTTTTCTCTATTTCGCAGATGAGGAAATGGTCTTGGAGAAGTGAAATAGTTAAATAGTTATCAAAGTCAGAATGACTACTCAGTAATTTAGGACAGAGGCATGGCTCCCTCCACTGAGGGCTGTGGTCATTTACCATGGTTCCAGGGAAGCTAAGCCTGGGGTGCCAACTAACTCCAGACAGAGGAAAAGAACACAGGCTTCCAATCAATCAGTCTGGCTCTGACATCAGATCACTCAGTGGCTCTAGGCAAAGTGCTCAGGCTTGCTGAGCCTCACTTACTCTTGCTGGTGAATGGGAATGTGCCTGCCTCCTAAGGCTGTGGTGAAGATTGAGGCAAACACATTTGGGCATATAATGTACAGAACACTTACTTGCTAAAGATGATTATTGTCCCTACTATCATGGGAAGAATGTTCTTCAAGAATACTGAACATTTCTAAATGCTCCAGGGAGAAACGCAGGAAGATCCTTTAGATTCAAGCATCTGTAGTGTTCCAGAGAACTCTTGCTTCTACCTCACATCTATGAGAATGTCAAGGTTCTGTACCTCTCTGGTTTAAGGAACTTATTAAAATGCACATAGCAATGATTTAGAAAAGAGAGACTGGAAAAAAGCTGAATCCTGATTCATCGCTCATCTAAAAGGCAATGCTGCGTCTCATATCTGCCTGCCCTGGTACCATGTGGTCTTGAGTCCTCATCTTGGTCATGAGATATGTGGATTGGACCACTGTTCTGGGGACACAGCATTGCTTAGAAGCAACTAGAGATTGACACTCTATGATCTACATGGCATCCTTTTTGTGGGGCATCTATCTTGACATCTCCTGGTTACAGTTCCTTGGACAAATGGGTCATATGAGAGTCTTGAGGTTCAACTCAAGAGGCCTTATATGGTCCACATGTTTGAAGCATGACACCTACTCTAAAATATGAAAGGGAGACCATCCTGATGTGGACAGAACAGAGGAGACACTAGAGAGAACAATTTAGGAACCATGGCTTTTCTAGACTTAAACTCAAAGAGAGACTAAGTTGTGTTATGGATGATTAGGCTCCCAGCACCTTTCTTTCCTTGATCAGTTGAGTGGCAGTGATCCATGCTGACAACCACCTGGTCCTACATATCATTTCATCACACTCACCCAGCAGAGACACCAGTGACAAAGCCCTACCAGCTGCACTGAGGAGCCATAGGACTTCAGGCTAGTCATTGTCCTCATCTGTAAAACGATGAGTCATACAACCTAATCACAGTTTGTGGTAACTAAATTAATCAATTCATATAAAGTGTATAAGACCCTAACTAGACATGTTAACTCAATAAGTGATTGTCATTGCCATTCAAAGCTAAGCAAGGGAGTCTGACAGAAAAAAAGGTGCTAAGGTCTGTCACAAAACATTTGGGATGGACCCATGTGTGGGTGGGGATGGGGTGGAAGTCACCCTGACCATCTGGATTAAAAACTCAGCTCTATTTCTTATTAGCTGTATGATTTAAGACAGAATAGTGAAATTTCTTGTTCATTCATCAGTCATACAATCAAAAGAATAAGGAAAATAGTAGACCCTTGCTCAGCTGATTGAAAGGATTTAATAAGTAGATGCGCATAAAGCATGCATACATGAAGGATGTGCCTAGATCTGGGAAGTCCTATAATTTTCATCAACTCTGTGTCTTCCTGGGATCTCCTGTTCCCAGACTTTTTTGCAGTATTACCTGGTGTGCTGACTAGTTTTATGTCAACTTAACGCATGCTAGAGTCACTGGAGAGGATGGAGCCTCCGCTTTCATTTGAGAAAGCTGAGAAAAATGTCTCCATAAGATTGGGCTGTAGGCAAGCTTGTAGGGCATTTTCTTAATTAGTGATTGATAAGAAAGGGCCCAGCCCATTGTGGGTGGGATCACTCTTGGGTGAGAGGGCCTAGGTTCTATGAGCACGCCATGTGGAATAAGCCAGTAAGCAGCACTTCTCCATGGCCTCTGTATCAGCTCCTGCCTCCATGCTCTGTCCTGTTTAAGGTTCTGTCCTGACTTCCTTCAGTGATGAAAATGATGTGGAAGTGTGAGCCAAACCAACTCTTTCCTCTCCAACTTGTTTTTGGTCATGGTGCTTCATCACAGCACTGGTGACCTTTTCTTTGCTTTTTTTTTTTCTTTCTTTTTTTGAGACAGGGTTTCTCTGTGTAGCTTTGGAGCCTTTCCTGGAACTCACTCTCTAGCCCAGGCTGGCCTTGAACTCACAGAGATCCACCTGCATCTGCCTCCCCAGTGCTGGGATTAAAGGCATGTGCCAATACCACCCAGCTTTGGTGACCCTATCTAGGATACCTGGCTCCCAAGACCTCCAGCACTTCCTGCTTTCTGCGCCTCTCAGCCTATGACTTTGCCTTTTACCACCCCCCCCCCCAGAAGTCTGAGTGGGAAGGAAGGAGATGTTATTCACAGGATATTTGCATTCATCCTCTTCTCTTTATCTTTTTTTGCATTTTAGGGGGAAATGAACTGGCCTTGTTCCTCTCACAGCCTAACATGTATCTCCTTTCATCTCCTCAGATGAGCTCAGAGTTATCACCCTCCTCCTTAGTCATCAACTTCTCCCCTCAATGAACTTATCCACAGTAGAACTTATCCACTGGCTCACAACCTTAAAGGCAACTTCCCCTTTGCCACATGCTCCCTCCCCTCCCCCAACAGGCACTGCTTCATTTCTCTGCCACCCTTCACAGTGAAATTTGTCTGACACTAGTAAATCCATCTGTCCACCTCTCCACTTGTTAGCCTAAGCCTTTTTGGTAATGGATTAAGAACCGCTGTAATTACATCAGCAAAAGTCTTGTTTACAAGTAAGATCAGACTCAGGGGCATGAGGCCTGGGATTTCAACATACTCCTTGAGTATGTTATGCTTAATACATCTACAAAGGCTCAAGTATTGGAAGTCTAATCCATAAATCAATATGTTGATATATAGAGTGGAGAACTTTGGAAGGTAAGGAGGTAAGATGGGAGATGATGTCCCTACTCTCCCCATGAGGTGTCCTCAGCCATGATGACACAGTAAGAAGGCTCTCACTAGATACAGCCCTGTGTGTGATCTTGATTCCTAAACTCTAGAACTACAAAGAGGAAACTTCTTTATAAAGTATCCGATTGCAGGCATTTTGATATAGGAATACAAAATGGACCATGACAATTCACAGCAGTCAAAGGAAAGCTTCATGATTTCAACTGTTCCTCCCTCAGCCTTCCTCAAGAGCATCACTCTAGCCAGGATCCTAGCTCTTCTCTTTTTCATATCCTCCCTGGAATTAGCAAATACTTTCAGGACTATCTGAAAATGCATTTCAGAGGCATTCTCTTCTAGCCATCCATAAACCTTTTGGGAAGCTTTGTGTGTTGTAGATAAAATATTCCTGCTATATACCCCAACTTTTCCACACCAAAGTATTTACTCAAGAAATGTGAGTGTATGTTCAATCATGTTCAAGAATATATTTATTATAGCTTTATTTATAACAGTGAAAGAACAGAAATATTAGAGTTCTCAACCAATACAGATTGAAGAAATACATTCCAGCATGTGTACAAAATACATTTCTTCACAAAGTGTAAACTATTAGTAGATGCAATAACATGAATGACTCACAAAGAAGCTGAAAATGCAAACACAAAAGAGTACATACTGTATAATTCCATTCATACAGTGGCTATGCCAGGCTCTTTTGAATGAGACCCCAAAACAACAGCAAGGTTATTTGATGACAGAGGTCAGAATGGTGGTTACCTTAAATTTAGAATATACATGGAGAAATCTTATTGAGTTATTGAAATGTCCTGTATTTTTTCTAGGTGATTGGATAAGATCTATAGACAGACAGATAGATGACAGATACAGGTAAACATTCTATTAAATACTTAGGATTAATACTTTACATAGAAAATATGTTTCTATATTTCTGTATTTTTCTTAGACTCAATTCAAACAAAAAGAACTATAATATTCTTAGTATCCTAGTTCCCTAAATGTCTATATTTAGTTAGCTTTATAAACCACTGGCCATCAAAGCTACAAGGGCTCTTAGAACCAGCCAATATTCACCTCCTCATTAGCAAAACATGAGAAACAGAAGTCAAGACAAAGGAAGTGGATTATAAAACTTGGTGTCCAAAGGAAACCAGGTTAGTGTAGAGCAGCCTACTGCCTCCACCTTGCTGAGGGGCTCTGTCTTCCCCATGCTCCTGCTCAGAGCTTTAGGGTGTGACCACCAAGAGTTGACCCCCCACACACAATGGACAGCTCAGCAAACTTCCCTCATAAGAAAGAGAGCCAGCCAGCCAGAGATGCAGGAGGGATGGAGTCATCCAGGAGAAGTGGCAGGTAGATGGGGTTCTGAGCAGAGGCACCAGCTCTGCCTCTAATGAAGCCATAGAAGCTGAGATGCTACTCGAGTGAGAAATGAGGGAAGGACTCCAAAAGAGTATGGACAGTACCAGCCAGGAAGCAGAGAGTATTCATCTCAGCAGCTGGCTTGAAGACATTTATTCTCGCAAGAAACTCAGTGCAATGGGTGACAAGGGATTTAAGGCTCAGAACTCCTTCCAATACTTAAGTAAAAAGTGTTCTCAGTGAAGGATAAAGTCAGGCTGAATCTAGACGACACATAATAAGTCTCTGGGTTTAGGAGATCTCTGATTCACAGGGAAGGACCTCATACTAGGAAACGGTAATCACTCTGGCTGTGGCACTTGACTACAAGCATCATACAAAATCTCATTTAATTGAAATTCTGAAACCACCTTGCATTGCATGTATTAATTTTCCCCACACGGCACATAAGAAAGTAAAGTCCTTCTCATTTTAGATCATTTGTCTAAAACCACACAGTGAGCAAGGTAAGTCTTGGGGATTTGAGCAAAGCTTGTTTTACTCCAGAGCCTGTGGCTTTTCAGGCTGTCGTGAGAAATAAAGATGTACTATACTGCAGGAAAGTGGGATTAGTGAAGCCATGAGGCAGGAGGCCGACAGAGGTCAGGTTCCAAAAAGGTGGGCCAGGAAGAAGGATGTGGGACCGAGACTTAAGCTCAATAGTGCAAAGTGGAAAGATTACAGCATGTGGAAGAACATGAAGCCTGGGCTGGAGCAACTGCTCACAACCCCCAGGGAGCTACTGCATATGGCTGCCAGTCTGTTCCAGTCAGAGGGGAGGGAGAGAACAGCCCCCGAATCCAGGCTGTCAACAGTCTCATCTATGAAGATCTGTGGTGCATGGAGTCTTCTCTCTGGCAGTGGTGGGACCCTGCTTCCTGGCCCCTTAGGTTTGATGTTTTTGGTGTACAAGAAGGAGCAAAGTGAACCCATTCCGCCATCCCACATCTAACCCACCACCCTGCACATGATGATCATGAGCTGCATGTCGAGTTAATGAATTAACAATTTCAGTTTGCTTGTTCATGGTCTATCTGAGGCTGAGTCACAGCACTGCCACTTTATCTGCAGTAGCCAGATGCCTCCCCCTTAAGTCACCCACATAATCCGTCTCAGTTCTCTAAGCCCCCTTTGAATTCCACAGCCATTTGGCTAGGGGTGGAGCTCAGGGTTAGAGGCTGTGCTTATCCTGCATGAGGCGATGGGTTAAAAGGCCCCAGCACTGCAGAGACAGAAACTAAAAACTGTATTTAGGGGTACACAGGACACCAAATATCCCTTTATTTGCTTGATGAGTGAAGACTCCTTTTGTACTTCCTTTGTTTAATGACCAAGAGAATCACATTTTTAGGGCCCATTCCATCTTTAAAAAGAAGACCACAGTGGGTGGAGAGACAGCTCAGTAGTTCACTC
Source organism: Onychomys torridus (assembly GCF_903995425.1). Lineage (NCBI taxonomy): Eukaryota > Metazoa > Chordata > Mammalia > Rodentia > Cricetidae > Onychomys > Onychomys torridus. The sequence goes on from NC_050450.1 coordinate 54,662,660, forward strand.
ACTTGTTGCTCATGCAGAGGGCCCGGGTTTGATTGCTGGCACCATCCTTCCTCACAACCATCCCTAACTCCAGTTTTGGGGAATCAGACGCCCACCTCTCACCTCCTCAGACATACATGTAGTGCATATACATTTATACATACATACATGCATGCATACATACATGCAGGCAAAACATTCAAACATATAAAATAAGCTTAAAATAGAATACTTTAAAATAAATTGACTTTTTATTGAAAAATAACTAGAAAGAAATCTTATAATATGTAATTTCCCTTCAAACTAGTGATTTATTAATTTCAAAACAATTCTTATGAAAACATTGTAGATGGGAACTAAAAATATAAGAAACTTCAAAAGTTATGTGGAATGAAGCTGGAGAGATGGCTCAGCAGTTAAGAGCACTAGCTACTCTTCCAGAGGACTGGGGCTCAATTCCCAGGATCCAAGTGGAGGCTTACAACCACCTCTAATTCCAGTCCCAAGGGACTTGACATTCTCTTCTGAACATTGCAGGCACCGCATTCAGGTCACATGGTAAACAGACATATAGTCCACTCACACACACACACACACACACACACACACACTCTCTCTCTCTCTCTCTCTCTCTCTCTCTCTCTCTCTCTCTCTAGCGAATTTTAAAAGTTGATGTGGAAAAAATGGTTGTACAAAAGAACTACATCATTCAGCAGAGAATGTAGTGAGGCTTTGCACCAGGGAGCGTGTATTATAAAAAAGCAGAGCAGAAGAGGTACAATAGAGAAATGAACAGAAAGGGAAAGCCAGAAAAGAGATGCTGATGAGCCCAAGGAATGAAGACAACAGGATAAAGATGTTGCTGAGGCCAACAGAGGGAAGAAAGAGAAAAAGAACAGATTAGCCCTGGTTGACCAAGGCAGAAAAATCAAACAGATGTAAAGGAAAGTAACCCTTGGATTATGTTAAACGCCATCGTGTTTTTCCTTCAAGATTTGAAACTAGGAGTTTGTAAGAGTATTTGTGCATGCAAAATGGCATATAACCCCAGGGTCCCTGTTAAGACACTTCAAAGTCATATGGAATCCATACATCTGTGAAATTATAGATCATGTGAATACCAAAAGCCCTGGGCCAGAGAGAGAGAGGACCAATGGCTAGTCACCATGCCACCATTCCAGCTGCTTCCTCAGGGCCATGATACCTCTGAATCACTGAATAAGCTTCCTTTATCTGAGGAATTTTTAGGTGATATATCTTTTTCACCAACATACAAGAGTATGGTATTAGTTAAACCATGTTCTGTACAGTCTTCAGACTTTAATATGAAAAAAAAGAGACAGAAAAGAAACAGTAGAAAATATTTATGAATATCTCCCTGCTCTTTGGTAAGAGACATCCAATTAGAGATCAAAGGAGAAAGAAATAAAAGAAAGAATAGGTCACATTGTACAAAAACAGTTTTAGAAGATTATAGAAAAAGTCACCACAAACATGAGCCCATGTTCATAGCATTATTCACACTACCATGGTCAAAGGGTGGATTAACCAAAGTATTCACTCATGGATGAGCGCATAAATAAATGTGATATGGATGTACAATAGACTATTCTTCTGTCTTATAAAGGACAGAGGTCTTGTCACATGGTACAACACAGATGAATGTTGAAGACACTGCAGCAAATGCTATAATCTAAAACAACAACAAAAAGGCATACTATATGGATCCTATTTAGCTATCCAGAGAAGTCTAATATACAGAGACATAAAGTAGAGTGATGAGGACAAGGAGCTGGGGAAAGCGGAAGAGCAGTCATTGTTTAATGTTCAAGATGAAACCTTTCTGGATATCTGCCCTACAACAATTAGAATAGACAACATTATTGAACAATGTATACCTAATGGTGGTTGAGATGGTAAATTTTACATTTACATGTACTTCACCAAAACTGTACATTTAAAAGCTAATCTTTTTAATATACATATATAAAAGTTCCTGCAGATAAAAAATAAGCTTCCTTGGGGAACATGTGATACACAGACAGGAAGGAAGATAAGTCACACACTATCTCTTTAGGGCAATTACTGATGAGTAATTAGAGTGTTAAAACATGCACACCCTTTGACTCAGTAATTCCGCTCCTAGCAAGGGAATTCCCCTCTATCCAAGGGAAATAATTATAGACCTAGCAGAGATTTGTGTGCAGTGATTGTCATCACAGCATTATTTATAATAATGTAAAACTAGACCAAGCTCAATTTGATCAACAAGAGAATGGCTGAATAAATTAAGTTATATGTGAGGGATGGATGCCATGCAGTCATTTGCTGGGAGTTTTGTCTAGAATATTTTAATGCTAGGAGAAAGACTCATAAAGTCCTATTAAGTAAATGAAATGTCTACAATAAATATATAATGTGATTACATCTTTGAAAACACAGGGAGAGATACTCATAGGCCAGGAGAAGAGTATAACAGTATAGTTCTAAGAGGCTGGCTATATGGGATATGAGAAATTTTCTACCCTCTTCTGTGTTTTCCAGGCATTTCTCAACAGACAAGTATTTCTTCTATAGTGAGAGGTATTTCATATTGGGAATAAGGTACATTTTGATCAGTGGGGGTAATTCATCACTGAGCAAAGTGGTGGTTTGGACAAGAGTCACCCAGGGCAAAGCCTCCTCTGACCATCACAGGTTCAGTAATCAGTGCAGCCTCCCTGCTGGCTTTTTGTAGTCATCTCTTGGCATAGAAAGCATAATGATGAAGGGGTGAGGCTTGAGGAATTGCTCTTTGTTCCAACTTCCTTCACCTAGAAAAGCCATTCTTTGGCTACCGTGCAGGTCTTCATACAGCCTTTAGATAACAGAAAAACCACTGGCATTAGACTCCAGCTCACCTAGCAGGGACTTTACAAGGTAATGTGAAAGGGACACCATGAGACCTAGGTTCTGGGAGTGATGGCAGGTGTCCTGAATCAACAAGGAATGTTGCGCTGTTCTTCCCTAAGGACTATTCTCCTAGATAATGGGTAGATGCAGTGTCAGGACCTGCAGAGGCCAGACCGACAGATACAAAGGCTGCAGCAGGCAGCAATCAAGAAGAGGCCTCCCAGTTTTCTTGTTCATTTAGGAGACACTTAGCTATTAACTCTCTTATCTTCTTGGTGTGAACTTTAAATAAGATGTTCAGTGAAGTGGGTAGAGGAAGCTACTTTGCTGCAACTAGGGAGAATAATTGTGCAGGATGTTTGCATCTGCTGAATGGCAGCTTTGGGAGCTGGCTCCATGCAAGTGAGACAGACCATCCGGGAGAGCCCCAAAGAGACAGCTGAAAGCAGCTGCCTTCACATGGGCTGAGGGAGTTGGTTTGGGCAGACTGCATACTATCCCTAATTCAAACTGTCTAGACTGGTGCTTGAAGCTCTATGCACCCAACTGAGGCCAGGATATTATACATCAACAGGGAAGACAGGAGATTGCTATTGGTTTGCTCATTAATCCAGTCCTATAGCACATGGGAACAGCATATCCTGGAGCTCATCTGTGGGTCTTATATCCCTACAGAAATTTCTCCACATACAAAAAAATTTGTGCCAATTAATATACACACATCATCTATGTGTATATCCTGTCTGTCTACTAACAACAGTGGGTGTGGTGTTCACTACTCTGGTCTCTGCTGCCATGTTGCTCCTTGGGAAATAGGGTATACTCAATATATGTGTTTTGATGCTGAGTGCAAAAGTCATGGAGCATTCACTAGTTATGGTAGTTTGAATGTAATTGGCCCCCATAATCTCATAGGGAGTCGCACTATTAGGAAGTGTCACCTTGTTGAAGTAGGTGTGGCCTTGTTGGAAGAAGTGTGTCACTATGGAGGTGGACTTTGGGGTCTCCTGTGCTCAAGAAACTACCCAGTGACTCAGACAACTTCCTGTTGCCTGCAAATCAAGATGTAAGAACTCCCAGTTCCTTCTCTAGCACTGTGTCTGCCTGCATGCTGCCTTGTTTCCCACCATAATGATAATGGATTAAGCCTCTGAAATTATAAGTGAGCCACCACAATTTAATGTTTTCCTTTATAAGAATTGCTGTGGTCATGGTGTCTCGTCATAGCAATAGAAACTGTAACTAAGGAAAGTCACAAAGTTACACAGAGAAACCCTGTCTCAAAAAACCAAACAAAAGAAAAAAGAAAAAGAAAGAAAGAAAGGAAGGAAGGAAGGAAGGAAGGAAGAAAGAAAGGAAAGAAAGAAAGAAGGAAAGAAGGAAGGAAGGAAGGAAGGAAGGAAGGAAGGAAGGAAGGAAAGAAAGAAAGAAAGAAAGAAAGAAAGAAAGAAAGAAAGAAAGAAAGAAAGAAAGAAAGAAACCGTAACTAAGACACCAGTCATCAGGCAGCTTATGTTGGAGATGAAAAGGGATATGTGTAGCAGGAATCTTAAAGAGTCTTACTAATAAAATCAAACTCAGAGCCAGGTATTGGGGTGAATGCTGGAAGATCAGAGAAGCAGAACAAGCCACAGCTTCCTCACCTTGCCAGTTCCTTAGCTGATCCTGTTTCCTCAGACTGGAAGCCTCTGAGTCCTTATATCCGAATGGATCTCAGCTGAACTGTGCTGCTCAAAAGCCTAAAAGCTTAAGCAGCCAAAAGCTTCTAGTTTCTGGTCTTCATGCCTTATATATCTTTCTCTTTCTGCTGTCACTCCCTGGGATTAAATGCTCACTTTCTGGGATTAAAGGCATGTGTCACCAACCCTGGCTATTTCCAATGTGGCCTTGAACTCACAGAGATCCAGCAGGATTTCTGCCTCTGGAATGCTAGGATTAAAGGTGTGTGCTACCACTGCCTAACCTCCATGTTTAATATTGTGGCTGTTCTGCCTCTGACCCCAGATAAATTTATTAGCATGCACAATATTTTGGGGAACACAATACCACTACAGATAAATGCTGATTCTTGTCCCTATGTCCTATGTCCATTTGTGTCTAGACTTAAAGACCTGCTATCTGCCTCATGTCTTTGCTCTGGGCTCTAGGAAGCTGTCTTTATGGATTGTAGGTCCTGGCCTCCCTTTTCAGCCAGATGTCAATCCTACCAGGAGATGGTAGAATGATGGGAGAAAAAATGATATTTTTTTCTTTTTGTTTTATTTAGTTTGGGATGGCTATTATATTCCTCCAAGGGGCTAGCACTAACTGTACTCTAGTAATGTGACACCCTGTTTCATAAGGCATTGGTGAGTAATAACAGATTTCAACAATCAGTAGCATCTAGTAGTACAAGATATTAGAATAATATCTGGTGTGTGTGTGTGTGTGTGTGTGTGTGTGTGTGTGTGTGTGTGTGTGGTGCATGTGAATGCATGCATGCATAATTGGAAATTGAACCCTAGGCTTCATGGGTTCTATTATTTATTTTGCCCTTCCTACTCTTCTTTATCCAGAAGTGATTCTTTTGGATAAAGAACAAAGTCAATGTGGTGAACGGCACACACTCCCGGGAAGACCCTTAAGGAAGTCATAATGCAGGCTGCAAGGAAAAGGACTGGACCTATGCTCCCACCAATAGCAGTCAGCAACACAGGCAGGCATAGTCTTCAGATGTGGCTAGAACAGTTACCTATTGCCCCCATTAATTCAAATGTCTCAGGGACTTAACAGAGCTGAAAGGCTGAGCTGATGAGAGAGCTGCCACAAAGCCTTCATCATTAGCCCCAGAAGATAGGCAGGGTCTAGTAGTGTGCAAGCTAGAGTTCCTCACTGCCCCCAAGTTTGGAAGTCCGCTGTGTGGGGTACATAGCAGGCTTCATTTTCAACATGCCCATCTAAAAGTAGTGAAAAGAGAGCAGGCCCTGGCTTCACAGCTTAGGACTCCCATCTGGTGAAGGCACTTCTCAGAATGATGAGTGAGAGCATTTCTCTGTTACCTGGGGGCTGAGGGTAGGCAAAGCTGGCCCAGACCATAGACTCTGCCTTCCCTCAGGTTCTGTGTACAGATGTGGAGTATGGTACTCAGTTGGTTTTTCTGGGGAAGTTTCAATGACAAATTTCACCTACTGTGTGCACAGCTAAATGTGAAGTCATGGAATCATCAGAAAGATTTTGTACTTACTGGGTAATAATAGCCTGCCTAGCCATCCCACTTTAGAAAGTGGGACCAGAGAGACATCTCTTTCCCATTCTGCTCCAAATCATGACCTTGCTTGCTTCTCAGAAAGCTGGCTGCTAGGACTTTTGAAGCCAGTTTGATGATTGGACATATTCACATCTGAAAGCCCAACAGCGGGCGAACAGAGACGAAGCAAGCTTCCAGTCCTGTTTCATTTAAAAATGGCCATTCTGTTTCCAGAGAGAGAACAAATGGGGAAATCACTGTGTGAGTACGGTGGGGGGTGCAGACCCATGCTCATAAACAAGGCTCAGACCATCTGGTCCCATTAGCGGCTGTACCCTCTGAACTACACCCAGTGGACAGAGACACAGCTGCCTGAGCTGATGTGTGAGCTCCTCCAGGCCTCTCCAGTCTCTAGATGCCCAAGGCTTTCCGTGTGACCTCAAAGGCATTGCCAGCACAGCTGAAATGTGCCTCATTAATGTACTCCCATCTGCTCTATGCAGCCCCCAACTGACTGGGTGGGTGGGTCCCAGCTTAGTGGGCATCCTTGTTAACAAGAGAAGAGACCCAAGTGACCTCTCCTGACATTCCCACACTACACTGGGATGTGTAGGCATGAGTACTCCTTAAAGTAGGCTCCTTGGAGCAGCAGTCTGAGGATCACAGGTCTTTGTAGGAAATGCACCTTAGTCCCAGACCTACTGAATCAGAATCTGCACTTGAATAAGGGTCCCTGGTGATTTTCATGTGCACTAGGATTCGAGAAACAATAGTGTAGGGCAGTGATTCTATACCAGGAGTGATTTTGCATTCACATGGGACATCTGTCAACATCTGGAGACATGTTTGGTTGTTCCAGCTGGGGATGGAGGAGGTATATGATGTCCTAGAATAAAAGTCAGAGTGACTGATCCAACATCTGACAAATAAACATCCCCCTACAAAACAAAAGTATTCAGTTAAAAAATACCCAGAGTGCTGAGGCAGAGACACCATGCAGTAGAAATAAAAGGAAGAGTTTACTGGGATCCATCCCCATGATTCTCTTCTTCATAGTTCAACTGAAATTATTTAAACATGAGTTTCTACAGCACGCTCAGGACAACTCTATAAACAGATGTCTTCTTCCAGTATGTAATCCCTGAAGGCAGGGATGATGACTTCCATTGCAGAACAACATTAAATTCTAAATTACGAACAGAAAAATTACGTTTCTTCTATTCTCAAAGCATCCCTCATTTTGTCCTGTTTACTGAGGTGCCCTCTGTGTCCACCATGGTGTGGCAACATTCCCTTGGACCTGTCAGTCTTCCCAGAGCTGGAAGGAGATTGTTTTCTTCTCATCTGGTTGTTTTGATACTATAGTCACACTCCCATGCAACAAAATGACAGAAAGTGTTCCTCTTGGCTACAGTTTTGTATCTGCTGAATAACCTTTCCACCATCCATCCTTCCATGCCTTTTAGAATCAAAAATCTACTCTATGCTACTTAGAGATTAGCTCGCTAGATTCCACAAACTAGATAGATCATATGGCATTGGTCAGTGCATGATTGGCTTATTCCACCACAAACACTGCTCTTTGCTTCATCCATGTGGCCACAAATGAAAGGAATGCATCATTTTTAGAGATAAATAGTATTCTAATGTATATACACACCACATCAGTATCCTTTATACATTCGTCTGTTGATAAACTCTAGCTTTATCTCACTAAGTCTTGCTGATTCCTCCATCTTATATCTCAGTCCCGTCCCCTTCCTTAAGTCCAGTGTCAATCATCTCTCACAGGACGATTCAAATCCCCTGCTTGCTATTTCTCAGCTTTTGTTCTATTATTCTCTTCACTCAATCACTGTAGAATGATCAAAGCAATCTTTCTGGTACATAAATGAGGTCATGTCATTCTCTGACTCAAAATCCCTTAATGATTTCCTGCTGACTGAAGGATAGATGTTGAACTCCTTAACATAACATTAAATATCCTGCCTTTTTCTCCTGACACACCTGACTTTGGATTTCTAAATATCAAATTATATGATGTTCTCCAAAATCATTTTCTGCATGATAGCACACACGTTTCCTAGTCTACTCAGTCCCCCAAGTGCATATTCGATAAAAACCCTCTTCATCATTCAAGCTTCAAGTCAAGGCCTTACCTCTTCTATGCAGTCTTACCCAGAGCCTTCCCACAAACAGAATTCTGCTGTTTTTGTCATTTTCTTAAGGATCTCCATTACAACTTTAATCAAAGTTCATTATAATTGTCTGCACATCTCTATTTCCTGTAGATGCTGAGATTCACAAGGATAAGAAATGTGACTTTTCATCCCTGTGCCTCTGCACCCTGGCACAGAACCAAACGTGTAGCAGTAGCTCAACGAATAATCATTGAATGGAAATGGTAATATCAAGTGGAAGAAGGGGACCGAAGAGCCTTGTCCTATAGTCACACAACTAAGTCCTAATGACAAACTTTGTAGTACAAGGGAACCGTGATGGTCCATGGGATTTTGAACCTAGAAATGGGGCATTAAGTGGGCAAAGACTGAAGAGGTAAGTCAGGAAATCATGTTTAAGGTGGCAGTCACATTCAAGTCTTTGGTAGACTATTGGTCTAGACATATGCTGTCCGTCAGAGAGTCAGACAGGGGGAAACAAGCAGGAGCGGAAAATCAGAAATGAGGCAGATTTTTTAAAAAGATGATTTATTTTATTTTCATTTAATGTGTATGGGTGTTTTGCCTATGTGTATGTCTATGAACCAGTGCAGTGCCTATGAAAGCCAGAAGAGGGTACCAGATCCCCCTGGAACTCCATCTACAAATGGTTGTCATGTGGTTAGTGCAAACTGAAGCCTCTCCAACCCTCATTCCCACATCCTCCAACTCAATTCTCTGGAAAAATAGCCAGTGTTATTAACCACTGAGCAACCTCTCCAGCACCTGAAGTAGCTTTATGAAAGATCTCCTTAGAGGTCAAAAGTGAGAGGCCTAAAGACAGGAGAGAAGGAAATAGGTGGGGGAGAAGGAGGGTGAATTTTGAAGAAAAGAAACTGTAGTAGGTAGACATCCCAGCCTTGGCCTGGAAGTTCCAACCCCCATTGAGGCTTCGATAATGGTCATGCCCACAAGTTGGGGCTGAGGGAGGAAGCTGAAGACCCAGGATGGAGAGGAGAGGTCTCTCTTGGTTCTGGGACCCTGGACGCTGGAGGTAGACGGAGCAGAGTTCTCCAGAGAACACTGCCAGACTACGCCATACCTTTCCAAGACCCTGCAACCTATCCCTTCATTTGTAAGTTACCCCACAAAATAAACCTCCCTTTTAACTACATGGAGTGGCCTTAATAATTTCACCAATAAGAAACTTTGTGAAAAATATCATTTCATAAGTTGGACAAAAAAAGGGGACTCTAGGAAGTAGGGATCTGCTGGAAGATCAGGATAAGATGGACAAGACGTTAAGGTATTCCTCCTAGGAGATCAAGAAGAAAGTCAACAATAGGAACATGGTCAACAGCATCAAATATAAGAAGACAAATAGGTTAAAGATTAGAAGAAAATCAGTAAGTGCGGTTACTGTATGGTCACTGGTGCTCAAAAGCCGGGGAATGGGGAATGGGGAATGGACATTTTGGACCCTTGTCAATTTTGATAATTTGAGCTTTTAGCCGTGGAGGGAGGCTTGCTGCTGTGAATGCTCGAGCACGCAGCTTCGGGGTGAGGGTCCCTGCAGCTAGGGAGAATGAGTGAGCAAGAAAACTGACCACCAATAATAAAAGAAGTCTGTCCACCAGGGCTGAGCTTCTGGAAAGAGCTGGCACTCCTAGAACAAGTAAGGTCAGCACAACAGGAAGGGCTGGGGTAGGTCCGAACTGTGGTGCCTGCCCACACTTTCTCCTTCCGTGTGATTCTTTTCCTTTCTGTGGTTCTAGGAATTGAATTAGGCATCATGCACATGCTAAGAACACACTGTACCACTGAGCTATACCCCCAGCCCATTCCTGGGGAGATTCCCATCATCTCTCCTCTCCAAACTACCGACTATCTGAAGGATGGTGAACTCTGTTTCTGTGTTTTCCATATATATTAGCATTTGGAGAAATAGATAGTCTTATTTACATGAACCACACTGCTCAAACTCCTGACTGTGCTCAGCTCCACATCCGTCAAAAAGCCATTGTTTTCCTGTTCCTTTATGAGTGACATCAAAACTATATCATTTTATTCTCTGTGTGTGAGAGAGGGAGAGAGATGGAAGGACAGAGATGGGGAGACAGGACAGAGAGGCTGGGGTTGAACCTGGTGCTGTGCAAACACTCTGCTATTGAGCTACATTCACGCTAGTACTTCCTTCTAGATATGTGGTAACCAGAGATAAACAGAGTTTTCCATCTGGCAATGAAAAACAGAAAGAAAGGAAAACACTACTTTGGGTGGTTCTTGGTAAGCCAGCTATCACCATATTGGAAAACAGAAAATACGTTAAAGGCAATAGTTAGTTAGATATGGGTGAGATATGACTCTTCCTTAATATCTATTAACATAAGGCCTGGTACAGGGAGCTTTAATGCAGGATCAGACATATTGACTCTCTCTATACTGCATTTCTACCTGACATTTGGGTTGAAGTTTTCATTTGAAATTTGACATATCAATTTGAAATTTTTAATCTGAACCTAGGGCCTCTTACTTTTCTGGGTGAACACTCTACCATTTAACTTTATTTAAATTTAACTTCATTTAACTTTATTCCATTCTTTTGTTTCCATAAGTTATCAGACTAAAGAGACAGTTGAAGCTGACAGACAGGTAGGATACTACAGACATTTTGAAAGCACTAGGTCTTTGTAAACAAGGGCTTACCCTTAGCACAAATATCTTCCTAGGCTGCCTGGCTAGAGGCTGAGTCACTGGCTTTTACAGTTTCCTTCCAAATGATGAGCCACAAAATCCATACAAGAAATAGTTGCTACTGTTTCTACTACTGTGGGGGCTGGAGGGAAATATGTTACTCAAAGGACTTTGTGGAAACCAAACATTTAGGACACACACACACACACACACACACACACACACACACACACACAAGAACCCTACATTGGTATATTTACTTCAAAACAAATAGAAATCACAAGATCCAGAGGTGTTAACCTAAAAAGCTACAGGCATGAGTCACCTCCTGATAGACAGTTTCCTTTTGACCCAGAGGGAAAGCTGCAATATGAACACAATAATATGATGCCAACAGGTGATCAGGTCAGGCACTCTTCCATTGATGATATATGATGGAGAGATGGAGTGGCAAACTGATGAGCCAAAAGCTCTACTTAAATGTTACTGCTAGCCAACATTGTATACTGCTTTGGAAGACAGAGATGGATGTCTCTAGCTGACTGTGTGACATAAAACAAAATCCAAGGCTTTTGTGCCACACGGGGCCATTATATCATCTTATACCCTGGCTGGAGGTCTCTTCTTAACTCCAAGCTGTAGGAGTTACACCTATACTCTCTTGCTTCAGCAAAATCAGAGCTATATGAGTTGGAAAAGACAAACAAAGGTCAAGTTCCCCAATTCCAGTTCTGATATTTTTTTCTGTTTTTCCAACTCCTTGCATCAGTGTAAGGAATAAGTTGTTATTCAGATAATTATGTGGTTTAGAAATGAGCAATCTTGACATAAAAGTGAAATATATATTCTATTTTACAACTTAGGATCTTGCATGTTGAAATGTACAGATGAAGTAGACTGCTAAATATGGACTCAAAAGAAACTTGCTTTTCTTTGAAAAAGAAAGAAAAAGAGGAAAGAAAGAAGTAAAGCTCGGTCAGATACAACTGAGGACTCACTAAATAAAAAGAAGATAATTTAATTCACCAACTCAGATCTAGAATAAGGAGACTCATTAGAGATCATGGGATGTTTAAAGAAGTCATGATTATACACCACTTAAATTTCTGTGTTAAATAAGTACTTAAAATATAGAATGTAACAAGTACCAGTAACTTAACAACAACAGTCCAGCAGATCTCTGAAGCCTTTTAGTGGGAGTCAAAACATGAGCCAGGCATGGAAGCATGTACCCATAATCTCAGCCACAGCAGTAGGAGGATCGATCAAGAGTTCAAGGCCAGCCAAGGCTACATGAGACCCCATTTCAAATAAAGAATTATAGTATTATCTCTAGTCAGGATGTTCATGTCCATAGGTGTATGTCCATCATTCTGTTCTCACAGACCGTTACGTTCTTGAGGAGACAGAACCACTTATCTTTGTTTACAAAAGCAAAAAATGCACAAATTCCTTTTCAGTCCCACAAATAAGAGCAATAATCAGCTTCTACCTAGCTCCTGACCAGATCGTCACGAATTTCAAAGCAACAGGGCCCAATTAAATGCTGTGTCTCCATATGCGCTATCAACATGTGGAGGAGAGGGGGCTCATTAATTCAGTGAGGACACATTTCTGATGGTGCCATTATGCCTCACGGAGCCACTATATTCTGTAAACAAAGTAGACTCTCACATCCTGTTACGGATCACCAATTAGTTCTGCCAGTCTGGGGAAAAAAAAATCCTGCTTACTGTCAACCCAGCTACGAGTTTGGCTTCTATGTCCCTACGGATCTTTATTTCTAGGTCAAGCTGGTTCAAGGAAGTGAAATACAGGAGACAATGTGGGGGAAATCCCAAGAGCTTTGGGGTAAAGGCAGGACTAGGTATTCTCCAGTGGCACCAGAGTTCCTGGAGAAAGAGTACCTAGTCTTAAGCTTGGGCATAGCTCCCTCCTCTGACACCAACTTCTATGTTATGGAATGTTCTGGACTCCTCATGTGCCTGCCCCAGGCTTGCCTCCTTCTTTTTCTTTAGGGTCAGACTGGGTTTGCCTCCCAGCTTTCAGGTGACATTTGGTTTGATCTTGGGCAAGTTAATTACCACTGCTGTGTTAGTGATTCCCCACCTGTGAGATGGAAACAGAGACATCATCCACCTCCTCAGGTAAGACAACCATGAGTATGTATGTAGCCTGGGTTCTAGTACACATTTGGTTCTCTGAGAATATATGCAAAGCACAATGCAATGTATTCTCTATAAAATTGTTAAACAGCTTTACTACATGAAAATCTGAAGTAAGGACTGCTTTCAGCCAGAGAGATGCCTAAGTTGCTCTACCTCTGTCTCCCTAGTCCTTCTCACTGCCCTCTGCCTGCCCCTGCTTTATTATAAATGCTGGGTTTTTATCCTTCCTTCCTGCCAACGTTGAGACCTCTTCTCTGTGGGTCCCCATCTTTTCCCTTCATAAGACAATGCTAACTCTTATCCTAACTCCACCTCTGTCCTCAGATGAGTTTCCACTTTCCACCTTCCCTGGGATGACTGGTATGTAGAAGACAAGCCACGTCCCTCTCGCTCAGTGTGCCCATGAACATGCTGTCTGCATTATTTATTAGGCTCTAAGAGGAAAAACAACCCAAATGTCTGCAAGTGACCAGTGAATCTTACAAGAAGATTTTACCACCTAGCAAACATCCTTTCAAATCCTGAGAGAACCCTTCCCTATGAACTAGTTTTCTGTTTCAGATCCCATACCTGTCTGCCCGCCATACAAACATCTGGGGACTCTAACCATTGCTGTAGAACAGGATACAGGGTGGAACTCGTTTTAGCTATAAAGGGTGACATATTGGACTGTGACTCATCTGTGTAGTCCCCATTCATTACTATTCTATATTAATACATCCTAGCAACACCCTAACCCACCTTAGTTACTTTTCTATTGCTTTGATAAGACACCACGATCAAGGTAACATATAGAAGATTTAGCTCAGTGGTAGAGCGTTTGCCTAGCAAGCGCAAGTCCCTGGGTTCGATCCTCAGCTTCCAAAAAAAAAAAAAAAAAAAAAAAAAAAGAAGAAGAAGAAAGAGTTGATTCTGGACCAGTGGTTTCAGGGTGTTAGAGTCTAGGACTATCATGGTGAAGAACATGGCAGCAGGGAGGCAGGCCAGTAAGCAGGCATGGTCCTAGAGCAGTAGCTGAAAGCGTATATCTGATCTACAAGCACAGGATAAAGAGAAAGAGAGGAGAAGCTAACTGTAAATGGCACAAGTTTTTGTTTTGTTTTTTTTTAAAAAACAAAACAAAAAACCTCAAAGCCCACCACCAGTGACACACCTCCTCCAAGGAAGACCATGCTTCTTAATCCTTCCCAAACAGCTCCACCAACTAGGGAACAAACATCCAAATATATAACATTATGGGGGTTACTCTCATTCAAATGATCACGTTCTACTCCCTAGCCCCCACAGGCTTGAGGCCCCAATTGCCCCCAGCTCAGTCCCCCACAGTAGTGAGCTCTGCAATGCCAGAAGAAATCCAGCCACCCCCAGGGCTTCAAGAAATCCTATAGTCTTCTTTAATCCACTGACTTTTAGGATAGTCCCTCTCAGGTCTACAGACAATACCCACGTAGTGCCCAGGTTCACAGTGTCATGCTGAAACTGCTGGGAGAGCTGTAGCACCCAGGCTGGCTTTTCCACTAGCAGTTGCTGCTTGGCCAGTCACTTGAGAGCTAGAGGCTTAAACTGCCCTGCAGCCGAGCTGGACAGAGAAGTGAGGCTAGCCTCCTGAGATCTTCAGTATCATGTGACTTCCAAGGTCCTATCTAGGCAGTGTGCGGCTGAACATAGAAAATTCACGAGCTTTCCACTTTTAAAATGGTTGAGGGAACGTTCATAGGAGGGCGAAGCTCAGGTACCCAAGGTCATCGTCACACCTTAATTAGGTTACCTCAATTAGAACGGCAATTAGCTTTTAACTGTTTGTCCCTCTGTTTTTCTCCTGGGTCATCCACGGCCCTTCTTTATATCAGCCTTTGAGCGCCTTTGACTTTCCCAACTTGCCTTGCTTCTGTCTCAGCCTCAGGTTAGGTGCCTTTCTCCACTTTCTGGACCCTCCAAAGCCTTTGACTCTAGATCCTATAGCCACATTGTCCCCACCCCCACACCTCTTCTCTTTGGTTACTAAACACCCTAAGTGGAAACATTTCCTCATGTTTCCTCCTGTCCTGGGGCTGAACCCCTTGCTCTCACCTCTTCTACCTGAGCCCTCATCTCTGGCAATGGTACTCTGCTGTGAGAGGCGGGCAAAGGAGAAGGAGCAGACTAAGCTTTTCCATGGAATCCTCAAAACTTAGCACTGCCATGCACACAAAGGAAACACAGCCCTTGCCTAAATACAAACTGGAAAAGATGGTACCAATGGATAAAACACACTTGGTCTTCCCTCTTAAACAGTTGGAGATTTGTTGCTCTGAACTCTTCACTCACATTAAAATAATTCCAGTAAAAATCTTAAGCAGAGAATAACACTGATTTTTAATTTGTTTACTTCACTTAGCATATTATAAACATTTCTCCATGCCAACAGAAACACATCAATAACATCATATTTAATAGGCTAGGGACAAGTTAATGGCCTCCGAATCTAATAATCCTCTATCACTGTACATTTAGGTTATTACTAGTTTTTTTTCCAATAATTTAAGCAACATACCATGTTATTCACATACATTCATGGGTCCCATAGTGATCTGTGTGTGTGTGTATATATGTGTGTGTGTGTGTGTGTGTGTGTATGTGTGTGTGTGTGTGTGTGTGTTCATGTGTGTACACCTGTGTGAGGGTATGTATGCACCGTTGTGTACATTCATGTGGCAGCCAGATGTCTATGTCAGGTATCTTTATTTATTACTCTACACCTTGTTTTTGAGACAGGGTCTCTTACTATGGTGGTCTGAATCAGAATGGCCCCCATAGGTTCGTACAGATACAGCCTTGTTGGAATAGGTATGGCCTTGTTGGAGGAAGTATGTCACTGAGGGTGGACTCTGAGGTTTCAAAAGCCCATACCAGGCCTAGTCTCTCTCTGTCTCTGTCTGTCTCTCTCTCCTCTCTCTTCCTCTCTCTCTCTTTACTGATCAGGGTGTAGTTCTCAAGCTACTTCTCCAGCACAACACCTGACTGCCACCATGCTCTCTACCATGATGATAATGGATTAAGCCTCTGAAAATGGAAGCAAGCTCCCAATTAAATGATTTTTTTTTAAATAAGAGTTACCTTGGTCATGGTATCTCTTCACAGCAATAGAACAGTAACTGAGACATTTACTGAACCTGGACCTTGTATATTTGATGAGACTACCTGGTCAGCAAGCCTTGCTGGGATTCAGTTACATCCTACTGCATCTGGCTTTTACATTGGCACTGGGGATCTGAATTCAGGTCCCCATGCTCACACAGCAGGCACTCTATCAACTGTGCCATCTTCCAGCCCTCCATGGTGATTTTAAGAGAATAGTACCATGATTAGCTAAAGTAAAAAAAAAAAAAAAAGTCATATTGACATATGAATCACATGATAGTCCATTAAAGATTGAAATAGCTTTTTTTTTTTTTTATAAAAGTCTTCTGGTATTAAATGTTATAGGCAAGGCATGACTCTAGGGGTGGACATGAGTAGTTGTTTCTACTAGGAGCTGCTCCCTAACAAATCACTTAGAGGATAGAGGCTTAAGTTGCTGTGTAGGTGGGTGAAGGGCAAAGTGATGATAGTCCCACATCCTTAGTGGCACATGTCTAGATATAGGTGCTGAATATGGCATTTCTGTATGGCTCACTCACTGCCAGTGATCTCCCCCATCAATTGCTGAATCCAATAGACCCTTCCTCAGTAGTTAATCTTTGTGCATAGTCCCTACTTCTATCATGGGACCAAATTCCCATCTCTTCTTGGGCCATTTCAGTGGTGATTCTCTGCTTCCAATCATTCATCTTTTGAGACATCCTAAAACTTAAGTTTTGGTACCACTCTACTCAACTGACAACATGAATAAGTTAACGTTCAGCCAACAATTTACACACATTAAGTAGCTTGCTAGGTGCTCAAAGTTAAAGCCCTTTGTCCTTCATAGACTCTCATCAGACAAGGAAGACACCCAATAAGCAGTGTTAGGAGATGTGATTTTTTTTTTTTTTAGAGCCAAGAAGGAAGGCCACGAGAAGGACTCCAGAAGAACCTAATCACACCTGTCCATGCAGAAGTCTGCCTGGACAGATAATCTATGAACTGATTCTCAAAGGAAAGAAACAAGCCTGTTTCAGGGCAAAGTAAAGCCACACCCCTGCCTCTTTGTGCCTAGATAGAACCTTGGGTGGTGTTAACAGATGCGAATGATCCACCACATCACATCTGCTCTGACCCCGACTTCAGCACAGCTGCAGTGCACAGTTCTGTGCAAGCTCCAAGTTTCCCATATCCAATGGGTCAGGTGTCACTGTCCAACCAAGTGCAGGTGCAAGTCAGAGGCTAGCAACTAATGCTCCAAGATAGTGGGGACAGATGGCTAACAGCACTCCAGTGGCACAATCCTGAAGCTGATGCTACAGAGTCCCCAAAAGGGGCTGGATGCCTGATGCAATAAACAGTTCATCCACATATCCTTCCATGGGCTTTTCCTGTTATCCTGTCAAACATTTCCCACCTACACGTCTGCTCCCAAAATAAACTACCTATCTAACCAATCTCTCCTCCCAGACCTTGTATTTGAGAAAAACCTAAGCTAAGACATGCTCTACACTCTTTGTAGTTGTGGAATCCTAAGGAGGATGTGGGGATCAATCTCAGATGTAAAGAGTCAAAAAGGGAAGAACACAAGTCCATTTGGGACTTAAGTTTGTTCTCTTCATTCGTCTCCGACTTTATGATCTCTCATCTTGCTTAGTATGGCCTTGAACTTGAGGAATCCTGGTGTGTGTTCTCACCACCTCTGTGCTGCCTGCCCTGGAGGGGTTCACAGACACTGAAGCAGCTCCCACACAGGTCTGCTTAATGACTTTCTGGAAAAAATCAGAGGTGACAGGAGCACTGTAGAGTATCGAAATGTGCCAGCTCTGAATCCTTGTGCCCTAGGCGACTGGGGAAGGACAGGACAGATGGCAACTGTCAGCCCTTTAATTGCATGATGTTCCTTGGAGATGGTCAGGGGACGACTGTGTTTGTGGCTGGAGGGGAGGAGGGGGGATGTGGCTTCCCCCTCCATTTACCCCAACCCTTCTTTGTGAGCCTTTGCAAGCTCCAGGCAGGCAGGTGATGTTGAGGAGCTGCATCATGGGTTCAGAGTGAATGTGGGCTGCCCTGGGGATCAAATGGGGAAGTGAAAGACATGTTCTATGATCCCAGTAGAAAGGTTTCTGGGGAAGGGTCCATCCCAGGCTGTGCTGGGGACATCAGCCCTGAATTCCTCAGCATCTGCCCCTCTCTTCACCCTCTCCTCCTAGAATGGCTTTCTAGTCCTCATTGTGTTCCCAGCCTTCCCTGTTCATCCCACACCCACAAGAAGATTATTTAGGTAAAAGTATATCTGTAAGGTTAGAGCCATACACTAAAGATATCTGTAATTACCTGACACTTCACAGCACATTTCAGTTGTACAAGGTGTCATTTAGTTATGTCATTTGAACTTTGAAGCTAACATACTATAACCCTTCCCCCACTCTACAAATTAGGAAGAGGGAATTTAGAGATAGCATGGCATATGCAAGCTCCCCTAGCCAATGCATGGTGTCATCAGAGAAAGAACCCAATCTGTCTCATTTCACCTCCTGCTTGTTGAAATCATGAGCACCTCATAACTTGTGAGAAAGATTCCATGCTCCTTACAGGGAAGTTCATCAAGAATCTCGCCACAAGATCCCATGACAGGGGAGTCAAAAGATCTATGAACTTGGTACTTTGCCCCTCTCTTCCTACCTTAAATGTCCTGTAACCCCAGAAATCACTACAGCACACAGGTTCCCCTGCTCTGAGTGCCAAGGGCTGTGTGCAAACACAGGGAGGAGCATGCTTACTTGTTCACCAGCATCCACTGGTCAGAGACACCATGCTGCTGGTGCTCAGGGAGAGGAATGAGCATCTGAACAGAGATGTGCAATACAGAATGTGTCTTCTAGCCTAGAGCTAGACAAAGCTTTTGGATCTTAGGACCGGGACCAACCTCCAAGGTCAAAGGTAGATAGGTTCTTGTGATAGTGAAGAAAGCTCTTAACTTATACTTACACCTCTGAGTCATAAAACTGTCATTGTTCCTGAGTTGGGGAGGGCCTTCTTTTCCCAGAAGCCTAAGAGAAGATATTAAAGTACCACCTGTCAACAGACACAGAGTGTTTAAGGATCCAGTAGCCAGCTATGGAGAGGCCAGCATTTCATCAGCACCTGCTCAGAGCACTGGGGACTGAAAGGATGCTGTAAGATCTGAGCACTGGACTTCTAGGAAGGTATCCTTATACCCCTATGGCATCAGCATACATGCTTCTCTCCTAGATCTACAGAGACAGATGTCCTGGCCAGAAGAGCAGCTTGGCTCTGGCATGGAATCTAAGCCTAAACCATTGCTCTCCTGGGAAGTCAGACAGAGCTGAATGAGCTGGGCTGCAGCCATCTTGTATTGCTAGAGGACCTCACAGGGCCAAGATCAGGGCCAGTGAGTCCAATACAAACAATGAGTTTCAGGTCCCAGGAGCTGCTGTTTTTCCTCACACTTAAAAATATATCTTTTACATCTCTCTCTCTCTCTCTCTCTCTCTCTCTCTCTCTCTCTCTCTCTCTCTCCATATATATTATATATATATATATATATATCTTCTCTCTTTTATATATATAAATTGTGTGTGTCTGTGTCGGTATGTCGCATTAACCACTTTTCAACTCTTCAGACACCAACTAGATTTTTAACAATCCAACTCAATTCTTTTTTTTTTTTTAAACTGGAACTGAGGATCACACCCAGGACCTTGCACTTGCCAGGCAAGCACTCTACCACCGAGCTAAATCCCCAGCCCCCAATTCTAATATTAATGGCCTGGAGTTAGGGCAAGCCTCACAGCTTAAAAGCTCAATATCACAGGATAACTCCCTTCTGGGGACTCCAGTTTCAAGTTTCAAGCTCCTCTAATTTTGACTTCACTATAAATGAGGTGTCCCCACAGGTCCCTCTGTGGGTTCAGTGTTTTCTCTAGAATGGCTTACAGAACTCAAGAATATTTTTTGGTTCTTTTTTTTTTTTTCCTAACTGTGCCATTTTATTATAAAGGACAGAACTCAGGAACGGCCAGATGGAGGAATGCACTGGACAAGGTGAGGGTGGGAATGTGGGTTCCCCCTCCTCCAACACTTCCCTGTATTCCCAATATGAAGCTCTCCAAGCCCTGCAGGGGGCTAAAGAGATATCCTCATGTGGGAAGACAGTCTGTCAGTTCAATTTCCATCCCATCCCTGGAGGGGAGTGGTGAGGAGCTGAAAACTTCAGGCTTCTAATCAGGCTCGGTCTTCCTGAGGACTACCCTCATGCGGGAATCCTCCAGGAGCTCATCAAGTTACTTCATCAGAACAAGAAATACCCTTACCACCCAGGAAATTCTGAAGGAGTTGATTCTGAGTCATAAGCAGGTACAGGAACTAAATAGTAGGGCACTCATCTTTTTTTGTCAGTCATGAAATGACACGCTTTAGGATCTCTGTGTCATGAGCCAAGGATAAAGACCAAATATGCATTCTGTACTGTGCCTTAGTCTCTGATCCTTCAGCTTTCACAGGTCTGTTCTCTATAGGGTCTAGAAGAACACATTCATGCTCACATTCTGATCATCAAAGACTGAGGCATAAGCACCTCTTATAATGCAAAACCAGTTCCTGTCTTTGGACACCCTACAAAGGAGGCTTTTAGCTATGTATTCATCATATGGTAAAAATGGGGTACATCAGGAAGCAAGCCATCCCAAAGATGTCCATGTGCTGGTCCTACTGACCAATGAGGAGGTCTCTGCTACCAGCAGTTCATCTAGGCAAGGGCAGTTCCACTGGTGTGAGGCTTCTCCCATCCAAGGACAGTAGCATTGAGACTTCCTATGTGTTTGGAGCCAGAGATTTAAAAGGCTTCAAAAGAATTAGCAGGTGATGGGCAGATCCCTTCACTAACTTACTCACGAGTTTTCCAAAGCATTAGGAGTGTCCTGGTAACTGATCTGGTAATGTGGAGGTGCTTTTTAGCCCTCTGTGTGTCTAGCCTGCCCACTTCAGCCTAGCCCTGAAAACTGGGAGGGGCTCAGTCTGTTTCTTCCCAGGGAGCCACATCTGTCCCAGCAAACAAAGAAAGCAAACTCAACCATGAGTGAGGGTGGCAGTCTGGCTGTCCTGGCCCTTCTATCAAATATGGCCCACATCCACTCTGCATCATGGGAGGTGGGAGATGCCAGGGATGTGTTTATTTTACAGCTGACAATTAACAAAGGGGCTTTTTCAAAAGTTTTGGGAGTCCATGGATTGCAGCCAAGTCCTCATTTCAGTCCGTGCTTATTCCAAAGTGTCCAGACAAAGAATTTATCATTTTACCCGGAGGGATAGACAAAAAGCAAATTGTCCCTAGTCAATGCTATACCCAGAGTGGCAGAGAGCTGGTGTGAAAGCAGAGAGAGCCCAAGGATGACTCATCCAGCTAAGGGAAGGTAGATAGGCGCTTGCCTTTCCCTTGTTTCCCAGCCCCATGCCTCTGCCTGTTTGCTCCAATGAGATAGGTAACGTTTTAATTAGGAGGCTCACTTGTCCTCACTTTTCAAGTGACATGGGGGGAGGGGAGGGGAGGGCGATGGGGTTTAGATAATTGAATCCATAACTCCTGTGGTTGTAAGTGTGCACAACTCATCAGTGGGAGTGTGTGCTTTGCAGGAGAAAAGCAGGAGGAGGCAGAAGGGGAGGGAGAGAGGGAAGCCAGGAAGATGGATGAGAACCAAGGGACTGGGAAAAGAAAGGCAGCGACTGACTGTAGTCAGCCGGGCAGTGAGTGTGTCTGCGAATGAAAGACACACAGAGTCAAGGAAGTAGCCACGGAGGCTTTTATTTACGCATGGAGCTGGGTCAGAGGAAGAGGCTCAGAGATGACAGCAAAGACTGTATGTTTGTATGAGAGAAGCAGCTGACTGGGGAGAGATGTGAACAAGGAAGTCAGCTGAGAGACAGAGAGAGACATAAAGAGATAGAGACAGAGAGACAGCAAGAGAAACCCTGAGCAAGTGAAGTGTGTGCCTGTGCATTGGGTAACACAGAGCAGAGAAGGGCCAAGTACAGAGCGAGCGCTGTTATCCATGCACAGCTTAAATGCATGCCATCTTTTCTATTTTAACTGTGTATTGTTTCTTTTCATTTAAAAAGTAATAAAGTGAATAGTCATTAAAAGTAGGAACAGATAGAAAGCTGCAAAGAGGAAATCACCCATAGACCCACTTTTCAAGAACAAAGAAGCAGGCTCTGTCTTTCTTACTTTAAATGTCATTGTAAATCCTACTTAATTGATCTTGCAAATTCAGTGGTGAAATTCACCTGAGATAACTTACATGGAGCATTTTTTTTTTTTTTGCAAGGCCCAGCTGACAGCAAGCCAGCTGAAATAGAGGGCTGTGGCTGGTTCTGCCATCTTTTAAGCTGCAGTTTTCCAGGGAGGAAGCTTTGCAAGGGAATGGGTTATGTTCAATTAGAGAGTCAGCCAGATAATAAGAAACTAGCCAGTCTCAGTGTGGTAAGCTTCTTGCATGTGTCATGGGGTGGAAAGCCATCCTGCAGCCCATGGAGTGGCCAGTTCAGCCCAGATGAGGGGCAGTGATAATATGGGGTTTGACAGTGGGGCTTCTGACCATCCACCTCAGGGACTGCTAGTTAGGTCTATGAGCAAAACGTCTCCTCCCTGGCCAACTTCACACATCTCTGGACTGCACAGAAATTCCAATCTGCTGTCTTCCATGGCTATACAGACCTAGGGATGACTTCCTGTTGTTTGCATGTAGGGTATGTGCTCAGGCCTGAAAGTATTAGAAACAGCAGACCACATCCCTCCCTGCCCTGTCACGCGGTCTAATGTTATCAGTATGTAACAACTGCCCATTATCTTCAATGATGGGATGCTTTCCGGGTTCTTATCCTTGTTCATTTATTCTGATAATTTATGCTATAAAACTATACCAGACCTAGGAATTTTTTTCCAGTTCTTTTGAGACCGGGTCTTATTCTTCTGTAGTCCAGGCTGGCCTTGAACTCACAGCAATCCTCCAGCCTTTACTCCTCTTCCCACACTTCTAGGATGACACACTTCCCACCATGCCCACTTTAGGACAGGGGTCTTTGCTCTTCTGTTTCTGCCGATCATGAAGAGTTTCCTTTATTCAGAGAAGTGGGAAAGGTAATGGGTGGTTTGTGCCTTTGACAGTGACTTCTCTAAAACTGCTGTGGGCTTTCTTTAAGAACACCTTTAATTCTATCTCTTTCCCTCTCTTTCCTATCTCTCTTTCTCCCCTCACCTCCAAAGCATCACTCTCAGAACTGAAAAAGACATTCTCAGTTCTGGCCATTATCTGGATATTGTTAGATGTCAGCCCTGCCCATCCAGACTGGCATCTAGTATAACCCATGTGAAGGGACAAAGTTTTTCACCTGCCCAGGTTCCTACTTTTTTGGGATCATTTCACATACTATTCACATCAATACTGCTTATTGCACTTGATTCAGAAGGGGTGTTTCCTCCTTCCCAGAGTGACAAATAGAGGACTGTGGTCTGACCAATAAGAGTAGTCTATCTCCTGAAGCTGGTGTAGTTCTTGACCAATCTGAGACAGATCAACCAAGTATCCCAAAACATTTGCTGGAAATAAAATGAAAACTTTACTTTTCCTCTGGCCTACTGAACAGAAGGGAAGTTATATGATAGGAGATACTGAATGGAGACCACCTCCTTCCGGTGGCTTGAGTGAGATAACAGCCAACAGAGAGATGTAGTTGAAGGTAAAGGACCAGAGAGGCAGAGGTACAGACAGAGAAATGCTCTGGAAGCCTCCAGTAGCACACACACACAGTCTGTGTCCAGTGTAGATGGCTGCACAGCTTTGTGCCTTGATCACTTGAGTACCCTGGTCCAGCTAAGCTGAACACATTATATACAATGAGTGAAGACATTGTCTTCCAAATGAGATGGGTTGGTTTCCTCTATCCTACAATAGCTAACACTACATACTTCCTGGCTCTGCTGGCATAGTAGGATTTTCTCTAGACTCCACTGAACAGGTCACATCTCTTTCTTAATGAAAACACGTAAGAGTAGTAGCCAGCATATTTGGTCCTAGGACCCTGCCTAGCATTATTCTGCACTAAAATTTGTATGTGTGTGCACATGCCCTCATTTATCTGCATTCAACCTTTCCTGCTGTCTGCAGTTAGCAGGCAAGAACCAGAAAGGGCCAAAATGATGTCACTTAAAGGGACCAGAAACTGAGTTGTCTATTGACAGGTCATCACTTAGCTAGCAGAGAAGGATGCCCCTACACACTTTAACTCCATAGATTTGATGCCAATTTGTGATTTTTAAAATCCAATTGAGTCGGTGTTAGAGTGAAATACCCCAAAGCTTTGGATAGCTGACTGACTGACAGGCTGTGCTCTGTGCTCCTTGGACAGCTGTACTCCTCAGAGGCTTCTCAGGTCTGTTGATAGACATCTGAAAGAGGATACACCAGAACTACTTACTAAAGCAGAGAGCCCCGTCTGCTTTTCTATATTCCTTCTTTGAATAGACACCTCTCTGACTTAAAACACTTGCTGAGTACAGTAACTTAAGGGAGGAGAGAAAGCATGCCTGTGTTATGCCCTCAAAAAACCTCTCCAGCACTCTTTATTAAGCATTGTTTTAAATTCTCATTATTACCATTGTAATCACTATTATTAGCAGGGGCACAACTGAGCAAGAGGCAGAAAGTCTGCATATTCACTGAGATCTCTCCCAGGAACATAGCCAGGGTGGTCAAGGTACTCCCCCTCGCCTCAGAGAGGGCTCCGAGGAGGGTTGCCCTCTCCACCACTGCTGTTGCCCACTCCTCGGCATTTTCTCCTTGTCCACCACATGCTTCTCTCCCTTTTCTTTCCATGCTAATTTTTCATTTGTATGTTGTCTCTCCCCCAAATCAAACACCATGAGGGAAATTCAGTTGTTTTATTATTTGTGATTTTTGTTGAGGTTCTTGTTAGAGAATTCTGTTTCATGATTTACACACACACACACACACACACACACACACACACACACACACACGGTGGGGGGGGGGTGAGAAAGAGAGGGAGAGAGAGGGGGAGAGAGAGAGGAAGAGAATTAATTTACAGAGTGCATAATATATTCCAGGCACTTTCTAAGCACTTCAGACATGCTACCTTTCTAAATTCTCAAGAAATACCTGAGTGCTGTTTCCATTCCAATTTGAGATTAAAATGCAAGACATGTGTATCTTGGTCAAGCCTGGGACTATGCTGGTATCTGGGTTCTGGATCCTTCCAAATTTAGCCAGAGATCTATTCCATTCCCACCTCCTCACATGAGACATAATGCCTAGACATGGTTCTTTGAGCTCACAGATGTGGAAAGCCTGCACAAATGGGGCCCAGGTCCAGGATACCATTCATTCTCCACCAACATGCCTCACTCCATCCTTTGCTGCTCACATCAGCCCTTTCACACAGTTCATTATCTTCAGTTGGAAAATGAAGAAACCAACATCTAGGAGGGGTTAGAGGACTATTCTGGAGTTGTGCAGTTAGTAATTGACAGAGGAATAAGCTGTCTCATCAACAAAAAAATGAATTTATACTTAGCAGGATCTATATGTTTTCAAACCTATTAAATTTGCATGTGTATGTGAAGCATATGGATTCAATTTCTTTTATATCTGCACATGTTAATCATACAAAACAATGGGTTTCATTGAGACAATTTTATATATTCATATCATATACTTTGATCATACTCAACCTCCACTACCTTCTCTCCCCGCTCCTCCTGCTCTTGACATCCCTTCTACTTTTAAATGTTATTTGTCCCAGCTTATACCTCTTTCTCCCCTAAACCAACACTGAATTCATCAGTGCCCCTAACTGATGAAGATTTCACCACAACAGTAGACTGAAATGTTCTCACTTCTTTGAAGAGCCCTATCCACCTGCTGTATGTTGCAGGTGGCTGAGGAAGAACTGTGAGTTTGATGCCAACCTGGGCTACAAAGTGATACCTCTCTCCAAAAGGTAGAAGAGAATCAAAAGAGTCCAGTCAGAGCACTAAATTTTAGTCCCACGCCCATTTCTCTGACAGAAAAACAGATAGTCTGTGAAGGCGAACTGACCTGCCAGTGTTGAGCAGAAACCCATCCTGAAGAGAAATGCTCTTTTCTTTCTTTTTTTAAAGAATTTTTAAAAAAGATTTATTTATTTATTATGTATACAAAAGGGGGTACCGGATCTCATTACAGATGGTTCTGAGCCACCATGTGGTTGCTGGGAATTGAACTCAGGACCTCTGGAAGAGCAGTTGGTGCTTTTAATTTCTGAGCCATCTCTCCAGCCTGAGAAATGCTCTTTTCAAATTGCACTAACTCGTGACAAAATCTGGCTGTTCCAGGTCAATGTGTGTTCCTGGCACACACAATGGGAATAATTCCACTTATCTTGAATAGATATAAAAGGGAGAGAATTCTTACTCTGGTCTTTGCCTTACAGCCCATGTTTCTAACATTTGGTTTTTAACATTCCTCAGTTCTATAGTTTAATGTGAACTGTCCCTCCATCTCATGTGTTGAATGTTTGGTACTCACCAGGTGGAAAGTAGAAGAAAGTTTGGGAGGTGGGACCTAGCTGGAAGTAGGTTGTTGGTAGGTATGGGGAGTGCCTTTGAAGGTGATCCCAGGTCCTCCTTTTGTCTTTCTCTGCTTCCTGGCCACAATGAACTGTGTAGCTGTTGCCACACACACCTGTCATGGTGTTCTGCTTCCCCATGGCTTTGAGTCAATAGGCTGAAACCTTTGAAACTATGAGTTGAAACACATTCAGCCTCCTTTTCAACTGTGTCAGTGCTAAGAGTTAAGTGGCTGTTTGTCTTACTTATGCTTTCTACTGCTGTGAAAAAACACCATAACTGTGACAATTTTTTTTAATAAATAATTTTTTTATTTATTATTATGTTTTAAATTTTATACATCAGCCATGGGTTCCCCTGTCCTCCCCTCCCACCCCTACCCCCACCTTCCCCCAGCCCCTCCCCTCCATTCCCATGTCCTCCAGGATCAAGGCACCCCTGGGGATTCATTTAAACCTGGTAGATTCACTATAGGCAGGTCCTGTCACCTCCTTCCAGACTGAGAGAAGTGTCCCTGTGCAAGCCCAAGGTTTCAAACAGCCAGCTCATGCACTAAGGACAGATCCTGGTCCCACAGACTGGATGCCTCCCAAACAGATCAAGCTATTCAATGGTCTCACTTATCCAGAGGGCCTGATCCAGCTGGGGGCTCCACAGCCTTTGGTTCATAATTCATGTGCTTCCATTCAATTGGCTATTTGTCCCTGTGCTTTTTGCAATCTTGGATTCAACAATTCACACTCTTGCAGACCCTCCTCTTTCTCGACAGTTGGACACCTGGAGCTCCACCTGAGGCCTGGCTGAGGATCTCTGCATCCACTTCCATCAGTTATTGGATGAGAGTTCCAAGACGACTGTTAGGGTGTTTGGCCATCTGATCACCAGACTAGGTCAGATCAGGCTTTCTCTCGACCATTGCCAGCAGACTACAGAGGAAACTGTGACAATTTTTATAAAGGAGAACATTTAATTGGGGCTGGCTTACAGTTTCAGAGGTTTAGTTCATTATCGTCATGATAGGACTTGGCTGTGTGCAGGCAGACATGGTGCTGGAGAAGGAGTCAAGAATTTTACATCTTGATCAGAAGACAACAGGAAGTGAACTGAAACACTGGGAGTGGCTTGTGCATTGTACAACACCTCAAAGCCCACCCCCACAGTGACGCACTTCCTCCTACAAAGCCATACCTGCTAACAGTGCCAGTCCCTAGGAGCTTATGGGAGCCAATTACATTCAAAATAGCACACTGCTCTTACCGGGGACCCTGGTTCAGTTCCCAGCGCCCACTGCTTATAACTGTTTATAACTCCAGTTCCTAGAGATCTGATATCCTCTCCTGACCTCTATAGGCCCCAGACATGCACATGGAGTACAAATATATATATAGGCAAAATACACACATAAACTAAAAATAAATGCATTTAAATAATTTAATTATTAATATCAGGTATTCTGTTACAATAATGACAATGCCAACACATCTGTCTTAAAAACTATATATGCAGACGTAGTTCCCTATCGCATGGTCTCCCTAGAGTTTCAGGTGCATTCCCATCCCATAACTCTTCTTACTCTTATCTAGTAAGCTAAAATGTCCACGGAGTTCTGGGGGCTGCAACTAATAAAGTGAACATTTGGGGATAAGAAATAAGGTTGAAGCCTTTATATCAAGATGTCTCTCATACTATCTGGTTTGCTATTTTAGAATCTCATTGTCAGCCAAGCATGATGGTACATATTTGTAAGCCCAGCATTCAGGAGGCAGAGAGAGACTGGAAGATCAAAAATCCCAGGCCAGCCTGAGCTATATAGCAAGACTTTATGTTGAAACAAGACCAACAAAGGAAGGAGGAGGAAGAGAAGGAGGAGAAGAAGAGAAAAGAAGGAAAGGAAGGAAGGAAGGAAGGAAGGAAGGAAGGAAGGAAGGAAGGAAGGAAAGAAAGAAAGAGAAAGCAAGCAAGCAAGCAAGCAAGGATACTCATTGTCCTTTATTATTTCCTCAGAGTCTTGCCTTGCAGTGGGTGTAAGACAAAGGCTGTTTGCCACCTAAGAAGAAGCTCCTTCAGGAATGCTGGGAACTGAGACAGTGTCCTCAAGAAAAGACTTCCTGCTACATTCTAGCAAAAGGACTGGATAGCCAGAGTAAGCCTCCAAAGTGGGTGTGGTGTAATGTGATGATTTCACACAGAAATTTGAGTGCCTGGAGTTCCTCATACCCAATAGGCAATGGCCGAAATGTCTTCTAAGCACCATTCCCTCTAGAGCCAAACCGCAGTCACAGACATATGGTGCCAGAATCAAAAGGTAGTATCAGGTAAATATCCCAACAACAACAACAACTCCGAAACCATTCTTCTGGTGATTAACCATGAGATTCTGACTGTAGGCTCTGCTTTCTCATCTAGAACATTAGGGGTTTAGAAACCCAAGAACTACTCTTCACACAAACCACACATATGAGGACTCAAGTGTCTGGAAGTGAGAGCTCACGGCTCTGAGGGGAAAGGGAAAGGCAGAGCTGCTTTTCCTGTCCTTGTCTGGGACTTTCAATAATACTTAGCAGGACTGTGAAAGCACTAGATTGCCGAGCACTTGGAGATGGGACAGGGACGGGACATCTTAGACAGTGGCTGTCCTTCTTACTGTTTTTCTCATTGTTAACTAGACATTACATATAAACCTAGGCTTTCAGAGCACAAGAGACTGAGACCAACTAAGCCAATCCCTTCATTGTCTCACTGAGAAAGTCAGGCCCAGAGAGGAAGTAACTTCTCCAAGTTTAGTGACCCAAATTGAAGTCTCTTGATTTCAAGGCTTTTTTTTTTTTTTTTTTTTTTGTCCCAACATGGCACACTTTTGTACAATCACTGTGCTTCTCTGGACTATAAACATAAAATAGATGGGGGAAAGATTTATTGACAGTTTACTTCCTAATTCTGCCTTTTTTTTTTTTTTTTTTTTTTTTTTTTAAGACAGCCCGTTGCTCTCCTGCTTTATTGTACAGGATCAGCTTCCTGAACTAAGAATGGACTTGATTCCATTTGATGCTGTCAAGCTCCCTTCTACCTAGGGCTGTCAGTACCAGGGAATTGGGGGCTGGAATTCCAGATGGAGCTGGACAAGGAGATGACCATTTCTGGGTCACCCAGCTGCCCAATGCCCTCGGGTAGCTGCAGCAGTGGGGAGGGTAACCTAGTTTGCTGAGGAAATATTGTGGATGTCCCAGTTTGTCGGATACAGTCCTAGAAAAGTATTGGCACTGTCCTGTTTCTGCAGCTTGCCCGGCAGTTCCACCTGCCAGTCCCCTGCTGCCCCTTCGGCCCGAGAAACCAAAGCCCAGAGTCCAGCATTGCCGTTCCACATTTGGGCCTTGGTTTGCCCCCAAGTCTGTCATTTCACTTCGGGGGGTTCCTAGCCTGGATCAAGGGTATTCTGGCATGACAAGTGGTATGTGAGAATGAGGGCATGTTTCTATTTCCAGGGACATTTGGCCTGTCTAAAAGGAGGTGGAGACACAAATTATACCAGGAATTCAGGGTCTGGTCAGTTTGCTTGTTTGTGGAACAAGCTGGCAATATGGTGATTCTGGGGAGAGTTACCAAGGCCGAGAAGGCAGAGGCACATGACTGGAGACCCTGCCCTGGCTGTGTTACCAACTGATCGCATCCCTTAGGGCAGCTTCTTTCTCCCTGTGGGTTTTCTTTATCCTCACTTCAGAACTGGGGAGGCTCAACTATAATGGAGGTTGGGAATAACTTGAGGTAATGATTTGAGCTTTCCAAGTCAGCCTAGAGGTCAGACAGTGCTGACCTCTAGAATTTAATTCCGGGTTCTCCAACTTAAACCCTCAGATGTTCACAGAAAAATCCCAGATGAGATGTGATAATGTGGCATGGACAGGCCACATAGAAGCTGGCACAATCATGTCCTCCAATGTATACTCCTCACCACTCACCCAATGACACGACAGATATCCAGGATAGGAAAAAAATCTTCTCATCATCATAAAACTAGACATTTCATTCACTGTGAGCTCTACCAGGGCAGGGCCCCTGCCCAACAACTTACCATGCTTGGCATGGGCCACCACTACAAAGAGGAGTTCAAGAATGATTTGCTGGGTGGACAAATAAATATGAGCTTCTTTTTCCTTCCATGCCAAACTCACAGATAATTCTCCCTGTAAGTGTTATGTTACAGGGGGAAAGAACGGTGTCGCAGACAGGAAACAAGTCTTCCCTTGTGTACAGGCATCAGCTCTGACAGCCCACAGGTGCCAGTCTGACACACTTACATGAATCTCAGATAGGACGAAAACCCACACCAAAGCTGAGAAGAGCTGCAGATGGGTGGGAAAGATTCCCAAGAGAGTTGGGGCCAGAAACTTAGAACTGTGGGTGTTCTTGCGTTTTTACTGCCTAGAAATAGAGGTGCCTAAACCACTGGGAAGATGGGTGTCAGGACTCCCTCTGTCGTCTTATATGGAATACCCCTCCTCCTAAACTTCACAGTTTGTGAACTGGGATACAGATTTAAAGGTGCAGTGAAACTCTAGGAAAGTTCAGCTTTGGTGGTACTGGCTTATGTAAGCCCTATATTCAGAACTTCAGCAAAGGATTCCTGAGAGCTATAGCCACCCTAGGCTACAGATTAAGGTTCTGTCTCAAAAAAAAAAAAAGGAAAATATAAAGTAAACAAAAAATGGATTCTTTGTCAGATATATAAACTCTATGATAGTCAAGTTGTTGTTGTTTTTTAATGAGGCTAGATGAAAGTTGGGATAGTGGATCAGGGACTGGGTTCTCACTGGGATAGCAAAGAGATAAAGAAAAGAAGAACATACAGGAAGGGGTGGTTGATAAGCTCAGCTTCAGGAGACCTGGAATAGAGGCACAAAGCATCGAAGTTCAAGGTACCACCTCAGCTGTGCTCAGCACTGTGTTCTTTAGTAATACTGTCTTTCTGTCTCCGGCTCCTTTTCTTAACACAAAGGTGGCTAGGTCTGATGAGAGCCCTCTCTCTACTACTCCTTGGTTGAGGATTTATTTTAAGATAAGCTAATCAAGTTCATATAAAATTAGAATGGTGTGAGTTTTAAAGAATTCACCCTGTTCTTGGTGACAGATCAAGGAACAGAACAGAATCCCATGTTCCTCTGTGTCTTTGAATAAGGACTAATGAAATGTTTGTTCCCGTGGGCATCAGCTGAGGAAGGCTGGTTCACCTGCTTGGAAACTACTTTCCACAGACGAGTAACACGTGTGAATCACTGCTATCCACTCCTGGCCTATCTCTCTCTCTCTCTCTCTCTCTCTCTCTCTCTCTCTCTCTCTCTCTCTCCACCTTGAACCTTAAGAATGTCTCTCGCACATATTGCAGCATAATAAAGGCAATTTACAGAAACCCACAGACAAAACCATCTGAAACAAAGAGAAACTCGAAGTATTTCCACTAAAATCAGCAACAAGACAAGATGTCCATTCTCTCCATATATATTCTTCAATATAGTACTTCAAGTCTTAGCTTGAGCAGTAAGACAAGAAGGACATCAAGGTGATACATATACGAAAGAAATCAGCAAAAGTATATTTATTTGAAAATATGATTTTTTTTACATAAAAGACCCTAAAAACTCCACCAGGAAACTTCTACCTCTGATAAACACTTTCAGCAAAATAGCAGGATACAAAGTTAACACACAAAAATCAGTAGCTTTCCTATATACAAATGATAAAAGGACTGAGGGAAAGAAGTCAAGGAAACAATCAAATAATACCTCAAAAATAAAATAAAATATCTTGTGATAAGTAACCAAGCAAGTGGAAGACCTGTATAATAAAAACTTCAAGACACGGAAGAAAGCTGAAGCAGATACCAGAAGACCAAAAGATCTCCCATGCTTGTGAAAGCGGCCGTCCTACAAAAAAATATGAACAGATTAAAAACAATCCTGGTTAAAATCTCAACAATTCTTCACAGAAATTGAAAAAAAAATTGAATTTCATCTGGAAACACAAAAGTTCCAGGATAGCTAAAAACAAATGAATAATAAAAGAATGGCTAAAGGGATCACCATCCCAGATTTCAAATTATATTAGAGCCATAGCAATAAGAACAGCAAGACATTGCATAATCAAAGGAATAGACTGAAGGCCCAGATGTAAGGACACACACCTGTGGGCACCTGATTTTTTTTTTTTTTTTTTTTTTTTTTTAACAAAGAAGCCAAAACTACACACTGAAGTTAAGACAGAATCTTCAACAGATGGTGCTGGTCATACTGGATGGCTACATGTATGAGTGAAAATAAATCCATATGTATCACCCTGTACAAAACTCAACTTCAAATAGATCAAAGACCTGAACATGAGACCAGACACCCTGGATCTGATAGAAGAGAAAATAGGGGATAGGTTTGTACTCATTGGCATAAGAAAGAACTTTCTGACACAGGAATTAAGACTAACAGCTAAAAAGTGGGACCTCAAGAAACTGATAAGCTTCTCTGTGTTCCAAAGGACAGAACCATTTGAGTCAAGTAGCAACTACAGAATGGGGAAAAACTCTCTACCAATAATCTGAAAGATGGTTAGTATCTAGAATACGTAAAGAACTTAAATAAATAAATAAATAAAACCAAAACCAAACTGAAACAACAATAACAACAAAATCCATGAACATCAAGGAAACAAATAACCCAATTTTAAAATGGGGTCTAGAACTAAACAGAGAGTTCTCAAAAAATGAAACCCAATTGCTAAGAAACACTTTTTTTTTTAAATGTGCAACATCCTTAGTCATCAGGGAAATGCAAATTAAAACTACTTTGAGATTTCATCTTACCCCAGTCAGAATGATAAAACAAGTGAGAGCACAAGTTGGTAAGAGTGTAGGGGAAGGGGAACACTTATTCATTGCTGGTGGGAGTGCAAACTGGTACAGCCCCTATGGAAATCAGTGTGGCGGTTCCTAAAAAGGTGTAAAATTGATCTAATAGATGATCCGGCTATGCCATTCTCATGCATACATTCAAAAAACTTTGCATCCTCCTACAGAAATGTTTGCTCATCCATGTTTATTGCTGCTTTATTGATAATGATCAGAAATAAAATACAGCCTAGATGTCCACCAACTGACGATTAGGTAATGAAAATGTTGTACATTTATACAATAGAATATTATTCTGCTGCCAAGAAAAGTGAAATTTGCAGTTACATGGATGGAGTTAAATCAGTCATCCTTAGTTAGGTAACCAACCCAGACCCTAAAAGAAAAACATTTCATTTTTATCTTACATGTGGATATTAACTTTTAAATTGGGGGCATGTGTGTTTTAATACAAATAATCACAAAAGTTAGGTACCTAGTAAGGGATCAGTGGGAAGGAGAGGGCCTTTTAAGGAGGGGAAGTGGAGTCTAGTGTTACAAAGAAATAAAGAAAAAAACTAGACTAGGAGGATTAGGTGGCTAAGGAAATGGGAAGGCAAGATAAAGGAGAGAATATGGAGAGGGACAACTAACACTAAGGACTTGTAAGAAACCATATGGAAACATACTGTGGTCATTTGAACATAATTGGCCTCATAATCCCATAGGAAGTGGCACTATTAGGAGGTGTGGCTTTGTTGGAGTGGATATGACCTTGATGGAGGAAGTGTGTCACTGTTTTCAGGATACCACCCAGTGTCTCAGTTGACTTCCTGTTGCTTACAAGATGTATCATACTCAGCTCTAGCACAACAGCTGCCTGCACGCCACCATGCTCCCCATTATGATGATAGTGGATTGAACCTCTGAAACTGTAAGTGAGCCCCCTGAATTAAATGTTTTCTTTATAAGAGTTGCCATGGTCATGGTGTCTCTTCACAGCAATAAAAACCCCAACTAAAACACCTACTACAGTAGAAGATTCCTAGAACGTATACATATTTGAAAGAAATTTAAATGGAGTCACCACATAACAGGGGAGACAATGCCCCATCTAGATCTTACACCACCAAGTAAAACCTCCAGTACCAGGAATAGGTTACATCTTCCTGAATCATTAGCCAAAGAGGTCACATAGACTACCTGCCCAAAACACTAGAGGCTTTTGCTAAGGCTATTGGTTACTCTTGATACTCTGAAGGTAAGGCCCTATTGCTGAAGAGACAACTTATTTATGCCATCAAATGTGGAGAAATCAAGCTGGTGCCTAACTAGAAGCTTCACCTCTCTCTCTCACACACACACCATTTAGTGTACATGGTTCTAGAAGGCACATACACACCATTGGAGGAGAAAGGTAGTCATCAATATCACCCAGATACAAACCCTGTGGCCTACAACAGAGGTCTACCTATAAGATAAGCTGGTGCAATAATGGTACTGGTGTTATGGGAGTAACCAACCACTTTTTTTTTTAATTGGATTTAAGGTCCACTCCATGAGATGGAATCCATATCTGTCATTGCTAAAGTGACTGAGAACCCATTACTAGATAGGTTATGGACCCTACAGGAAAACTCAGTGGTATCATTCTGCTAAAGAGACAGCAATGAAATAACTCCTGTTGGCATATTACTATATCCACAGATCAGAGCATCATTAACCCTTATCAGAGAAGCTTCTTGCAGTACACAGTTATTAAAACAGAGACCCACAACTGGACAGTGTGTAGAGAGTGAGAGACTTTGAAACATTCAGTCCTAAATGTGGTGCCTTGATCAACAACCTCCCCAAGTCTTGGGAATCTATGAAGAAAGAGATATGAAAAGATTGTAGATAACCTGGACAGGTTCAAGCCAGATGAAATCCCAGCTTGAAGAAAAACAAGTCCACAAAGTCCAACCTCTAACCTCCTAACAAAGAAGCTACTTGTAATTGATACTTGCTAAAAATGGAAGATCATTTTTCTCCAATGGATATATTAACTGTACATCAGGGTAAGCCGCATGCCCAGGAGTAGTTAGCCAGCACAAAACAGACTCTAGGTTTTGTGTGTGTGTGTGTGTGTGTGTGTGTGTGTGTGTGTGTGTGCATGGTTTTTGTTTTGGTATTTATTGTCTTATTGGTTTTATTTTTGAGTTAGTCTATTTTCATTTTTGTTTGTTGATGTTTTTCTTCATTTTTTTGAGAGCAAGAAAGAGCACAAAGTAGGGAGGTAGAAAGCTTTGGGAAGAGTTTAAGGAGGGAAGATAATATGATCAAAATATATTACATGAATTTTTTTCAAATAAATGACAAAAAAAAATGTCTCTCCCTCAAAATCTAGGGGGAAAGAATCTCAAAATTAACTTCTAAAACAAACATCCCATAGATAGCTATGCCAGATTTACTCTGTAAGAATAGACATAACTCAACATTTTTGCTAGGATCATGTCTTAGTATACTATGTGGAGAAGACTTGAGAATGTGAAATTCATATGGAAAAGAAACTTATTCTGCCTCAGTTATAGAGACTGGAAAATTCAAGACCACAGACCCAGCGTCTGGTGTACACTCCATATTTTGCAAATCATGGAATACAGAGGCCAAGAAAGAAATGGTTCTTAGTGGAGAAAACAAGCCTGTTCCTACAGGCCCCAGTGACAGCAGTTCAGCTCAAGTCACCTTCAAAGACAGAGCCCCCACCACTCTAACATGTCATATCTCTCAATACTCTCACATTGGAAATTAATTTTCCAACACATGCATTTTGAGAGATGCATTGGACTCTAACAGTGACTTCAGCAGACTCTGAGCATCCTTAGGTAAGGTACTCAATGAACGAACAAACAGAAACTTGCCATTTTGTACTTGAAGCCAGTTCATTTCATAAATAAAGTGAATTCATTTATAGTGAACCAAATATAATGGGCTGTATCCTTCAGAAGAGAATAACTTTAATTAATAAAACTAAGTTTTCAATTCTAGTGTTACTATAGAGGAATGACATGTCAGTATCTTTAGTCCTAGTAATGGTTTCTATTAGGCTAACATCCTGGAGATAATTATAACTGTTGGACAAATATAGTAAAATATAAGCTCAAGTACTTGAAAGCAGAAATTTGGAAATTTCAAAAGCAGGCAGAAACACAGGAGGGGGTCAACCCTTGAATAAAGAGAATCATGTCTGGTTAGATGTGTATTTATATGATATGCCTCAAAGAACAAGTCATACAACAAGTTTCTATGAGTTGCACAGTTCACATGGCTGGGAGCACTTAGAATTCAAGCTAGGTGCCAAAGTATCATTTGCTTGAATCAGATGACAGAGCCTGCTGCTTTTAAAAGGGTTGAAAAATAAAAGGAAATTTCTAGAAATGAGGGGAGCACATAAAGTGAAACCCTCAAAATCTGCACTTAAAAATCTTTCCAATACTCCGCTGACACCAGCAAGTAGGAGGGGAAGGCAAGAGATGCTGAGCTAAAGAGACGAGAAGACATATCAGCTGCTGCAACCTTGAGTCCCAGGTTAGATAAACTCAACACACAGCTTAAACTTTTCAGTACAACTCCAGAAGACCACACCTTAGAAACAGAACACATCTCAGAACCATGGAATTTATCCTCATGTCTAAGGCCAAAGCTCAAAGGAGGCCTGTCCATCAGAGAGCAAAATCAAGCACTTACAGGGGCATAATTCATCTGTAATCTAAGCAATTTCTAAGAAAAGGCACAACATTCTTCCAAACACAAAATGCAGCCCATAATCTCTATACAACATTAAGTACACAATAAATGATGATCACAAATGTGAAAAAAAAATAGAAAATGTGGCACATATTGAAGAGAGGCAAATACAGAAACGACTTAGATTTTGGAATCACATAAAAAGGACTTTAAAATATGATTAAGAAATTTCAGGATAGGTTGCATGGAATGGGACATTTCAGAATAGATATGGAAACTTCCAGGAAAAAAAAAAAAACAAAAACAGAAGTCTAATCTAGGACTAGAGAAGTGTCATATAAAAGCATGGAAATTTTTAGAGAAATACAGGCAATTGATATTTTAAAACAGGACTGGAGAAATAGCTCAGTGGTTAAGAGTGCATGTTGCCTTTCCAGAGGTCCTAGGTTCAAGTCCTAGCATCCACCTAACCTTTTAGAACCATCTATAACTCCAGTTTCAGGGGATCTGATGGCCTCTCATGGTCTCCCTGGGTACCAGAAAAACACATTGTACACATAAAGATATGTAGCCAAACACCCTTCCATATTAAAAACTGAAATAAAGAAAATTCAAAATGGAATAAGGCCTCAGAATGCAAAGGTGGGAGCCATAATGGGAGAGCTACTAGCTGAGTGTCATTCCTGCTACAAACCCATGTGAGACTGGAGGATTTGGGTTTGAATTATTGAGAAAAAGCACACGGACAAGGCTCAGAACCACCCAAGTGGAAGCACCATGATTACTAAAGGAGCTTGGTTTTGCAAAGTAGGGAAAGCAGTAGAGAGAGCTCTCTGACAGAGGGTGGCTCCACAACTTGGTTAAAAAAAAAAAAAAAAAAAAAAAAACCAAGATGATGTGAGCAGAATAAGTCTGTGGAGAGGGGAGAGTTGCTTAGAGTGGGGTGTTTTGCAGAAACTCCAGAGTTCTCTCAGTAAGTGATGGTTACAGCCTTGGTTGGACAAAAGCTGCATACAGTGACTTCCTCTCACAGAATACAGCCTACAACGGGGAGCACGGATGAACTTGACAACAGAAAGACCTCAGAAGCATGTTCTAAGCCAGGGAATCGAGGATAACGTGAGCAGCAGTTGGCTGGGCTTGGTGGCCAGGACCCTGGATTTGATATGAAGAAGTGGTACTTTCGCTCTGGCCTTCCTCTATTTCTACAAGGAAAAATGGTGCTAAGGGAGATGTGGGGTCATTAGGAAAAACAAGTCCTCAACACGGTCAATACATACCCAAATGTAAAAAGTCTACCTTTCTTTTAAAATATTCTTTAACACACTGTAGTAAAAAGAGTAGTGCTTAGAATATGCATGAATATAAAATTCATATTAATAATAAGCAAAAATTAGAGTGATACAGATAGAGTAAAACCTCACATTGTACATGAAACATGTAATATGAATGTGTGATAATGGGGGCTACTGGTAAGTTAAAGACATAGTAACAAACTGACTGAAAGGATATATCTAAAAGCCACTACAGGAAATAGAATCTAGGATAAGAACAGAACAATAACAAAAACATCATTGACTAAAGCGGATGAACAAAAGGACAAAACAGAAAAGAAGCAGACACTGCGTGTGTGTGTGTGTGTGTGTGTGTGTGTGTGTGTGTGTGTGTGTGTGTGTGTTGTGGGATGTGTGTGTGTGTGTGTGTGTGTGTGTGTGTGTGTGTGTTGTGTGTGCACATGCTCACACATGTGCTTCTGAGCACAGTGCCCATGGAGGCCAAAAGAGGGTGTTGGATCCCCTGGAGCTGGAGTTACAAGCAATTTTGAGTCACTTGACATGGATGTTGGGAAGCCACGTTGGGTCCTCTGCAAGAATAATACAATGTTCTTAACTGCTGAGTCATCTCTCCAGCCCCAAGGCAGGAAATCTGAACTCAATGTGTATGTGTGTGTGTGTGTGTGTGTGTGTGTGTGTGTGTGTGTACACTCATCTTGCATTATCCAATAGGAGCTGGTTTGGATGACTCACTAATACTGAAGCCTACTATAAAGTAGCGTTATGTTTGCATATAATGTATACATATTCTCTGACCATACACATCTTATTATTACTTAATAATTACTTATAATATCCAATACAGATAAAATACTTCCAAAAAGTCATGGCTCTGTATTACTAGGGCCAAGAAAAACATATGTACACTTTCAAGAGAGTTGCAATTCAGAAATAATATTTCAGATTGGTGATTTCCTGAGCCTACATATATGAAATCTAGAGATATGGAGGACCAGACATAATTACATTAAATATATTGTGTTAAGATTGCAACTACAAGCCAGAGCTTATCAGGCTATCTACGAAAACAAGATGTACTATGATTTGTGTAAGGATGTCCTTTACATACAAAGTCAAAGGCTGAGAAGAAAGGGGGCAAATAGAGCCACCGTATCAAACCTCAAATCCTTGACTAGAAACTGGCTACAAATAAAAAAATTATTCTCATTTTCTTTCTTGTTCCTCTGAGTTCCCAGAGGAAGCTTGAAATGTCAACTGTTCTCTCCCCTCACCTCCTTCATATGGGTAGCCATAGTATCTAATCCCAGGATATAAAACATGAACAGAAATTGCCTTAGACTGCCTTAGCTTTCTTGATAAATAAAGATATATACAGAAATGCAAAGTCATTCTTTATCTTCACTGTCCTGCTTTGAATATAAATGAGGCGAATGGTGCTATAGCAGCCACCTTGTGACACGGGAGAAAAGATGACAAAAAATGACAGAAGTGTCAGCTAATATAGCACTCCAGGTCTCCCATTTTGTGGGGGAAAATACATCTCAATTTGTTCATGCAGTATCAACTAGGCATCTGTTTCCTCCCTCCCCATCCTCACCCAGGAACACTAGAAAATCGAGGACTAGAGGACTGAGGCCCATTACTCTTCCCAAATTTCTGAAAGCAGCATGCTTGTCATTTAATTGTTAAGGCATCCCAAAAAGAGTTAAGACAACTAATAGTTGGGATTGCTTTCTTCACCATGTCTGGATCAGTCACAAAGCTCTAGCCCATGTTAATTCTCCCATTGTCTGAATGCTAGTTCTTGACCACAGAAAGAATTGAGTGCTGACTTCTTCCCGAACACTAGGTAGAGGAACAAGGGGAAACAACTATTTCTTTTCTCTCTTCAAATACTTTTGAGTTTTAATTTTTGGTGCCAGAGATTAAATCCATCATCTTGTGGGTGAGCACACTACTACCAGAGCACACCTCTAGGGCCTCAAATGTTTGTTCTCTACTTTTCTTTTTTAAATATTTAATTATCATTATTGCTGCAGCCCTGCAGCTTGTAACCTACCTGGTTACCTCTGTCCCCACAACTTAATGGAATTGACAAAGGAAAACCCAGATCACTCAAATTTTAGTCTCTAGTACCTAACAATGGTACTATAATCTCAGTTATTGTCAGCTAAACACTTTGATGAACCAGTGAATATATTTTGAATAATCCTTACATCTCATGCATAGAGAAACAGAATAATTTGAATAATCATAAAGCTGTTATGCCATTCATTTTCCTTCAGCGTGTAAAATGGAGTAAGTCCATTATGCCTTGTTTGGATGATGAGAGCATTCATTCCAGAAGGAGGTAATCCCTAATTTTCAACTCTTCGAGGAAATACAGCAGCATAGAAACAGCATAGAAAAGAAGTACCAGGCAGAATCAACTGAAGGACCCCTAAGGAGAATTAACTCAAGAAGCAGAAAACAGCTTTACAATAAAATTAGTTCCCTCAGAGATATTTGAGAATGTTATACCTACAAAATAAGAATGTATTCCCACTAGGAAGAATTACAGTTCTTAGGGAATAACGTATCATAAAAAATGTCCCCTCTGTGAAGTTCTGAAGACCAGGAGACAAGACTGAGCATAGATTAGCAATCTCTAAGCAAAATGACAGTTTAGAATCATGACAGTGAAATGAAGACCCAGCGCAGACAGCTTGAGAGAAAAACATCTAATAAATAGGGACTATTGCCCTCTCCCTTGGTTGCCCCCAGCAATGGGTAGACCCCTGTTGCTGAAGATACCACACACTTTGAACATAGGACTTGAAGAAACTGACCTGGAAGCCTCCTCCCTGAGAACTAGCTCTCTACCACTAGAAGGCAATGTGTAAGCTGCTAAAGGAGGAGAGCAATCAGTAGTCCTACCCAGATTTA
Organism: Onychomys torridus; assembly: GCF_903995425.1. Classification (NCBI taxonomy): domain Eukaryota; kingdom Metazoa; phylum Chordata; class Mammalia; order Rodentia; family Cricetidae; genus Onychomys; species Onychomys torridus. Next base: position 54,704,339 of record NC_050450.1, read on the forward strand.
AAGCCTATGATCAACAAGAACAAGCATGCAATGTAAGCCCTTGGATCTCAGCACTAACCAACAATCATCTAGTTGAATATAAGGCCCTCTCAACAGGAAGAAATTCCTACCTGGCACTGCACGTCTAGCCAACTACCTGTGGCTAGTAAGGTCATGGTCGTTAGGGGTTAGCTTACTACAGCCCTATAGCCACTTTCCTAAACCAGCATAAGTTCCAGCTTCATTTTAAATACTCACCCCTACACCTAAAGATAAGTGCAGCTCTTGCTTTCCATCTAAGAAGAGTCTCCTTTTACAGCAGACTGAGACCATTATGATAATCCACAACTGGTCCATATGCAGAGGATAACTCACCATGGGATATTCAAACCTAACTGATGCATCTAAACCACAACTCCTACACCTAGGGCTCAGAGAACATCATGGAAGGAAAGGAAAGAATGTAAGAGCTGGAGGACCAGGATGTCTGCTGCAAGACAGTGTCTTCTACGTACGACAGGAAAGCTGCATTATGAGATCTTAACAACATGGTCATCTAAACAAGACCAGCACAATGTCAACAGATCTCACCCCTAGATGAGCAGGTAATCAATGGCTGCTCAGAGAGGAAGATCCAGGCTTTTCTGGGAATGGATACCTAGATAAGTTATCCAACCCCAAGTAGTCAGCCCTAAATACATTAGCAAAACTAAATGGATTCAGCAAGTTATATTTATACATGCATAAGCAAGTTGTGTGTGTGTGTGTGTGTGTGTGTGTGTGTGTGTGTGTGTGTGTGTGTAAAACAATAATAATAAAGAAAAGATCATACATTTGGGAAGGAGTGGAGGCACATGGGAGGAGTTGGGAGGGGAGGGTGAAGGTAGAAATGATGTAAGTACAGTAATCGTGTACGAGATTCTCAAAACCAAATTTAAAGTAAAACAAACAAAAAACCAATTCAACAAGAAATACAAAAAGAAAAAGAATTTCAACAGGATAAGCCAGTTGCGGCAGCACAGGCCTAGAATACCAGATAACTGGGGAGGCCAGGTAAGAGAGGTGGTAGTTCAGAGCCAGCCTGGGCTACAGAGAAAACGCAGAAAGATTCTGCCTCAAAAAAGAAAGAGAGAGAGAGAGAGAGAGAGAGAGAGAGAGAGAGAGAGAGAGAAAGGAAGGAAGGAAGGAAAAGGAAGAAAGAGAGAAAGAGAAAGAAAGAAAGAAAGAAAGAAAGAAAGAAAGAAAGAAAGAAAGAAAGAAAGAAGGAAGGAAGGAAGGAAAGAAAGAAAGAAAGAGAAGGAAGAAAGGGGAAAAAATCAAATCAAATATTTTTAGTTTTTGCACATCAAAACAATAAATTCACTTACAAAAAGAAGTTGATTTTATACTTTACAGCTAAATAAGTAGGTGTCAGGAAACAATGGCTTTAAATATTTAAATATTTAAATATTAAAGTTTAGTGTTGATAATGTAATCTGAATCTAATTTCAATTTGATAAAGAAAAGCTATTTTAGTACAATAATGATGTTGTGATTATATTCTTGAAAGATGGCTTAATTTTTTTTCTTACATAAAAAAGAGAAGGGAAGATGTAGGAAGGAAGGAGAGAAAAAGGAATGGTAAAGAGATCAGTGGGAAATAAAATATAAAAGCATACTATAGCTATGAAACACATTTGATTCATTCTTTCTTCAAATATTCATTTTTTTAGATTTGCTTTTGTTATTTTTTTCAAGTATGTGTCTATGTGTCCATGTGTGCGTACATGCAGGTGAGTGCAGGTCCCCACAGAGGCAGGAGATGTCAAGAGTTCCAGGAGCTAAAATAAGTTGTTGTGAGCAGCCCAAAGTGGGTATTGGAAAGTAAAGTTGGGTCCTCCATTTCTTCAGTCACCATCAAGTATTCTTGAGAAATAAAAATAAATAATAACAGCCAAGCACATGTACACACACCCCACCACCACTTAATAATGAGCATATATTCTGAAAAATATTTCTTGAGGTGATTTTGTTATTGTGCAAATACCAGGTGTATGCTTATACAAAGTAAGAGCGCTATTGTGTCAGTAAGTGATATAATCTCATGAGACCACCATCACATGTATCATTGGCCATACATGTCAATATAGAGCATTTGACTGTGTGTGATCTTTAATGTATACCTATACATAAATATTGTGCATTATATACACTGTAAGCAGAAGGATATAATGGCAGAAAATAAACCAAACTATTTTTTTTTTATCAATAAGAAACCAGTACTGAAAATATTAAGTAATCATGCATAGCAACAAAACTGCCAAAAAAGAATACAAAGAGAATACTATGTTTAGTAGAACCAGTAGAGAAAATAGTAGCATCCTTGATTTTTTTTTTTTTTTTAACAATTAAAAAATACTAGGCTGGGTGGTGGTGGTGCACGCCTATAATCCCAGCACTCGGGAGGCAGTGGCAGGCGGATCTCTGTGAATTGGAGGCCAGCCTGGTCTCCAAAGCAAGTTCCAGGAAAGGCGCAAAGCCACACAGAGAAACCCTGTCTCAAAAAAAAACAAAAAAAAATAAAAAAGAAAAAAAAGAAAAATACAATGGTGAAACAGAACTATTTGAAGAAATAGAAGAGACCTAGACAATATCACAATTATGACATTACACATACTGATTCCCTAGGAATTTTAAAATATTAAGCACAAGCTTATTGGATATATACATTTTACACAACAAACTGTACAAATACCAACAGGAAGCTGAACAAACATAAAATGCATTTTTAAACATGCATGAAATATTTAGATGAATTATTCACTTAGCCACACAAAGAGCTCAGTAAATCTCTCAAGGTAAAAATCTTTCAAAGACATCGACCTCGAATCAAAATTAAATATTTATACATGAACAATGCCTAAAATAATAGCCACCTAGAAGATTTTCAACTGTAAGCATGAGAACTCTCAAATAACTACTGTGTAAAACAGAAATCCATGCTAACATTACACATAATTTGGAAAAGATGTTACATTTCAAAATTGAGGAGATGTGATCAAAATTTTGCTTGGAGGAGACAGTATACCTTTAAATGTATTTGAAAGAAAATAAAAATGAATAAAACCAAAGAATTCTAAATAAGGAAATAGACAGAATTAACTAACGCACATAGAAGAAACCGACAGTATGTCACAAGACTGAACAAGTCGCTGGCCCAGCATATTTTATTGAGAAGTCCAATAGACAGGAGGCCAGGAAGGATGGCCTCACCTAAGTGCGGACACTCGGGAAGCACCAAGCACAGCAGTAGAGGAGTGACAGGAGGGTGAGTAAAAACTCCACAGGTAGCATTTCTAAAATACCATGTTCATCCTAACACCACCAAGTCTGAAACATCAATTTTTTAAGGTTGGCACAAGACATAATAAAAATTCCCATATCAGTAACAACAAAGTTTAAGAACAAACACAGAACTATTTCCCTTAAAAACAACCAAGCTCAGGTCATCTCATGACTGAATGTGGTCAGATTTTAAGAGAATATGGAACTTCTTTGATATTTAAACTTCTTCACAGGGTTAAAGGAGGTATTGGGGACAGATGGAGTTCTGACATTCTTTGAGTCTAAATGATCAAATAACTTTTTAACAAATAAAAGAGGTGTCCGAATTCTCTGTTTAGTTTCTCATGGCCAAACCTAGGAGAGCTGTCAAGAGAAAAGGGAGGTCCAAAGCCATCTTATTTATAAATCTTGAATAATAATTTAAATAAAATTCAAGCCAACAAATTCCCAGTGCAATCTTACAAAAAGGCGTCAAGGCAAAGGTGAATTTGTTCTAGGGTGCAAGCAAGGTTCAACAGTGGAAAATTAAAACAGGTTACATAATACCCATTATTAAAAAAGAAGATAACACAATCATAACAGTAGGCATTAAAAATTTATTTTAAAAACATCTAAAAGATAATCATTTTAGTAACCCACAAAACGATTTTTTGCCATAAAAATCTCATCTTTGGACAACCTGAAAATGTTGACTTAGGGATAAATCCTAAAAGAGATTTCTAGAAGAAGTACCTGTTACCCACTGTCTTCAAAGAGCTCACTCACAATAAATATATTAACAGGAAAAAAAAGATTCAGCAATATTAAAATAGATGTCATAAAGCTGTCATTATCACAGATGAGAGGACAGTGACTTATAAAACGCAAGGTGATCAACATGTTTAAAACTGTGAGGAAAATTCAATAAAGTGAGTAGATATAAGTAAAACATACAGAAATCAATACCATTCTCACACACTGGCAAAATCCAATGAAAAGTAACTCCACTTCTTTAATGAGAAAAACGACGATGAACTCATGAGAAATATTAGATAAAAACTACAGGAACATTGCTCAAGGGGATAAGAGCAATGAGTAACTGCAAAAATAAGCAATACACAGGAGAGCACAAGACATTTGACATGTCAGCTCTCCCCTAAGCAAAGAGGGAGACTCCCTTCGACCACTTTTAAAGTAGAAGGGAGCCTTTTTGGACAAGCTGACTCTGTAAGTCATATAGGGAAATGAATGCACATGAATATTCACAAGAATGCATATTTGTATAAAAGAGGAGGATGAGAGATTTACATTTCCAGACCCAAAATGTATTTAGAGCTCGAGTTTAAAAATACCACTTAAAGATATAAAGGTACATAGTAAATTACATATATAAATTTAGTCTCCTTTATTTATAGAGCAAAGTAATTTCAAGATTCATTTTAAAATCTAATTATCTACTCATCTAAATATTGGAAGAAAATAATAAAATCACATTGGTAGAAATTTACAAAGGGGGGGGGGAATCTTTCTAATTACAACATGGAAAATCAGTAGCATTAAAGAAAAAAGATGAACAAATCTAACTTTGCTTAATTTTTTACATTTATTTATTTAGTGTGTGTGGGTGTACACTCACCACAGTGCCTCACCACAGTGCCCAAGTGGTCAGAGGACAACTTGAGGATGTTGGTTCTCTCCTTCCAGGATGTGGATCCCAGGATTGAACTTCAGTTGTCAAGGTTGCCAGCTAATGCCTTTACTAGAGGAGTCCTCTCACTGGGCCCAGGGAATCACGAAATGGGTTATAACCAATGGTGGTAAAATATGCATAGTGCATATGAACCCAGCAGCGTATATTCCCCCTAAAGTCAGTTACACTCCAAAAAGAATATACCTGTATTTTGGCCCTTGGAGCTATCAATTATAGCTGACCCCAGAATCCAGTTCTAACAGGTGTTTACTGGGATTAGGGTAACAGAGACCACACTGCCCCCAGATCCCTCTCTCATCTCTTCAGCATCTATCAGCCCCACCACACGCAGGAGGAGAGATACTTACGTTTTCATTTCTAAGAAGATTCAATTCTCCACTTAACGTTAGTAGCTGACTAAACACTTAGGTCAAGAGTTTAACTCCCAGGTCCTGCTGGACCTAATTATTTTCCCACTTCATCTCCCCCATGAGCGCCGTGGCCCACCTTACTAATTTTTCTAGATCTCTTTGGAACTCTCAGAATCTTAGAAACGCTAGCAGGATCATATCAGTGCTCTAGCCTTTGGGTTTGCTGTCTCTTTCCAACACACCCTGCAAGTTACAGGTGAAATGCCACCTCCCAGATGTAAAGGAGTCCCTTTTATTTTCTAGGTGAGTTCTTGGATAGTTTGTTTCCAATTTTCAATAGCTGTATCAGTCTGATTACTTGCTTCTGGTCATTTTATTCCTCAGGATATAAGCTTGACTGGGGCTGGGCTAGGATCCACCTGGTTCATTTTGGCGGCCTTCTTGGCTAAAGGAATGTTTGATATGTAGAGAGTACTAAATTAAAATGTTTAGAGAATTAAGGATGGGAAGTAATATTAAGAGGTTTTCCACAGAAGTATCAGTGGCAGTAAACACATGAAAAAAAATAATAAACTAAATGAGAGTGAAATCCAACTTTAGTATTGCATATGGCAAAACAGAATCTTAATATTCAGGATTGCTAGAGTAATAGAAAGATGTGCCCTGCCTTACACCAAGGGCATGTGTCAATTCAATCATTTGGAAGCAATCTGGCTTTTCCCAGGGGTGTGCTGGAATCAGTTTAAATTGATTGATACCAGTTTACAAGGGTCTGTAGTTAATTATTGAAGACTTTTTTAGAGCAGTTGGTGGCCTGGAATCCCCCGATGGAGGCAATATTTGCACCATGGAAACAAGCACATGTTAGATAGATGGCTAATGGTATTGGTTTGATACCCAGTTTAAATCATATCTATATCTACAAAAGCAAAATGTGTATAATTTTGGTCTGATAGTCGCAAAAATGTATTGCCCCCCCCCAAAAAAATATAAATTAAAAAAAATGCAGGCAATCTAGATGCTCATTACTAGGGAAATAATTTAGTAAATGTAGTCCATATAAGGAAAGAGCCATTTAAGAAGGAAGTGGATCTGGTGATTCTGTCATAGCTCACTGCTGAGTAAATAACAGAATCAGGAAAATGTCTACAATATTATGTTAGCAGAAATTACTGTGTTTATATCATTTCCTATGTGTTTGCATGAGGTCTATTTGGACCCATTATCCCTAGGACTGACACGGAGATGTGAGGGAGGTGGGTAGGCTTTGCTTTTTAATTGATCTATAAATAAATGGTGTGCATTTTCAAAACAACAGCAGATGTTCTTTCCAAAAAAAGTGTAATCTGAAATAACTTTAGGATTAAAGAGATAATCAAATTGTAATTACAGACTATTTAAAAATCACAACGATGAGAATAATATAAAGCAAAAGCGATAGCAAGAGGCAAAAGCTGTAATAAAGAGGAAATTCATAGCTTTACACAACTTCATCATTAAACAAAAACCATGGTAATACATTAACAAAGCTTGCAACTCTGAATTTTAGAAAATAAAACTCAAGGAAATGAAAGGATAAGGACTAAAGGATAAAAGAGCAATTAATGAAAACACCATTTGCATAAGTGAAATGTTCTTAAGGAAAATCCTTCCAGGCTTCCTCTTCACAGCAGCCAGGCAAGATCCTTCCTGATCATAAACAGACCTTGTTTCTCCTGCTTCTGATACTTCCCACTTCACTAGCTGAAGCACAGAGCTGACCTGTGCTCAATACCCTTCTCCATGCCAAGGTCCCAGCTCTTCCTTCCTTTCTTCTCTTGACCCATGCTCTTTCTGTCCTAGCCATTTAGGACTCCCCAATGTTCCCCCAACAGCCCAGCTTCAGCCCAGTTTCAGGGCCCTGTCTTCTCTGTCTTTGATGTTTTAAACCCCTGCATTCAAGGGGCAATTGTGGTCATGCTCTAATCCTTTGCCTACACTAGAGTTGGCACTTTGCTATTTGCTGTCCATCTCCTTGAGATGACAGCAGCACCACAAGGAGGACACAGGCTCCTGGGGTCTCAGATCTAAAACAATAGCCGGCACAGTGCCGTGATGGGAAGTCATATTGTGAATCTGAATATTTGCCTTGTTTAGTAAAGGTGGACTTTGCACAAATGTGGTACCTGTGGCACATGCAAGGCCCACTGCCTATGGCATGCTCCCATCTTCCACTGCACAACTGTGACCTGATTCTTGGGCCACACACTCTCCACACCCCGGCCTCCCTTGCTCTTACATTTAACCATTTGCTTATAGCATCACCCAAAGGAAGTAAGAGATCTGTGTGCCACTCCCACGTTAAGACTGAAAGTTGGTGACCCTGTGCCCCCACCCCATCTCTTTCTTCCTATAAACTGGAAGGGTGACTCTGGGGCATGCAGATGAGCACAGTGGCTCAGAATGCCTGGAAGAATGAATAAATGAATCCCCTTCCTCAATACTTTCCAGATTTGTAAATGGGGAAAAGAAAACAAAAAGATTGTTCCTGAGAAGCTCTGCACAGTAAGAGTTCTATGAAAGCAGCAGTATTTGTTCAATGCAATGCATTGAGGAAGTCATCACAGGAAGCCAGGACAGAACAAATGCCTGTGTGGGGAATATCTACCACCCTGATTTAATGAAGAGCCAAAGCTATTGACAAACCACTCTGTAAATTATTGATGATGCTTTAGAGTATGGCCACTTAACACTATTCAGTTATCACTCACAAGAGGAGAGTTTAAGTCAGAAATCAAAATACCAGGGACTCGGAACCAAACAAAAACAAAAGAGGAGAGAGAGAGAACCCAGGGATGTTTCCCTCAGTCCCACTGCTGCTCAGCTGTCTTCTTGTGCCCAAAAGAAAAACACAGCAGGCAGGTCACTTATGAGGAGGAGGGATACAGATAGTTCCAGCACTTGGGAAAGTCTAGTCAATGAAGTGATGGCCCAAAACAGTTGTGGTTAGACCTGGGAAGTATCTGATGAAGGCAAGTTCTGCCAAACCTCCACCATCACACACACACACACACACACACACACACACACACACACACACACACACACACGCACACTTCCAGAATGTCTAGGAGAGGTACCCGAGTTCTAGCAGCCATGCTGGCTCTTGGAAAATTAAGCACTGGGTGATGTATGAATCTGATACCCTACATGTTTGCAGATGCTCTTGCCACTGTGCCGGCAGGTCCGCTCTGAAAGGCTGTCTTGTCTCTAGTTCACATAACAAAGTATTATCTTTACAGCTGTTGCCCGCTTCATTGCCACCAGGCCAGCAGAGAGTCTCTCGTGGATACTTACCAAAGAGAACTCCAGTACTGGCTGCAGTCTGAGCCCTGGGCAAAGATCAGTTATGAGATCATGGGTTTCTTTATTAAAGAACAAATCACACTGGAGAAACTTGATTGCCTTAGGATCAGGTGGTGCAATGAGGGCTTAGGGAGTGTGGTGGAGTACAGTATCCGGGCTGTTTGTGGGCTGCTTCCACTCCCTGTTAGCAGCTTCCTGTGGCAGGTATCCCATGATTCTGGCATCTCTAAAATCTTGGGGTCTCCAAGGTAATCCAAGCTTCAACTTCACAGCTTCAAATAATGATCTTTCTTGGGCCTCCATTCAGGGACACCCCTGACACATGCCTTGCCTCATTGGCTTTCCTTAGTCTCTTCTTCACTCTAAAGCCAGAACCACATGGCAGAAGCTGCCCAGTTCTGCTGCTTGCTGGGGCTAGAACATGGCTCCCTTGTTCAGTTACTTCTTCATTCACCAGCTTTCTGTTTTTGATGGTTTCCTTCACTGCGCGTTCTTGAACAAAGGGCTCTAAATATCACACAGGGAGGCTTCTGGTGCCTGGCTTTCCAAAGGGGAGACTAAGAAAGCACTCCTGGTCCTTTTGGATGCAGAAAGCTGAAGACAGCACTCACACCAGGTCCAGGCCAATCTACTGCACTCATGCACACTCCCAAGGGTGGAAGGGATGGATAGCCATAGGCAGACACTGTATGTTCAGGGATCTGCAATCATACTGAGAGAGTTTTATAGAGATCTCTCACTGTATGTCCTTCCAGGCATCTGCTTCTTATGCATAGCCACTGTCCCAGTGGAAAGTCTGAAGACGTGAAGAGGCAAGATGCCTAGTGGAAATTCAGGACAGAAGGCTCTACTCTCTGGGCCTCAGATTTCTCATGTGTAAAGTTGGAGGTTGGACAAGGAGTTCTAAGGGCCCTTCTATCCCTGATTGTTCACAACTAACTTTAGTGAAGCAGATCTCCAGTCTTTGGTCCCCATTTTCTTACCCTACTCCAAGTCATGCTGTCAGAGTGACAGCTGAGGCATCAAGCTCCACTGTATTATTTTAAGGCACCAGAAGAAATAGGCCTTTTCTCAATTCCTTCATTTGCTTATTGATACCAAACACTCCCTAATTATTTTATTTTAAACATTGTCACCTATGAAATAAATGGTTTTTTAAGAATTATCTAAACCTATTTAAGCAATAGTTTTGGTTATTCAAAAGCTCCTTACTCTATGTTTCTTTCTTTTCTTTCTTTCTTTCTTTCTTTCTTTCTTTTTTTCTTTTTTTTTTTTTTTTTTTTTTAAGTATTGAGACAAGAGTTTCTCTGCATAGCCTGGGCTGTCCTGGAATTCACTCTATAGACCAGGCTGACTTCAAACTCACAGAGATCCACCTGCCTCTGCCTTCTGAGTGCTGGGATTAAAGACATGAGCCACCACCACCCAGCATACTTACACTATTTTTTCTACACAGCATGTGCCTTAATGTGAAGCTACATTGTGATTCTGAGTGTTTTTATGTCCTTGAGTCAGGACAGACTTCATGACCTCACAAACATCCTGCCATGGTATGGATGATAGAGATGGCTCACCAATGTTCAAGGCAGTAGAACCACAGCCTGATGCCCAAGAGCCAAATGTCCTCCACACACACTTCCTCCCCTTTTAGCTGTGACCATGTTCCCATGACCTCACCTAAAGAATATGAGTAAGGGCCCCCTGTGCCACTTCTAGACTGAACCTGAAAGATGGTTGACTGGCCCCTCTCTCTTACCTTCCTTTTTCTACTCGGTGGAAAGCTGATGCCAGATAGGATCTGGGTCATGCAGAGAAAGGCAATTACTTAACAGAGGCAGAGAAACAGTAGGGAAAGAACCTGAGTCTCCAACAGAGAGCACTGCATAAGGCCACTTGTCTACCTGAAACTAAGCTGTCTTAGATGCAATTATCTTATTGGAATCACTGCATTTGTGCAGCTTTGCCCCCATGTGATATGAAAGGGGGAGGGGTGATCGTCATATGGCTCTTTGCAAACAGACACAAAAAAAGAATAAACTTTTTACACCTTCGGGGAAGGACAGAGTTGGAAAGGCTGTCAGCTGCTGTATCTTAAAGTAAGGGGTAGACATGTTTTCTTCAATCCTTCCTGAAAAGCTTGTCGGTCTTTTCAGTTAAATAAAACCATACATCTCTTTGCCCAAGATCAACCAAAGGCTTTGTCAACTAATGTTTTTAATGGCCTTCAAGATAGCCACTGCTAAAACAAAAGGGACATGTACAGAACCATAGCAGAAAGAGATAAAACCAAGTTTGAGAATTACGTCAAGAAAGGAATTCTAAGTGTGGCTACTATAACATTGTATGAGCAGGAAATGAAACAGAAGGGTAAACTGCACATCAGAATTTGGTGCCTATGGAAGACTGGGCCAGGTCTGGAAATAACTGTGATTATATAAAACTTTGAACAGCCATGTTGAGCAATGGCTTGGTTGTGTACAAGGAAGTGAGAAGTCTGTCCTCCATGAACATGGTCATGTAGCATAGTGGTTATTGACAAGGATCCTTCCAAGGAAGCAGAAGCATGGTCTCTTCTGCTGTCAAGTCAGACTCCCATCCCACAGAATTCATATCTGCAGTGTGCAAGTGCTAGGTCATTCTTTCACTTTCTTGTAACACTTCTTATGGATTTTCAGTCTCTGCTTCACCATTGAATGTTATAGGATGAGGCAGAGAAAGGAACATTGGAGGGAAGGGGTAAAGAACACTTGCATTCGTTTCTGGACATTCTGGACCATGAGGGGATTCATCCAGACCTCATGAAAAGAGAACTGCATGAGAACCAGGAGTCCTGACCTCTGCCCTTGATGAGCTAATAGAGGAAGTTTGGGGCCATTTTTCTTGAGGTTTCCTATCAGAGAGAGATGTGCAGTCATTTGGTGTCCATGGGGGCAGAGTATGAGGAGGACACTGGCAGCTTCTAACCGGCAATGCCTTTGTTCCTTTTCATGGCTAGACAAGCTCTCATCATTTCCTAGATTTCCTGGAAGTTGGCCCTCCCTAGATGGGAGAAATAGGAGCAACAGTGCATGCTCAGGTTAAAGGCTGTGGGATTGGAAGCCTCTTCTAAGTGCTCTCACTCCATGCTAGAGTACAAGTGGTTGTGGGTGGCTTAGCTCTGGCTAGCCTAAAATGCTACAGGTTTGTAGAATGGCAGAGATGGAAGGAAGGAAGGAAGGAAGGAAGGAAGGAAGGAAGGAAGGAAGGAAGGAAAGAAGGGAGGGAGGGAGGGAGGGAGGGAGGGAGGGAGGAAGACAGGAAGGAAGGAAAGAAGACAGGGAGGGAGGAAGGAAGACAGGAAGGAAGACAGGAAGGAAGGAAAGAAGACAGGAAGACAGGAAGACAGGAAGGAAGACAGGAAGGAAGACAGGAAGGAAGACAGGAAGGAAGTTTGCTTGATTCCATTACTAGATTGCATGTTGACTCTCTCCCTTAGAAGAGCAGTTCAGTGAGTAACCCAAGGACCCTTGAGGACCCAGACAACTGTATGTCTGTTGGGTGGGAAAGGACCTAGACTCTGAAGTACGGGCTTGGCCCTTTCTCCTCATCTCTGGACTCCTAAGCAGAAATCGTGTTTAGTGTCTGTTAATATTGTTCATCCTCCTCCTGTGTCATAGATAGAGTTTCTATGGCTGCAACAAAACGCCATGGCCATAAAGCAAGTTGAGGAGGAAAGAGTTTATTTGGCTTACACTTCAACGTTGCTGCTGTTCATCACTGAAGCAAGTCAAACAAGGAACTCAACAAGGCAGGATCCTGGAGGCAGGAGCTGATGCAGAGGACACAGAGGGGTGCTGCTTACTGGCTTGCTCCTCTGGCTTGCTCAAGCTGATTTCTTATAGGACCCAGGACCACCAACCCAGGGATAGCACCACCCACCATGGACTGGGCCTTCTCTCATTGATCACTAATTGAGAAAATGCATTAGAGCTGGATCTCAAGGAGGCATTTCCACAACTGAGGCTCTTTCCTCTCTGATGACTCTAGCTTCTGTCAAGTTGACACACAAAACTAACCAGTACATGCTATGTGTTCCTTATGGATATTGGAAATGTATGTAGGCTCATTGAATCATGATTTCTGCTAAATATGATTATGAATTCATAATCTGTAGAATTATACAAAGATCCAGAAATAGCTAATTTCACCAAACGCAAGCAATATACTAAGTTTTATAAAGGCTCTTGCTTATTCAAGTATAAACAATATACTCACAATGAGCTTGATCTTGGAAGCCCTGCTTTCCAAATGAGGATACTGAGGCACAAAGGATGTTAAATAACTCAGGAGAGGATACTCTGTGGGAAATGCTTTGCTTAGCCAAGGATGAGATGTCCTACATGTGGTTAGGCCTCCAAAGCCCCAACGCCACAGGTCAAAGTGACCCTGAAGTCCATCATTGCTAAATGATTCTTTGAAACACAGAAAATCTGAACAAGGCTATCTGCAGAGGCAGAAGTTGGAGGAAGCCCTCTGGCAGACAGTCCTTCTCGGCTCCCTTTGGTCTTCTTTCACCAACCAGTCACTCAGCAGTTGGGGAGGGAGAAGTCCCACTTGTGGCCAAGGGCTACAGGACTTGCTTGTACTATGTCCTCAGATCCACCCCTACATGGACAGTTTTATCAGGACCTAGGGCTGGGTCCCTGAAAGGTTCCTAGAATTATTTGGGGTTTTCTCTCTTCACCCCTTCCTCAGTAGCAAGTCCTGCGGGTGCTGCATCTCAGCTTTGAGCTTTTATTATCTCCTCTCTCAATACTAGCTCACCACCAATCACTTCATCTCCAGTTGGCTCAAACTGCTGCTGAAAATTCCTCTTCCCACTTCCGTAGCTCCTTGTACCCTCTCTTTCTTTCTGCTGATCCTCTGTGAGGTCTTAGCAATTGGATTATTCCTTTCTGCCTCACAGGATCTGCAAGCTCGAGCTAAGAACAACAGCCCTTCTCTTGATTTTAATATGGGAATCCAGGCTCACAGGAGAAGGGGGGTCTTCAACCAGGACATTAGCTGTCGTGTGATTTTTGTCAGCTGCTCAGGCTCTTTCTCTTTATCAAGCTTCTGTCTTCTTGTTCCATCACCTCATAATGCCACTCACCTTCCAAGAGTTCTTGGCCAGTTCCTGCCACTAGTACCCTGGGATCCTATCACTCGGTTGGCCTTTGTTTCTCTATCAGGACCCAGGAAAGATGCAAACTGTCCAGGGACCCCAAGGAAAGCACTTCTATCTTCAAGGGACTTCTGATAGCACCTTCTAATCTCCATTCTGCACTCCACGACTAGAGAGTCTAAAGGAGTAATTTATTTGCTTCTTTACATTGAACATCTCCCAGCCCTTCTGTGATGCAGTCAAAAAGATGGCTTTCCTTGGGCCTCTTCAGCACTTGTTGAATTAGTTGCTTTACTATTGCTGTGATAAAACACCATGACAAAGACAATTCAAAAATAAAATGTTTAACTGGGCTTATGGCTTCAGAGAGTTAGAGTCCATGACGGTAGAGTAAAGGCCTGGTGGCAAACTGAGAACTCACATCTTGTTCTACAAGGAGAAGGCTGAGAGAGCACCAGGAATCACTCAAGTCTTTTGAAACTGCATAGTTTGTCCTAGTCAGCAGGCCACACCTTCTAATCCTTCTCAAACTGTTGTTCCCACTGGAACCGAAATGTCTATGTCTTGAGAACATACACGAATCTATGGGGAGGTATTTTCATTCAAACCACCACACTCCCCAAGACACATAATTCCCCTAGAGTACAAATGGATGGAAGAGGCCCAGGACAGCCTGTTCCTGGGTCCCTGGTCCCACTCCTACACTAGAATTAAGTTCCCAACCCTACTCCAGTATATGACACTGGGAGATGCTCCCCATAGCTTTGTTTCTACTCTCAATGGATGTGCTACGGGTGTTTGAAGAGAAAGAGACATAGAGCCAGCTGGGCCTGGGGCTGGGGCTGGGGGCTCTTGAACAGAATTACACACACACACACATATACCCATACACACACACACACACACACACACCCATACACACACACGCACACACACACACACATGCACACATACATAGAGAGATTATATAAATATAATACAAATATATATTGAGATTATAATATAATGACATCATTTCCCTCCTTCCCTTTCTCCCCTCTAGCCCCTCACAGAACAGAGATTTTTAAACTTTTGTCATGATATCATCTGTAGTCTCAAAACTGAATGTGGGGAGTTATGAAAAATTTGGCAGTAGTAAAGGGCTTCTGAATGTGCAATGATCAAAATTAATTCAAAACCAAGTACACAACGAATCCCAATGAGGTGGTTAGAGCCATGTCTGCCCCAACTTATCCCATGACATAGTAGCAGCTCTGGTTCTGAAGACATGGAATGCACACTTTGCACTGAACATACTCTCACGCTACACAATTCTCACACCACTCAGTGTCAATGAGCAGAACCTGAGATGGCTCAGATTCAAGACTTTTATCTGTTAGGAGTGGCAGTGTTTTAACTGTACATACAAAGCTTTTGCGCTTAGAGAAACATAATGGTTTAATTATAAAAAAACAAAGACTTTTAATATTCTCCTCCCTCATTCCTCAACACGTATCAAATTAGTGTATCTTCCGATTATGTTGTGCTAGACCAAACAAGCACATACATCTCATTAGTATGCAAATTTCCTATCGACTTGCATAAATAAAATTATACATATTTCAAAGGATTGTTTTAAAATAAGTTGGTGATTTACTTCCAGTAAATGTTTGGTTTGTACAGCTAGTTAGGATGCCTATGTAACAGAGTTGCATTAAAACTTCCTCAGGTGAAAGGGCTCATAAATGAAAGTCTGCTGTAGAAAACTAGGTCTGTTAGCCCTCTACGTCTTGAATGGTTCCCAGGCTAAGGGTCAGGGTGGCTCTCTCCTGGGTCCTTTTAGACAAGGGATGTTTCTAACTACCTCTTGATGGGGTTATGTGCATTCACACATACAACCACACAAATCACACCCTCACAGGCATCCATACACAACCACACACACAATCACAGTCATGTACTCGACTGACATATAGTCACACACCCAACAATACACACACACACACACACACACACACACACAGAGCAATGCAATCACAAAGAATCTGGCATCTACACCACACAATCTCACAACTACACTCTGAATCACTCACACAGAGCCACAGTCATGTTCTCAGCCTCTACTAGGACACACCCTGCACACAACCCCACAGGCATGGAGATCCCAGCACTGCACAGAAGTGGGGAATGATCACCCTGCCCAGTCACATTCATCTTCTCCCTCAGGAGGCCCTCAGATGCACAAGGAGCCACTAGAACCACACCTGCTCGTGAGAGGTGACAGCCACTACCCTACAAGGAAACACAGCAAGACCTAGCAGAACTTTATGTCTGTCAAGAAGCCTCCAACTTCAGACCCCCCACCCCACTCTACCTGGATTAATTTCTGCTTCATTTCCCACTCCCCTATTGTTTCTATAGCAACCTACAATCCCTGGGTATTGCTATGCTGCTGCTGCTGCTGCTGCTGCTGCTGCTGCTGCTGCTACTGCTGCTGCTGCTGCTGCAAGCTGTGACCCCAGATGTAAAACTGCTGGGTTAGGAGCTGTCCTCTCTCCAGAAGTAGAGCTATTCATGCTAGAATCAACAACATGCTTGGACCACTCCAGATGTTCTAGGGGCTGCTCTCCAGCTACTTTCCCCAATACATTCACAGTCTCTCTCCCTTTCTCCCTCTCCCTCTCTCCCTCTCTCCCTCTCTCTCTTTCCCCATCTCCCTTCCTCCCTCCTCCCAAAAGCATATTCCTAGCCAGGAATTGTTTGCCTGTTCCAGACATTTTAATACAAAGAACCAGGTACATAGGTAGGCATATGGAGAAACGAGCAGAGAAAATATCTGCACGTTCAGGATCTAGATTCTGCCATTGGTCTGCTGCTTCCGTACTATTGGATGCTGGACAAATTCCTCGTCTGCACAATGAGGACTTTGTATTTGATGAATCTGGGTGATTCCTTTTAGCATAGCATTCTGTGGTCTTTTATCTCTCTCTACAGTTTTGCTGTCAGGAGACAGAGCTTGTAAAACATTTGAATTCTTTCAGAAAATTCCAGCCACAAGCCTAAAATTATACTCTAGGCCTCTAACGCCAAGACTATGCAAATGAAACCCTTATAGTTGGTGCTGTACCCTCACAGGAAATCTTTCCTTGAAGCTGTCATGCCTAGCTTCCCATTCTTTTGTTCTACCTGTGTGAAATTCACTTATGTGTCCTCAAGGACTCCTCCTGCTTGGAGGAACTTCCATGGAAATGCACCAAGTGTGGGATGGTGTCCCGACACTGCCTCTGGCTACAGGAGGCAGGGAAGGCAGTGGGAATGAGAACAAGTGAAGGACAGAAGCAGGGCATTCGAGGTGTGATGAACCTTGTGTTTCCAACCCTCACACAGCTCTCTACCCAGCACCTCTGCAAACGGTTCCTTGAGGGAGATATTGACCCAAAGTGCTGGAGTCATTTGGATGAGTTCATTGGGCCTTGGCTGAGCCCAGGGGAAGTGGGCAAAGACATACAAAACCAAACAAAAAGAAAGGCTGATATTTTGTGCCCTCTGTCTGTGATGGCATTTGTACCCACCTGGAAATCTCATGCCCTGGAGAACATGTGGTTAATGGCCCTAGAGGGTGCAGTGCACCCCATGGGGATCAACATTTTAGCTCTAGGCTAAAAATCTACATCTCCATACCTAGCATCAGCATTTCACTGCAGGAAAGGGCACTAATGAGGGTCTTGGATGAGTGGAAGGGTCTGGTGAAGGCTTACAGTGAGACTCGGGGACTCGGAAATAGCAGGGTCAAAATGAAACTGAAGGTGAATTCCAGGTGGCCCTGTTGAGGACTTCTTTTGGCTTTAGGTCTTACAAAAACCCATCAGAAGTGTTTCCCTTGATTGATAGTGAAGGCTGCTTGCTTTCATTCTGTATGAACATGCTATGGTTTTCTCTCCCCCACTACACACAGGACTCAGCAATCATGGTATGTTCTTGAAGCCAGGGCAGAAGGGGAGGGAGGAAGAGCTATGTCCCCCAACCATTGAGTGTCCTGCATCCTTTTCCTATAGTCTAAACTCTGAAATGATCCACAAACATCTCAGGGAATCAGAATAAGATTCTTGATGGACTCCTAGCTACTACACTACTGAGAATATCCTCAACTCCCCCAAATGGAACTCAGTAAGGCCACTGAAAGGTCACTGGAACCATGCAAGTCTTGAGTTTTGTATCCAGATGGAAAATTAGGAGTCAAAACAGAACAGAACCAACAGAGAATTGTGCATGCCCGTTCAGATCAATTGATGAGACCATGAGAGATAAGAACATAAAGGACTCAGCAGCTTCACCTGGACTCCAAGAGGCACAAGGGCTCTTGGTCAGGTGCTGATACTCTGCTGACAGTAGAAGAAGGGTGGGAGTTTTCATGCCAGACATGTCTCCTTCCTGAGTCAATACAGCATGGGAATGCCCAGGGCCTAAATTTGTACCAGTTAAAAGCTCATGTGTCAGGTTCGTGCAACAGACAGAATAGCATATCCCAAACACATCTGTCTTCTAATTTCTAAGCCTGTGACTGTGTCACCTTTTACAGCAAGAAGAATTTTGCAGATAGGACCAAGTGAAAGATTTTGAGATGAAGTATCATCTCAGGTAATGTAGGTGGGGTGACAGAATCTTGGAGTCCTTGCCAATGAAGACTGGTAAGCCAGTCATAAGTCACTGGGAAGGTGATAAGTGGATGGTAGCAATGGAGACTGGCTTGAGGCTCTCTGAAGGTGGAGGAAGAGGTTGTAAGACAAGGAAGACAGACAACTTCCAGACACTATTTGAAAAGGATAGGAATTCCCGCCTACAGATTCAAGAAAAGACCATCTCTAACAAGCTCTTGATGCTAGCCCAGTGAAACTTATTTTGGACTTCAGAGCTATAAGAGAATAAATTTGTGTCGTTTTACTCACTGAGAATAAATTTGTTCTGTTTAAGTCTGTAGCAATTTGTCACAGAAGCGATAGGAAATGAATATGGCATGTTGCTTATTCTCTGTGTATATGTTCCTTCATCGAGAAAAACAGAAATAATGATATCTACCTCAGATGGAGCTGTCAGGACAATTAAATGTAATATAATATATGTAAATCACCTAGAATACCATCTGGCACATAGTGATTCTCAATAAATATTAGCTATGATTATACCAATCCAATCACTTTATTTTATAGGGGAGAACATTAAAGTCCAAACAGAGAATATGATATGTTAGAGGTCACAGTGACACCAGAAGGTAATCTGGTCATTCCTCATTTGCTACCATTGACGTAGTCACTTATTTTTGGAAGGGCCATGGGAACTACAGAAAGAAGGGGGATTCAGAACTGAAACACAATCATTGGTTCACTTCGATGTTCTGCTTCCCCTGGACAAGTCAACACATTCAGGAGCACAGGTGCAGAATCTCCTCAATCCAGCAATGAGCTCGGTCTGGTGTTTCAGCTGCTGGAAATGAAGCTGGCACATGGTATACCTATGGGGAGCTGCTTGTCAGGGCCCTTGGGTTTCCCTGGGCCTCTCCCAGATATCCAACTCCAGGTTCCAATCTTGAGTCTTAATCAGAATCTGTAAAGCTTCCAAAGTATCCCTTCAAATGTCCCCCCTGCATAACCGCCTAGCAGGCTCACATCCTAGGTTTGCCTATTGGATATTCCTAGGCTCTTTCTTGCCTTCCAACCCAACATCACATCCCTCTTGGGTTCTAGATTCCATCATGCTAATGTTGGCATTTCCCAGCATCTCCAGCCCCTACTGCATATGTTTTCACCACATGTATGCAGAGGACACTGGCTAAACCTGTCTGCCTCTTTCTCTATTCCTGCACTCAGCAGCTGAACTTGAACTTTGTTGGGGACAACTGTGCAACTGAACTCATTGGTATCACCTTAAACTCATGACTACTGTTCTCTAGACTTGTCAAGTGGCAAACAGCCTACTCAGACAGCCTTACCTCGCTGGCTTCAGGTTAGTAGTGGTTGATACAAGAGTTAAGGACAAGGGTCACAGGATGGAGCCAGTCATGAACAAGTACCAGTTGGTTCCTTCATCATCCATGGGGTCTCAATCAAATACTCAGATCTCTCTGAGCTTCGGCACTCTCTTTTCATCTTCAAAGGATTGTGTAAATAGAGCACAGAGATTTTAGAGTTGAGACTGGTGTAGAATAAACACTCCCAAGCTCAGGCAATTACTCTGCTCATTTCAGAACTCTCAGGCATCCAAGCTCCCATCTGACATACTCACCTTCAATACAACAGAAAACAGAATCTGTAGGCTGAGGGCTTTCTTGTCTTCTCACTGCCAGACCCATAAACCCTTCAGTATCAACATCTATTTTCTTTCTTTCTGGCAACACAAAGGATTAAATTGTTCCCTTTTTTGCTGAAGGCCAATCTCTTCCCTCCCTGCCTAGGGATTCCATTCTCTCTGGCTGCCAGAAGCTGCTGGAGAGGGCTTGACTTTGATAAGGGCTGAGGACTAATGACTGCCCAGCTACACTGAGAGAAACCTAATATTCAACTGACCACAGGAACAGTGGGGGTGAAGTACTACAGATGCTACTCTATTCTACAGCTAGGCATGACCATGTGAACAAGTTCTGACTCACCAGACATGAAGGGAAAGTGACACCTGTGACCTCCAGGTCACAGCTGGAGTGCACAGCTGGCTCCTTTAGTGTCCTGCTTTCACCATGAAGCTTGGAATGTGGATTCAGTGACAGCTTGATTTGAGCCTCAGAACAAGGACTCCACTAGAGAGCTGGTGGAACAAGCTTCATGAAGGAGTGTACTCTGTGAACATCATCATCCCAGCCCTAGAAATCATTTACCCATTATTGGAAAGGAAATAACTAACTCTCTGCATTATCTGAGCTACTGCCAATCATGGTCTCCCTTATGCAACAGCAAACTCATGTGTGAGCTAATTGGCTCAACTTTCTTAGATGTCACTCCTCTATGTGTTCTTTCTCTTGTAGTTAGTGTCATACTATCTTTTGGATAGCACTCAATGGCAGACACACATCTGCGATCTCACTGCAAAAGGATGCATCCTTAACTCCTTGTCCTCTTCAGCATCCTTCTTCATTTCCTTTCCAAGCAAGAGTTCCCAAAATGTCACCTGTATGTTCTGTGACATTTCTGCTTCCCAGCTCCACCTCTTTATCCCACCCAAATTGGCAAAGCACCATGGAGACTTTTTTTTTTCCAAGGTTTCTGAAGACTCTCATGTTACAGTCTTTAAAGGTGCCCTGGCTTAGCCTCTCCACAGCCTTGGATAGGACAAGTTATATTCCCCTCCTCCAAATATACTTTCTTTTTGGCTTCTGGAGCACTGCAACCTCCTGAGTTTCCTGCTTCCTCCTTCAAGGTAAGCTTCCTCCTGGGATTTTTCCCAGCTGCCCCCTCTTTTAACTAACCTCAATCTGTAGGGTGTCAGTAGGCAGTTGTGAATTCACTTCTGTATTGATTCAATATTCCCTTCCTGGGAGACTTCACTCCATGACTTCCATCATTAGATGCAGATAACCCACATGTTTATGCATCAACCCAGGCTGTTCCTCAGCACTTTGGACATTAATCCCAGGTGCTTACAGATACTTGCAATATGGCATGGGTAAAATGGAATCATTTATTTCTAGCCTGCAGTTCCTGGTGGCTGACTACTCTTTGGGTTCATTAAGTGGCACTAATAGTCTCACACTGGGATCTACCACTGGTTACTTTTTCTCTCCATGCCCACATATAACCCATAAACAAAGTAAGCCCCATGATAGAAAGAGTAGTCACTCCTTTATTTTACCTCACAATCCATTGGATACACCTCCCATTCTCCGTACATCTCAGTCTATAGCCTGCACTAAGCTACTGTTCTTTCTCTTGTCTGAACTATTTAACCTCTCCTTGAAGTGGTTCTCCAGGATCACCTCAACCGTGTATTACAGAATCTGTTCATCCTTTGTATCACCCTATTTCCTTTCTTTCTTTCCTTCTATCTTTTTCTTTAAGAAGCTTATAATGAGCTGGGTGGGCATAGTGGTCAATGCCTTTAATTCCAGCACTTGGGAGGCAGAGGCAGGCTATGGATCTCTGTGAATATGAAACCAGTTTGGTTTACTTAGAGAAAAACGTGTGATTGTCTTTTGTTTGCTGTCAATGGTAGAAAAATCCAACTGTGAACAAGATATATCATCCTACTTGGGAAGGATGCATAAGGGACTCTCAGTAATCTTTCAGACTTTCAATTATTCATTTGTTTAAGGCAGTGGTTCTCAACCATCCTAATGCTGCAACCCTTTAATAAGGTTCCTCCTGTTGTGGTGACCCCCTACCATAGAATTACTTTGTTGCTACTGCATAACTGTAATTTGGCTACAGTTAAGAATTGCAATGTAAATATCTGATATGCACGATATCTGACATGGAAACCCCAAAGGGGTCACAACCCACAGATTGAGAACCTCTAGTTTAAGGTGTTAGGTTGGCAACAAGGAGCACACACAGGGGAAGAGCCTTTGTGTAGCTCCGGACCCAGGTCTACAGCCTTACCCTAAGGCCCAGATGGAGTAGTCCTTCCTTCCTGGACACAATCTTGTCATTAATCACAGCTTCAAAGACATGCCTAGAGCTCCTGACTAAAAATCAAACCAAACCAAACAACGTCTATCTCACTCCCTGTGCCCTCCAACCCTGAGTGGATGAGCTACAGCTCCTCAGGTGCACCCTGTTCCCTCTCATGTCTACCCCTTCCCAAGACCTTCTTACTCTGGTTCCTTGTTGCCATGTGGCCCACACCTCAGTGTAAAGTTGCATCTCAAAGCTGCTGTGGGCTGCTGTGCATCTCCCCAAGATTTGTATGTGAAATCTTCAACCCGTAAGGCCCCAGAAAGTGACAATAACTGCATATAACATCTTAAAGAGGTGACTAAGTTCAAATGAGGTCACTAGAGTGATGGAGGGTTGGGGGACATTAGTTCCAGGATACTGACTTTTAATTTGACAGGAAGAATAAAGTCAAGAGATCTATTGTGCAACTTAGTCACTGAAGCTATTAATCATGTACTGTGTACTTGAATATTGCCAAGAGTAGACTGTAAGTGTCCTAGCCACAAAAAATAAGTATGTAAAGTAAGGCATATATCAAGTAGCTTGCTTTAGCCAATCCACAATGCTACCTATGCCAAAACATTATGTTGTTAGCTACTGCGATTTACAACTATTGTTTTATTAAAATAATGTATTTAGAATATAGTCCCTACACCAATTTGACACATGTATATAGCCATAGAGAGAAGACCATGGGGAGACACATGGAGAAGATAGATCACACAGACAGTGATGGAAAGGACCATGTGGGGACATATAGAGAAGGTAGCTCATCCAAGTCCTGCCAGAGGGGGTCATGGGGAGACTCTAATGGATAGAACAGTTGTACCTGAGATTTTGGTAAATACGAAGACTTCAGCCATTCTTCACAAGAAGCAACCGTGTGAGAGGACAGATATGACCATTTGCTTCAACACAGTAACCATTTACCATCCATATACATCCATAACATCATGCTGTAAACTTCATATAGAAACAAGAGTTTAAACATTTAAATTCAAAAGTTCCATTGACTATCTTTTAATGAAATCTCTGCTTTCAGGAAGACCAGCTTTACCACATATTACTGAAACAATCCAAGTAGAATGTGTGTGTGGTGGCGGGACAGAGAGGGGGCGCGGGTGGGGGGAGGAGAAGAAACTATTAGCAAGCTGAGTGCTGAGGAGGAGAGGCCTCAGAGGAAGGCAACCTGCTCACACCTTCCTCACATATAAGCAAATAAATTTCTGGTTTTTTACACCCCTAGGCTGTGCATTTTGTTATAGCACTTTGAACAGACTCAGCAGAGGCATTCCTGGGGCAGGAGGATTTTCTGGCATATTCTCCTCTTGAATTCTGTATGTTGATTGCCCATCTCACTACACCTGCAGCACAGGGCGGGTAGGAGCCCCTTGGCAAACATCTTCTAGATAAAATGATGCCCCTCCCGCACGTTATTCCAAAGAAAGCTGGAAAAGACAAGACAGGGAGAAAGAGGGGGAGTTACCGACTGAATAAAAATAAGCTGGCTATCTTCCAAACCACTGGAGAATAAAAGAGGCAAAAATAGCGAAAGAGTTGAAGGAAAACAGTAGGGAGGGATTTTTTTTTAAATGAAAAATAAAAGAGTAAAATATATGAACTAAGTACAACAGTTATCATATAAATACACATGAGAATATGTCATGGCCTTAAGTATGTCTCCCTTAGGGACACAAGAGGAGTGTTCTCGTCTACTGCAGCCAAGAGAGGCACCTGAAACAGGAGGGTGTGGGAAGATGAGCCAAGAGGAGTGAGCAAAAGCACATGAGGAACACACTGACAAGCAAGAAGTCAGGGCTGATGGTGCTCACGTGTGTCCATCCATGTTCATACTTCCCGCATACACATGTCTGCACACACATGTGCATGTGCACACACACTTACACAGAGAGAGAATGAGAGGAAAAGATTTGCACACCTATTGTGATATGAACTCCCATAAACTCATACTATATTTTGAAATATTAACAGTTGAGCCAGATTTATATAATTCCAGTACTCTGGAAGCTCAAACAGAAGAATCACAAGTGAGAGGACAGCCTGGGCTACATAGAGAATCTGAGGCTAGCCTGAGCTGCATGGGTAACTTTATCTCAACACACTTACACATGTTAACATGTAAAAAATTCACAATATTTAACTGTGCTTACAATAATAATTACTGATTATGTGCATACCAAAATAGAAAAACAGAGTTAACAGTGAAAACATTGACCCTTCTTTCAACTTTGATCAAATGAACAAAAAAAGGACAAAATATCTGATAACATGATTAACTACTTTTTTATTTAGTTTACATTAATCATATGTAATGTTGGTTTAAATTTCCATATAATAACTACCAAAAATGAACCATATCCTATTCTGTACATACACACAAAACTTGAAATTATCCATAAATGGGCATCACATACTTCATATGCTGTATCTAAAATGAAATAAAATTATACATTAATATCAAAATATGGACAAATCCCCTAACATTTAAGGAAATTTTTTCAAATATTTTAATTATTGTCCATGCATGCGTGTGTGTGTGTGTGTGTGTGTGTGTGTGTGTGTATGTGTAAGTATACATATGCTATACACGTATGGGTAAGTCAGAGGACAGTTTGTGGAAGTCAGTTTTCCTCTACCTCATGGGTCCAGAACATTGAGCTCAGGTCCTCAGGTTGATGGCAAGCACCCACCCTCACTGAGCCATCTCTCTAGCCCTTAAGAAAACTTTCAGAGTATTCTTTGGGCAAAAGTATAACTCAAGCTGGGCATTGGTGGTGCACACCTTTAATCCCAGCACTGGGGAGACAGAGGCAGGCGGATCTCTGTGAGTCTGAGGCCAGCCTGGGCTACCAAGTGAGTTCCAGGAAAGGCACAAAGCTGCACAGAGAAACCCTGTCTCGAAAAACCAAAAGAAAAAAAAAAAGAAAGAAAAAGAAAAAGAAAAAAAAGTATAACTCAAAACAGCAACCACAGATTCTTAGGACATTCTAGTAACAAAAATGTTACATATAAAAACCTCCATATTCATTTATAGCTGCTTTTCTAGTCTAATTCACAGTGTTAACCTCTCTTATAATTAGTCAGCAACAATAAAATTAAAAGAATTAGAATCCAATTCTAATACCTTCAATGAAACAACCAATTAAGTCTCTGGCAACTGCAATCAGAAGGGTGCCAGAGCAGAGTGTTTAGTGATACATAAGAGGAACTGGTCCCCAGTGATCCAAAGCGCTGCTTGAAAAAGTAGGATGCCACTTGCATCTCCAAGCCAAGAAGCTCAGCAGGTCGGGGTGATTTTCTTTGAAATCATAAACTGCCAGAACTTAAGAAAAGAATCTAAAAGTTGCCATGATCATGGAGGAAACTGAAATGTCAAGAAATGTGTGAGAATATATACTTATCTGTGCGTGCAATTTAATAAGATTCTTGCTTAATGAGATATCACAGGTGTAAGCCTTTACATTTTCCTGGAACATGGCTGGAGAGATGGCTCAGCAGGAAAAAGCAATTCTTGCTCTTTCAAAGGATTCAGGTTCCAATTCCCAGCCCCCATATTGTGGCTCACAATCATCTGTAACCCCAGTTCCAAGGGGTGAGATGCTCTCTTCTGACCTCTGCAGGCACCAGGTATGTCTGTGATGCACAGACATACATGCAGGCAAAACACTCACACAAAATAAAATAAATAAATCCTTTAAAAGTTAACGTTTTCCAGAACAAAAGTATTGGGTTGAGAGAAGAGAACGGAGGGGGTGAACCAGGGTAAGGGAACTGATTGATGGGGTTCAGGAGGAGGAAGGCAGGTAAGAAGAGAACTAATGGAGGAGGTTTTAATTCACTCTGCAAAATTTGCATAACCTGATCTCCAATCTAAGGAATGATATCACTGAAAACAACAACAGATGCCAGCTTAATTCATGAAGACAGATGCACAGACTCTGGGTAAATACTAGAAAATAGCAGCCAGCACTATTTAAAAAGAATGACAAACTTTGGGCAAACTTGCTTTCCATTCCAAGACTGGAGGGCTAGTAAGATGGCTCAGTAGTTAAGAGTGCTTCTTGCTCTCCCAGAGGACCTAAGTCTGCTTCCTAGAATCCATGCTGGGTGGCTTACAACTGGGAGTTCCTCCAGTTCCAGGGGATCCAATACCTATTTCTGGCTTCAGAGGACACCCACACACATGTCACACAGACGTACACATACATACACATAAATAAAAATATACTCCAAGAATAAAGCATCTGTCAGTATTCATTTATATTAAGAGGGCACTAAATGGACCCCCTATGAAAGGCAGTAGTTGAAAATTTAACATTCATTTTTAATTTATAAATACATCAATGATGAGTTTTTATTATGATGTAAGTATAGTAAAAATGTAGTCTGCATGTTTGCTATGTGGAAGACTCTGGGCTGGCTATTTGTTGATATTTGCTAAATGCTAGCTAAAATGGAATAAAAATTGATAGCCTCTTTGAGGTAAAAATAAACCATAAACAGCCATTCCCACTCAACTGATGGCAAAGTCTCTCACCATCCCTTCGCCTGCTCTGAGAAAGCTAGCTGGTACAACTGAACAAAAACATAAATGGCAGGTAAGGACACTCAGCAGCATTGTATCAGCATTAGTATCAGCTGACAGGAATACAGATTATAGATTTCAAAAATCCACGAAAACCAATAGGAGAAAATACCTGTGGTGAGATTGTGTTCCCCAAAACATTGAGTACCCTAATAAACTTACCTGGGGTCAGAGAACAGAACAGCCACTAGATATAGAGGCCAGAAAATGGTGGCACACACACCTTTAATCTTATCACCATCTGGATCTCGTGAGTTCAAAGCCATACTGGTGACTCATGCCTTTAATCCCAGAAAGCAGAAAGGTATATAAGGCATGAGGAGCAGGAACTAGGCTGGTTAAGCTTTCAGGCTTTTGAGCAGCAGTTCAGCTGAGATCCATCAGGATAAGGACTCAGAGGCTTCCAGTCTGAGGAAACTGGATCAGCTGAGGTAGTGGCAAGGCGAGGTAGCTGTGGCTTGTTCTGCTTTTCTGATCTTCCAGCATTCACCCTAATAACTGGCTTCAGGTTTGTTTTTATTAATAAGACCTGTTAAGATTCCTGCTACAAACACCACATTCCATGACTCTCAGGAAGCTTGACAATGACAGAATACTACAGCCAAAATGAAGCTTTTGGGTGATGCTGCTGCTGAGATCTGGGGCCTTGCATGTGCAAGACAAGCACATTACCACCAGCCCTAAAAACTAGTCTCTAGAAAAGTTTGCTCATTTATTTATTTATTTATCTATCTATTTATTTGTTTGTGTGTTGGGGGGGGGGCGTATGTTTGCATGCACATGTTGCGTTGGTTAGTTTTATGTCAACTTGACACAAGTTAGGGTCATCACAGACCTAAGATGCCTCCATAAGATCTGGCTAAAGACAGGCCTGTAGGGCATTTTCTTAATTAGTGATTGATGGAGGAGGGTCCAGTCCAATGTGGGTGGGGTCATCCCTTGGCTGGTGGTCCTGGGTTCTGTAAGAAAGCAGACTGAGCAGTCCATGGAGAACAAGTCAGTAAGCAGCACTCCTCCATGGCCTCGGTATCAGCTCCTGTCTCCAGGTCCTGCTGCGTTTGTGTTCCTGTCCTGACTGGATTTGATGATGAACAATGGTATGAAAAATGTAAGCCAAATGAACCTTTTCCTCCCCAACTTACTTTTTGGTCATGGTGTTTCATTACAGCAATAGAAACTCTAAAATCCATGCGTTGTGGTGCTCAAGTGGAGGTCAGAGGACAACTTGCATGACCTGCATTGATCCCCGAGGAGAAACTCAGATTGTCAAGCTTAGAGACAGGTGCCTTTACCCACTGAGCCATCTTACCAAACTAAAACCAATCTTTTAATACTGGCAATTAATAGCTATTTATGGCAGAGACTAAAGAAAGAGAGGGCGGTAACGTCTTTTACCATCATGAAAAATTATACAAAAGGTCCAATGTTTTACAAAAAAAAGCAGGAAACTTTGACTAAAACATCATCATACTTACTGGCATACATTAAAACACCTGTACCTAGATAAGGACTCGGTATTATAACACAAAATGCTCTAAAAATGAAAATTAGTATTAGAAAAATAATCACATAAAAACACACTCACAAATAAAAATCTAGCCCTATTGTGACTCTATTTTGACAAACTAATTCTAAAGTTTACACATAAGAATAAAAATAAAATGGCAAGAATAATTGGGCACTGGCGTTTACAAGCTGCAGAAGTGAGTGTAACCAGAAGAAGGCCTCGGGGGTTTATATTAAGAGTCTTTCAACACTGCCACAGCTCTGAGTCGGCCTTGACACTCTTCGAAGTTTATTCGAACAAAGAGAACATAATTGGATAGGTGAGTGCAAATTTTGTGATAGTTATTTACTGCAGAACCATTTGTAATAGAGGGAAACAGAGTAGAATTTTCTGTCATCAATATCAAGCCACTAGATGAATAAATCATGCTCTGGCAGAGAAAGGAAGAACAAGGATAACAAAGGAAATCTCAGCTAAGCATGGAGGCTCCAGTACCTAAGAGGCTAAGTTAGGAGGATTGCCATGAGTTCAAGGCCAGTCTTGGCTATATAGTGAGTTGCAGGCCAGTCTTAGGACTGGCTGGCTGGGTTGGGCATTTGGTCAGATTAGGGACATGCTGGCAGCTTCACAATGAGATCACACTGTTGTGAACAGGCTTTTTCAGAGACTTGCCACTTAGCAGTCAGCAATGGGCCTTCCCGTACTTGCTTGCACACTCTTTGAGGCCCAGTGTTGCGTGTGTGGCTGCAGGTTGTAATGGAAGATGAATGGGTGCCAAGATGAGCTCTGGGTTGACAATCCAGGCACAGAGTGACAGAACCCAAGGGTTTGTTCATTAGGCACACTTACTCTATCAGTTTTTACCGATGTTAGAGATTTTCTGTAAGAGCTGTCAGTCACAGTGCTTTCTGGGTGTTTCCTGAGGTAAAGAGGCAGCTCCAATCTATTAAGCAAAAGGCAGCAAGTTTGGAACTACTGTGGAAAGTTGAATTCCATTCTAAAAAAATTCAGATATGTGTGCAAATAAAGACAAAATCTCAGCTGGCAATTTTGAGTGAGATTATCAGTAGGGCTTTAAAAAAAAAAAAAAGAAAGAAAGAAAAGAAAAGGGAAAAAATCTTATTGTATTTTTACTTTTTTTTCTGAAGGGGAGATGTCTTACTTGAATAACAAACATTATTAAAGTCACAAACAAAACATAATGAGTGTGGTTCCACAGAGTCATTTCCAACAGGAGCACAAAACAGTCACTTCCCTAGTGACACACCCCTCCCTCCTCACCAGCGACCTAAGCCTGAATACCTATGACAGGCACGCAGGACACCCCCTCCCCTCTTCTATCATTCCCACAGCACTGAGAGTCCTTCCTGAGTGCTGTCCTTCCCAGGCCACACACACAGACCTCCATCCGTGAGCTTCCTAAACTCTGTAGGCAGCTAGGGAAGTCTATGGATTTTGAGTTTCTCATTAGCTCTCTGGTCCAACAGGTACGTGCCAGAACACATGGTCTACCCCATGTAAGAAACTGCCTTGTGACCAGGTTGGAGTTCCCTTGCAGGGAAGATGAACAGAATCCTAATCCAAAGGAGAAGTTCTCCCCACTTCCTCCTAGCGCTGCTCCCTGCCAGAGACAAGCCAGGGTGTTCTTTGGCTGTGTTTCAACAGCATCCAGATGCTCAACTTCACTAAAGGGCAGGGGGAATGGAAGCCAGCCTAGAGGGACCAGGCAAAGCTGTGCGAGGCAAGGGTGGTGATGTGTGCTGAGGGAGGGGTGCTTTCAGAAGACTTGGGGTATGACCGGGACTCCACAGGTGGCCATGGGATGAGAGAATTCCTAGAGCAGAGAACGTCAAAAACCAAAGGCACAGAGCAAAGCTAGTGGAACTTGGAGACGGACCATGTGCCCTCACCCCAGTAGACTTCTCTGGAAGCTTCTGTGGATTTCCAAAGCCCTACCCCCAATATGTTCTGGTCTGGGCAGTACAGGATGGATGGGGACTGAGGCATCTCTGGGTATGATTGACCACGGGAACCCCAGGCCTTTCCTTACAGGATACCCTTATTCCTGCTTCGGTGAGTGTCCCAGGTCATGTATGTCCCAGCTGGTGCCTGGCTTCCTCCACCTTCGTGTGAAATACACACTCAGCCTTAAGGACCGCTCTTCCTCCCATGCCACTCATTCATTGTACAGCCACCAGCATCTACAGAGTATCATGGGGCCACTTCCTAGCCCTGTAATGCAGTGCTTGGACAGTTTTTTGTTTTTGTTTTTTTTTTTGTGTGTGTGTGTGTGTTTTTGCAAACAATATGAACCCTTTGGGACCCTTGTATTCCACATAGGTGCTGCACATACTCAGCAGGGAACAAGGAGAGAGCAGCCCATCCTACCAGCACCTTGTACAAATGAAGCTCTCATTAGCATCTATTGTATTAAATGGGATCATTTTACCTCTGAGAATCAGTAGGATGTATTCTTTAGAAGGCTGTAAGCATCATTATTCCAAACCAATAAATGACACCCTTCACCTCCCTCTTTAAGGAACAAGCTTTCCTAACGGCACAGAAGGGATCGCTCCTCAAAGAGGATGGAGGGGGTGGCATCTGTCCCCCAGATGTGTCATTTGCGACAGGCTGCGGGGGAAGGAAGAGGATGCAACACAGCAACACCTCCAAGTCTCAAGATGAGGAATCAGTCAGCTTCTGTCAGACACACCAAATGGGACGCGAGAGTAATCCTAGCTCAGGCTTCTAACAATGCATCTGAAGTTCCTCAGATCAAACCAAAGCCAGCAGATGGACAGCCTAGCTTGAGAGGCTTCGCAGGAAGATCTAGCTGGGAGGTGCTTGTGTATATTTGAGTGGGTAGGTCAATTAAAGTTGAGATTCTGTGAGTGGTTCCATGCTGACTTCCCATCAGTGAAAGGCATCCTGTGTTAACAAAGTGTTACCAAGATCAACAGTTCAATATGGAGAGCTGAGCTGAGCAGCAGCCAGACTGCAGGAGAGGCTCAGTTAAGAGACCAAGACACTGAGGTCCTCCTGACTGTGGTCCTAAGGTGCCTATCAGCTGTGCAAAAAAGAAGTGGAGAATGTAGCAGACTTTCAATGAGGAGGATCTGGGTGGAAGCCATCACCAAACTTCTCCTTTGCAGGATGGAAGTCTTGCCACCTGATCCATGACTGTGTTGAATTTAAATAGGATGATGTCAGCACAAATTCAAGATGCTTAGGAAGCCTAACTCACTACTAATAGATTCACAGAAAACAGCGAATTGTCCGAGGGGCATCCTGATTATTTTACTGTAGGACATTCAGTTCATGTGATCGCATAACCAGAAGCCCCATTTCAAAGAGGGAGTCTGCTGCAAACCCAGGTCAGAGAAGAAATTACATGCCAATGTTGGGGCCAAACACTGTGTCTTGTCTACACAATAGTCAATTAGTCTTGCTCCTTTCGGACTAACAAAAATTATTTGGGGTAACAATGTGTCCTGCTAAATAATGGTCAAAGGCACCACTCCTTCTAGTTGCCTGGAATATAGCTATAAAGCCTGGAGGTATGGCAGCCATCTTGAGATCATGAAATAGCAAGCAGAAGGCAGAAGGCCAATTCCATAAGGGTGATAGGAGAGAAGTCTAGTTCCCCAAAGCAACGGCTGAGCTGCTGAGCCATTCCAGAAATGGCCTGACCTTTACAACTAGTTAGCAAGGAAACCAACCTTTATTTGTTAAACACTAATTGGTCAGCTTTCTGTTAGTTGAAGTTGAGCATGACCACAAAAAATACAAATTATTTCACTCAATGTTGATGAGGCAAACATGTACATGGTGGAGAAGGAATACAAGTGTGTGTTGCTATGGCTTCAATACAGAGGTTTTTGCAAAATACAAAAATTTATTGGTGACTGAGCAAGCACAATGTAGAAGAATTTAAAAGGGACTAGAGAGAAACAACCCCACAAAATTCCACATGAGCATCCAGGTACCTTGGCTCTGTGTGAGCTATACTCAGGGTGCTCTGGGTCAGAGGGCTCAGTAACACATTCAAGTGCTTTTTAATCAAGCACTCAGATAGCCATATGATTATCAAAGAAATGAATGTGTCATTAGAGCACACACAGAACTCTAGCTTTGCTATAGACTGCTTTCCAGTATGCCTCCATCACAGCAATAGAAATCAGAGCAGTAAGTCTCCCCAGAGGACAGATGGAATTAGGGTTGTTGGCCCCTGAGGTTCTGTGTTATTGAAAGGTAGCAAGTTTCTTATTTTGATTATGCCCCCCTTTACTGGTCTTCCAGGACTCAGCAGCTGTACGTTTCCAGCATCTATGCATCCTGATCCCATACCCGGGTTCACAGAGCCCAGTGCTAGGCCTTCACCCTTTGTGCAGCATGAGCTGACACCACTTCAGTGTGGCTAGTTCACTTTCCCTAATTCAAAACAGAAAGATTAACATTGACACTCATAGATTCTGCAACAGATGACTCTGAAGCTGTGGTGTAAACTGGGATGAGATGGCTCCTGAGACTGAAGATTCAAGTTTTGGATTTATTATCTACTGGCTATGGGATGATGAGAAAAAAAAATCACTTAGAGTTTCTGAGATCAGGATCAGAATTAAACATAAACAACGTCTTCTTTCTCCATAGATGGATGCATTGGGGGAACTTACACTTGCATTCCTACTTGTACTGAGTGCTAAATAAAAGTGTGTAAACTACATATGTACTGAATTCTATAGCGTATATTGTCTAAGGGAATAGCAGACATCAG
Source organism: Onychomys torridus (assembly GCF_903995425.1). Taxonomy (NCBI): domain Eukaryota; kingdom Metazoa; phylum Chordata; class Mammalia; order Rodentia; family Cricetidae; genus Onychomys; species Onychomys torridus. The sequence continues at coordinate 54,737,675 of NC_050450.1, forward strand.
TCAACCTTTTGTGGGTCCCTTGACAGTTCATAACCCTGAGAAACAGCAGATCTATCTTCAGTTACTAAATCAAAATTCTGAAGATTCATTTGATTGTTTGGCTGTACCAGTGTATCAATTCAGCCCGCAGAAGCCACCCAGTTCTGTGTGAGCTATACTCTGAGGATGCTGAGGCCAGAGGGCTCAAGTGCTTTTTAGGTCATTCTTTCTTGTTTAAATTGGTGTTGATGATCTAAATAGCAGTATTCCTATCAAAGAAATTAATGTGTGGGTAAAAATCTTCCTATTTAAGTATCTTCAGGATTGGGTGGATTCCTTGGCCAATTCTACATGGAGTCTGTGATACAGAAGAGGGAGGAGCACTCCACACACAGTATGAGGTCAGCATTACTCTGACAACTTATAAAATGACAAGAAAATGGAATGGCACAATACTTAAAGACACAGTTTCAAACAGCACTTAATGTTTTAACAAATCCAACCTAATAATAAATCCAATAAAACATTATTATCAAGTAATGTTTACCCCAGGAATCCAAGAACAGTTTAATATTCAAAACCAGTCAATGTAACTCACTCTGTTAGATGACTGTAAGGAAAAGCCTTGTGCCATCTTTGTGAATACAGGGAAAAAAAAAACTTGACTTAACATCTGTTATTGTCTAAAACCCTGCACAAACTAGCAATAAAGGAAACTTCGTCCTCCTGATAAAAAAAAATCTCTGAAACACGTAGAACTAGGTATCCATCACAAAATGAAAGATGCTTCCCTGATAAGATCAGAAATACAGCTGTCACCACTATGGTCCAGCATTTTACAGGCAGTTGTTGCCAGTGCAATAAGGCAAGAAAAAGCAATGGGAGGCTCCTGGGTAACAAAGGGCAAAATCAATTAGTTTTGGTTACAGGCAACATCATTTCTGTGAACAAAATCCCAAGAACTCTATGAAACAGCTAATGAAATGATTAAGAGAAGTTCAAATGTTTACAGGTTCTGAGGTTATTAATCATGTTTTATGTACTAGCAACAAACAGCTAGAAATGAGAATGGCCAGTGGTTTGTAGAAGGCGAGTGTAAATATGAATGTAAAAACTATTCTCATCCTGACAGTTTCTGAACAGTCCTGGCATCCAAAGGCCTTGACAGCCTGTTTCTAATTCTTTTCTCTATCTTTCTCTCTCCCCACCCCAGTAATGTTCCTAAAGGGCAGATCTACGTATTTCCATAGGAAACCTAGTTATCTTGAGGGGTTTCCTTAATTCACTCCATTCTTATTTGGTCAATGCCTCCAAAGCACTGTGTCATTAGAGTCTTATCTACCCTTCAAGGTCACTGTCAATATCCAACACCTCTCAGGCTGCCAATTTGGACCATTCCAGACTCTGGCCCAGTGCCTGCTATGCAGAAGGCCCTCCACAAAGCTTTGGAGAATAAATGAACTCACAGTGTGCTTGTTGTTCAAATGGATTCACATGTTAGAACTCTGAACTGTGGGATGTGTGACTCTCATGTCTGCCCCCCCCCCCACATACTGGCTCAGGCATGGTTTGTAACCTCGGCTTCTGAACACCTGGGTGTTTGATGCCTGGGATCAGGGAACAAGTCTACAGGCAGTCACCTACAGCATCGTTCGAGTACAAATCTGTCTTGACTGGGACTGTAAATTCTTCCCAACAGAGAAGCCTCTCACCTGTTCTGTTCAGTTACACTGTATTTTCCAGAATCCACAGAACAACCAACAAATATAATAGCTGATCTTAGATCCATGAGTCTTAATCTACCTGGAGTAAATTTTACCCTTAGCAAATCCAATACCCAGAGGCAACTAAAAATAAATTAAAAAGTGCTTCAGCAAATCTTTGTGATAACAGCAGAAGCAGAAAATGCCACAAAGGTTTATGTATTCTAAGTGTCCTGTGTAAGGGTATTCATACAAAAATAAAATAAAATAAAACCCTCCTCCTGCTTAGAGATGACCCACCCACCCTCTCTGGCTCACTCAGGCCCACAGCTAAGAGGAGCCTGGCTAGCTCCACCCTCCCAAACTCACTGAGAGCTTGTCTCACAGAAAAAAAGCAAGGGAGCCAGGTGTTTGCCCAGAGAGCCAGAGTCTGACTGATAAAGAGAGCGAATGAAGATGCAGGTCATCTCCCTTGCCACGGTCCCCTCCTCCTTTTTTGCAGTTCCTGGTCACTGTGACCTCAGATCTGTGAATGAAAAAAATAACACGGAGTTTGGAAGCAGGGTCCAGACAGGGGGAGTGGAGGGAACCTGTCTGACAAGCTAAAGATACTGCCAAGACAAATGGTGTGACCTTGACCTTGAAAAGAAGCCAATCTTATTACATTTTTGCCCATGGTTGAAAACAGGGTAATACCATTACTGACTTCTGAGGAACCTCACCCCAGGATGCTCCCCAGTTCACTAGCCCACAGTCACAGAGGGAGAGCCTTCCTCCATGTACTGTGTACTACTTACCTAGACTCCAGAATGATGAGGTGAAAGGCCCAGCCAGTCCTTGGTGTTTATCTGGTTACTGGGCAACAACATCGCCACCCGTTTCTAGCAAGTCAATGTAAGAATTCCCACATAGAGAGAAAACCAGTGGGGCTGGAGCTTCAGGAATCTCTCTGCCCACTGTTAAACCCCTCTCCTCTGACAGCCACATGCCCTGTGAGACTGCAGCCTTGGTGTTCTCACTGGGGACCTAACCCACATAATTGTAGGCAAGGGCTCATGGCACAGGGACAATGTTCACACCAAGAATTCAAATAGCTCTCTTAGGGAAGGGGTCACCACAAAGTAGTAAAATCTGCTGTTCAGGCTTCTTTCCATCTAAAATATGAGGCTGCCTCACCGCCAAGGCAGAGACCTGCCACACCTCTACAAAGGGTCCCCTCCCCAAGCCATTGGCAGATGGCATCTTCTGCCTGCCTCAGCCATGAACTCGGCCTTACCACCTGCCAGCCTCCTCTAAGGCCCCATTTCCCTTCATCGAATTCTTGGGGGAAAGAAATGGCAGGTTTATTAAAGTGCAGGCTTATCTAGTTCATCCCAGATCTAAGCTGCTGTGATAAGTCCCTGAGCTCCACGCACACAAGCGAAACACGAAAGCTTGAATCCTGATCAGAAGGAAGAGGTAAGGGCTGGAATGGGGTCTCACCCTGCAGGTTGGGGGTTCCACCCCCGCCCCCAGAGGAGGCTCTTCCCTTTCCCTCTGTAGGGTTGGGCTAGAGCTGAGGCAATGCCCACACCCATATACCTCCTAGATCAGTGGTTCTCAACCTTCCTAATGCTGCAAGCCTTTAATACAATTCCTCATGTTGTGGTGACCCCCCCAACCATAAAATTATTTTCATTGCTATTTCATAACTGTAATTTTGCTACTGTTATGAATCGTAATGTAAATATCTGTCTTAGACAACCCCTGTGAAAGGGTAGTTCAATATCCCCAAAGGGACCAGTCACAACCCACAGGTTGAGAACCACTGTTCTACATAGTTCTGTTCAAACCTCCACACATATTCCATTCGGGAAATCTGGCTCACTATATCTTGCATGCTTCTGAGATTAGGCCTGCTGACTCCTCTCCATTCAGCACCCCAGGAGCTGGGATACTTGGAACCAGGACTGGAGATCCCCTAACCTCTTAACCTAACAACCTCCTAACAGAGAATGGGGAAGGGCCTCCATGTTTAAAATGGCAGTCTCTCATTGGAGGAACTCAGAGGGAGGGAAGGTCTCCTCAGGTATTATGGCATCTCTGCAGGGCACTGCTCTATGAAATCCACCATTACCATCTACAGTTAGAGAGCAAGATACCTTGGAGCGATTGTGTTCACTTAGCAGTGGCCAGCAGCCTGCCTGGGCCTAACATCGAAGTCCTTTCAAGGACACAGCCATCTGAGAGGACTGTGGGGAACAATGCTACCAAAGCTCGTCATTCTGGTGGCTCTTTGCACCACACTTTCTGGTATGAAAGACCACATAGTCTCCTTCCCAGACACCTATAACACAGACGACTAATTGTTTCCCAGGAGCTGTTTTTTCCCTACTCAAGATACTTCCATTTAAATTTTCATGCATCATCTAAAGACAACCAATTAAAGTGACAAAGGGTGCTGGGGCTGCTTTAAGTGGAGATCTGATCGGTAAAGAAATGGAGCATGGAAGGGAGTGGACAGGGGACCCGGGAGTGGCTAGAGGCAGGAAAGGGAATGAGGAAAGCGATCTAATAATATTTTCATTTAAATTATTATTTTTTAATTAGAAAGAAAAAGAAATGGGGTATTAGCCAGGCATAGATACAAACCTATGAGACCAACTATTTGGGAGGCTGAGGCAAGATGATCGCAAATCCTGACCTACCTGGGTTACACAATGAGTTTAAGATTAACTTGATCAACTTTGTGAGAGAGCTTGCTTCAAAAAAGAGAAAGAGGAGGAGGGGGAGGAGGAGGGGGAGGAGGAGGGGGAGGGGGAGGAGGGGGAGGAGGAGGGGGAGGAGGAGGGGAGGGGGAGGAGGAGGAGGAGGGGAGGAGGAGGAGGAGGAGGGGGAGGAGGAGAGGGAGGAGGAGGGGGAGGAGGAGGGGGAGGAGGAGGGGGAGGAGGAGGGGGAGGAGGGGAGGAGGAGGGGGAGGAGGGGGAGGAGGAGGAGGAGGAGGAGGAGGGGGAGGAGGAGGGGGAGGAGGAGGAGGAGGAGGAGGAGGGGGAGGAGGAGGGGGAGGAGGAGGAGGAGGAGGAGGGGGAGGAGGAGGGGGAGGAGGAGGAGGAGGAGGAGGGGGAGGAGGGGGAGGAGGAGGGGGAGGAGGGGGAGGAGGAGGGGAGGAGGAGGAGGAGGAGGAGGGGAGGAGGAGGAGGAGGAGAAGGGGGAGGAGGAGGAGGAGGGGGAGGGGGAGGAGGAGGGGGAGGAGGAGGGGGAGGAGGAGGAGGAGGAGGAGGAGAAGAAGAAGAAGAAAGATGAGAATACAGTGTAAGGGTAGAGGGCTCAACTAGTACTGCCAAGATAAGGGAGAAAGAAAAGGGGCATCACATTGTTTTTCTTTTCTTCTTGATGCCTGGAATATATACATAATGACATGATTTTGGGATCATGACACAAAGCTGTATGTTTAGGACACCAGAGTGACCAGATAACAGGAGTCTTGTCCCCTACATTGTGAAAGAATGCTATTCCTGGATGGATCCCTTCTAAAGCAGAGAGAGGCAGGCTTCTTCATTATATAATTATTATTTTTGGTGTTCCATCATTGCCAAGCACACATAATCGCCACTCCAGCAACCAACATATTAAATATGAGCAATTTATTCTATCCTTTATTTAACTAATAAATAGTTATCTAAGGTCTACCAAGTGCTAAGGCCCGAGCAAAATGTATTAGACTCTGGGAATAGAGTAGGCAACTTAGGCCTGCGCCTATGCTCAAGGTACTTAGAATTTAATGAACGGTTCTGGGTGTGTATGTAGGATGAACAGAAGAGATGCAAATGAATACAGACAGGCTCAGATCCCTGAAGGAAGAAATTCTGTATTTACACATGGTAGTGGGGTAGGGGAGACTCTCTGATTGTTCTGGCAATACCTGCTGAAGAATTAGAAGCCCAACTTTACTCATCTGTTCACATGTGGGCCTTTAGGGTAAGACTTCTCAGCTCTTCACTTCAAGTCCTTCTATAGATCTACCCAGTCTCATCAACTACTTGATTTGTTGCAGCCATCTTTAGTTCCTATCTCTCATAGTGCCCCTTAAATAGCCTTCAGCAAATGTCATTTCCAGCATAATATAAATCTCAAACTCTTTATCAATATTAGCCACTGAGAGCAAAGGCCAATTTTATAAATATGGTCATTGCATTATATTTTCATAAGGGAACCATCTTGAACTGAGGAGACCCACAGTAAGGCAGTTTAGGAAGGAAGAGTCATGACACAGGTCACTGATGCTCACATGATTCAGTGATGATGATGGTGATGATGGTGGTGATCAGTGAGTGATCCTAGTGATAATAGTGGTGATGGCAACAATGATGCTGCTAGGGACTGTGATGAGACTTAGAAGCTTGTCATCCTATGTCATCACAAGCTTCTCTTCTCTAAGTGTCCTTGGGGGGTACAACCTCACTTGTCCCATTGTTATGAGCCACATGCTTATGTTTCTTCCGTGCATATGAGACAAGCCACATGTTTAATGAAGGGAAAAAAATACTCCCCTGTTCAAGGCAGCTCTCTCCTAAAGTACAAAAAGTTCCAGTTCCTTCCTGGCCTCTGTCCTAATTCTTCAATCACTGTAGTCTGTTGACAGAAAACGACAACCAGTCTCTCCAGAGGAACCAGTCACTGTTCCCTTTTCCGGGCCTTTGTGTCCATAACTGTCCCTCCCCTCTAGGACCTTGTCCTCAGTTCAGCATCCTCCGGGGATGCCTCCTGCCTCCTTCTGCCCATTCAGTCCTTGCACTGCTCTTGTTCCTAACAGAGCTGATGGTGATATTGAAGACAGTAATGATGCCCACCATGACCACAGCAGCCTCCCTCAGAATGCTGTGAGCTAATGGCTTGTGACTCTGATGGGGGACCGGCATGGCTGCTGACACATTTGGTCTTAGATTTAAGCTTCTGAAGTGAAGCTATAGGTATGCACCTTCTCATACCCGTGGGAGCTAAGACTAGTTCAGCACACCACGGGTACCTCATGCCTGGCCTGAGATGGCTCAGTGCTGCTGTCTCTACCACCTCTGGGTCCCAAATATCCTTTACTCTGCATGTTATAGGCCTAGCAGGGAAAGACCTCTAAGGGCCACTGGACGAGAGGCTGGGATCTCCCTGCTATCAAGAACACTGACCACTCTGCTGTGAGCGTGCTCCCAAGTTCAAGTCTTAGAACTCTAACTCCTCAGGGTGGCTATTTGGAAGGTGATGCCCAGTGGGAGGTGTCTGGCTCTGGATGTCTGAAAAAACTTGCTTGTAGGACCAGGCTAGCTTTCACGGGAGCTCTGTCTTCTCTTCCACATGTCTCCATGCATTCCTGGTTTTCTGCTGTGGGTTGAGGCAGCAGCAGGAACCCCCAGCAGACCATGAAAATGCTTGCGCTGCTCTCTTCAGCCTCCCAACCTCCGGAAGAGTGAGCTAAAGAAACTCCTTTTTTTCAATACGCTATTTAGTCTCAGGTATTCTGTTACAGCAACATAAACAAACCGAGAGTCCCAGCAGTGGCCATCCTTCCTGTGTCCTCTGTGCTTCGCTTCCTTGCCTGGGTTCCTAACTCTCCATCCCTGCACCACAGTCTTTTGGTCCCTTGGTTCAGTCAACCTCACGGAGGTCCTTAGAATTCTAGGTCTGCCCTTGGTGATTACATGCCCTTTCACCCTCACTTCACTTGAGGAAGAGCTGGAGCATATGTTAAATTCACTTAGCTTCCAGAGTCATGGCTGGACATCTCCAGGAACAGAGTCTCTGCTTCCAGAGTCATGGCTGGACATCTCCAGGAACAGCGTCTCTCCCAGGGCCACAGTGACAAGCTCTGCCTGCCTCTGCTCAGCTTACTCCTTGGTGATGAGATCAGGCAACTAGAGTAGAGTTGGTCATGGCCAAAGGGCCAAGTCCATGCAGCAGCCAGGCAAGGTAACATCCCAGGACAGGAAGACACATGGATATGGCTGGCTTAGCCAGCTGCTGGAGGGCACAGCTTCAGGACACCGATGCTCCATAGCCCCTTTGTGCTGGGTAAGGCTATTTGTGGAAGCTAATCTTAGTTGTCAACTTAGCATGCTTGGGAAGAAGGAACCTAAATAGAAGAATTGCCTCCATCAGATTGGCTCATGGGTATGTCTGTGAGATATTATTTTGGTTTATGATTGATGTGGGAAGGCCGAGATTACTGTGGTTGGTATCACCTCTGGCCAGGTTGGCCTATATTATATAAGAAAGGTGGCCAAGGAAGCAAAGGCAAGCAAGCCAGCACCCAGCATTCCTCCGTGGCCTCTGCTTCAGTTCCTGCCTCCAGGTTCCAGCCCTGACTTCCCTCAATGATAGACTATAATCTGTAAGCCCAAGAGAACTTTTTCCTCCCACGTTGTTTTTGGTCATGGAGTTTATCACAGCAGAAATTTAAACTGGAACACTGTCCCCTCCCTGCTGTTGACATAAACAGGGACCTGGGACTCAGCTTCTGGGCAACATGAAATTATGAAGTAGGAATCCACTTGTCCACTCACCACAGTAAGGGTGGTGATGGGGACTTGGGTTCTGCCTGAGCCTCCAGGATCATAAGGAAGTGCGGCTGGGGAGAGTGAGTTCCAGACATTATTGCCCAGTTTGAGCTTAAATCCTGAAACCCACAGGGCCTAGGGCCTGTGGATGTGAGGTCCTGTGTCTTTATGCTCTTGCAGCCCATCTCCCAGGAAGATGGCAATGACAAGAAACACTTCAGCATAGCACCTGTGCATAAGTAGTGCTTGGGGTCACCAACAGCTCAAGCCATTGCTCTACCTACTTAAGGCCTCCATGGAGCTGCTTTGGGGCTCACTGAAAACACAATCCTATGATGAGCAAATAGTACTCCTCATCTGATGTCCTCTCAGTAGCCCTGGGCCCATGCACAGGGCACCAGGATCAGTACAGATCATCAGCTACAAGGCAAGCTTCCCATCATTGGAATGGGTCAAGTGCCTTGTCTGTAACTCTTTAGGGCTTGTGTTCTAGGGTCTATCTGTCTGTCTGTCTGTGTTTATATAGGACAGCATAGCTTCCTCCTGGTTATGTGGTCACAGACAAGTAAATGCTTCTTCTGTCCCCAAACCTCCACTTTTTCCCCTGTGAAGTGGGCACAGTAGCGGTTGGCTCATAGGGTCCTTTCAAGATTGAAATAAGTCAGCCCATGGGGATGCTTTAAAAGGTCCTCAAGCTTTCCAAGCCAGGCAGGAATATGAATGTCTGTAATTAGTACGTGTTAACTCAAAGGCCAGGAGAAGAAGAGCACATCACCCCTGGATCTGAGTCTGGGACTTCTTGACCAAAGTCTAAGGACATAGCCATTTCCATGGACACTGATGAGTCTGTTGATCATACAGTCAGCACCATCCTGGGATTCCTCACCTAACTTGTTGATGCTCCTGGGGACTGAGTGGGCTTTCAGACACAAAGGGTTTGGGTCTCCTACTTCTTTCCTGAAAGGTCAGTACACAGTTCATGCATGCTGGGCCCTGAGCCAGACCAGGGGATTGAGAGGTGTTCTATGAGTCAAGCCTCAGGACACATGTAGGGAGTGTTTTCTATGATCTTAGTTTACAGACTGGGAAACTGAGGCATAGAGTGGTCTGTAAAAGAAAGACAAGATTTTGATCTGAACTGAACTGACACACTTCACTGGGGTGTCTACAATGCCTCTTCAGGATCCTGGGACCCAGATGCCACTGGGAAGAAGAGGGACTTAGAGTCATAAGATGATGCCTAGAAGCAGAAGCAAGGCTGGGGGAAATGGACAAGAAGATAATACTCCAGAAAGAGCAGAGGGTGGGGTGCTGCTGAGAAGCAGTAGCCACTCGGAGCACACCCCCACAGGAACCAATGTGTCTGGAAGTCCAGAGTTGTTGGTCACTGAGAGAACAGCCTGGGACAATTGCCCATCCAATAGGAACCAGCTCCAGGGACACTCCCTACACCCAAAGCTCTGCAAAGGAGGCTTGCCCTGTTCCAGTGCCTAGGCTGATGCTGTCTAGGCTGTCCAGACTGGGTGGGACTTGAAACTCCACTGTAGCCCCTGCTGTACCACTCTGCCATCTCTGCAGGGGAGTGCCTTCCTCAAGGAACACAAGCTGAGAAGACTCTTGCCCTGGGCCATGTTTTTCTTAAAAGATGGGTTAGCTACCTTGCATGCCTGATGGAGCCAAGTCCTTTTCCAGCACCTAGCAGTCAGAGATCAGTCATCACATGAAACAGAAGCTACGTTCTTTGCTGACCTCCAAGGCCCTGTGTGATGGTGAGTCCACCTCTCTGCTCACACACACTGCCCTCCCCTTTATTCACTCCTCACTCATGCTGGCTCTTCGCTCTTACCAGCTTTGTCTCTGACTCAGGTCCTTTGTACCAGCTACTCCCTCTGCCTGGAATGTTCTTGGTCCAGATGTCTGCATGACTGGGATCTTGTCAGTCAACTCAAAATGTCAAATCAGGGCCACTTTATCGAAGGCCACTCCCTCTCCCCAGCAATGCTCTGGGACCACTCCTGGCTGTGTTGTGAGCATGGCTCACTTTCTGAAAGACCAACCTGTTGGCATGGCCTCTCCTCCCAGGCAGTTGGAGAGGCTTTGCTCTCTTCACCACTAACACTTGAACTCAGGTAGAGGCTAGGAACCACTGACCTTTGCATCAGCTCTGTTTGATGGAACAAAATGTGAATTACTAAGCTACACTTGCTTTTGAACACTTTAATAGTTGCAAAGTAAAAAGAGGTAAAAAGTCAACTTAAACATTTGATGCTCACCAGCCTCATCTGTTGGTACCAACACACCAGCCAGAACACACTTAGAATAACATCCCCTTCATGCCCAAAGCTATCCTCATGCTGGATGTTAGGATTCACGTTGACACTGATGTTGCCTCCCACCCAGGTGGACACAGATCAGGAACGGCAGATTGGGTCAACCAATCTCATCCACTTCAGTATCTCTGAGGCTACCAAGTCAAGAACAAAACATCCCTGCTCCTCCAGACAACCCACAGAAGGAAGATCCCACCTCTCATCTGGATAAGTGGTAGAGGATGCTCAGATGTTTCCCAGAGTTCTAGAGCATATAGCTCATTTTTCTAGCTTTACGGTCAGCCCTAAGCCTGTACCAGATAAAGGACTCTGGGACACCTGGCCCCAAACCTCCATAGGGAGGCTTTCTTGGTAGAGATTGAGCAGTGTGGGCAGAGTGTCCTGTCTAACAGCCTCTCTGAGCCCTACCACATACACAAAGCTCCCAGCCTATGAGTCAGCCCAAACAGGAGAAGGGGATTGTGAAATAAGCTTGGGTCCTAGAAGTCAAGACCTCCACTCATCTAGCACCCTGTGACAAGACTCAGGTCAGCCATAGCACCCAAGGAGTTCACAGAACTTCACAGAGAGCACAGAGCCCCCAAGAAGTGTACAGACTTGAGGAGCCAATGCTACTCCTTGCACCCCTCCAACTAAAGACCCCATTATTTTGCATGTAGTTTCTACCAAACAGGCACCAAGCAGGCAGGGGCTTCCTGGTGGTATCCTAGTCTGAGGAGCACATAGCAGTGATGAAGAGATAAAGCCTTTGCCAATACAGAGTGTGGCTTACATTCTGATAGAGACAGGGCCTGGGAACAATAAATTATCTTAGCAGGGTAGGTTCTCTGCAGAGAGTAGAGAGTAGAGCAGGCAGTGTAAGGTGATGAGAAGTCCATACAGGCCTATCTGAGCCCTGATGTCACCTCCCAAATGCCTGTTGCTGCTGGGAAATTCAGGGCCATGCAAGAGAGAGGGACAATACCTTGAGTTCAGACTATCTAGAACAAGGGCCAGAGAGATAGTGAAGTCGGTGAAATGCTTGTCTTTGCAAGTATGGGGAGCTGAGTTCCATCTCAGTGCCCACAGACAACAAGCAAACAAAAAGATGGATGTAGAGGTGGACAAGCAGATCTGTGAGGCTTGCTAGCCAGCCAGCCTAAGCTACCTGGTGAGTTCCAATCTAGAAAAAGATGATCTCAATAAAACAAAGCAAACAACAACAAAAACATTGGCAGCAGCTGAAAAAAATGATGATAACCAAAACTGTTCTCTGGCATTCACATGCATGTGCAAAAACATGTGCACCTGTACATACATGAACTTTCTCTCTCTCTGTCTGTCTCTCTGTCTCTCTGTCTCTCTGTCTCTCTGTCTCTGTCTCTCTCTCTCTCTCTCTCTCTCTCTCTCTCTCTCTCTCTCTCTCACACACACACACACACACACACACACACGTGACAAGAAGAATGTATGGAAGTGAGCATGAGTAGAGAGCAGCAAAAAGGCAGCTGGAGTTCATGTCAGGCTCCCAAGGATGGCGGGACAAGCCGCAAAGAGGTATGGCTAAGCATTTCCCTGTCAGCTAGTCAGTCTTTAATCTCAATCACTGTGACACCAACCAGCATACCCTGTGGCTCCCTTAGTTGACCATTCAAGGCTGTGGCCATGACAGTAGGCAGGTGGCTGATCCTTTCCAATGCACAGTGTTGGAGACAGAGCATGAGCATTTGCTGCCTCTGGCTGATGCCACACTTGATCTCAGAAGTTGGAGAGCAAAATGCTGGAATGTAACAGGTCGTCTATTGCCAGGGAGGACACCCCACTATCCACAGATAACCTGAGACATGCTCTTTAGGAGAAGCCCAGGCTAAGTAAACTCACTCAGCCTCCACGGCTTCCCTCTATGAAGATCAAGCCTCTCGGGCCCTGACCTCTCCGGATCTGCAACACTACTGAGTATGATCTTGGAATGATTCTGTGTGGTCTTCCTGTTAATTCTGGTGCTGCTTTCTCGCCACAATCCTCCTTCCAGATGCACAGTGACCTGTCCTCTCTCTCCCACACCCCCTGGCCATACCCAGCATGAGAGAACTTCTCTATCAGCCCCTAACACTGACCAGCCAGCCTACCCCAGGGCTTTGTCTGGATCTTGAACTCTGCCTCCTTCAAAGGATTTCCTCTCTATTTGGTGGTCTCCCGCTAGAACTTGGTTCTCAATTTTGAACACATGAATGGTGCAGGGCATTTTTAAAACTAATATATCAATGCTTTGGTTCTGCTTCAGAGCAAACAAGTCAGAATCATCACAGTGGGAGCCAGTCATTGTATTCTCGTAAACCTTTTATGATCCCCAGGTGTAGCCACAGCTAGGAATTCAAGCCAGCTCTCATCAGACTTGCTGCTGGTCCATGGACCACTGATTGAATAGTGGCGCTTCATAGGCACTTCGATTTCAGTGGCGGGACAAACAGGCATCCCTAGTTTTCTAATTCAGTAAATGCCTATTGTGGAGCCCTCTGTGACCTTGGGAAGATTTTTCTTGGAAAAATATCAGTAAAGGACTCAAAGATTAGAAGCTTCCATAACATAAAAGTATTACAGGATCTATACATAAAAGTACTGAACAGAGTAGAGTATCCAGTGCATAACAAGTACTCAATACATGGTATTTATGCTACATGCATTATCATATTTCACTGAAGGACCTCCACTCTAGTCCTCAGACCAAAATGAGCACAAGCTTTCAACATCCCAAACCCTGATCATGCCAGACACAGACCCACAGACTCCACCTGGCCTAGGAATGCCATGTTGCCCTTGGTTCCCTCATGAATTTGATCTGTTTCCCGGGAGCTATGCCCACACTTCTTCAGTTTGTTCATGGCTGATAATGAGTGTTTGCTATGGACTGGGTGAGTGCTCAGCCTGGTTTAACTTGTACCCCAAGGACAACCTGGACTGCAGGAGCTAGTAGCCACAGTGGCTGACAAGGAAATTCAGAAGCGCAAGATCAGAAATACAATACTGGGAGGTGCCCCAAGCAGACCCATGTTTTCCCTTGTTTCTCACATTGAAATTGCTGAGCTTTTTCATCAACATACAGGGCCTTGTTCTGCAGGTGAGAGCCTGGGGTACTACAGGTCCTGCAGGGCTCACCAATTCCCAGCCAACCCCAGGCAGCTGCTCCCAGGACAGCACATTGAATGGCAGAGCCACTACATGCTCTGATGCCTGCCTCCTTAATACCCCCGCTAGGACCTCTGCCACTTTACTACAATTGGTGGGTGGTTGATCTAATGAGTGGGAATATCACAGTACATTTCCACTTTGAACGTTTGCCCAAAGTTCTGTTTAAACGGCGGCAGCTCAGATGGCAACATTTGTGGCCAAGGAGAGCAGCGATTACAAAAGCGCCCCATTTGATAGAAGCTACAGAAGATGTAGCTTGTTGTGAAACTGCTTGTTGTACATTTCAGCTTTGCCACTGAGAATGCTTCCCAGGCGTTCCCATCTCAAAAAGCCAAGTGGAGAGTTGTAATTTGAGAAATACGAGGAGGGATTTCTTGAAACATAGAATTGAGTCATGTAAGCATTGTCTTTCCTTTTCAACCCACTAGCCCGATATATGTAAAATCCAGAAGAAATGAGAAAGCTCCCTGACCAGGAAAGGGTATTTAAGGGCAACTCAAGACTGTCCATTAAATCAGTCTGTAAATGAGACAGAATAAAAACTGAACAAAAGGGTGAGAATCAACAGTCAGGGGCACTTTGATGTCTGGGTGCCCAGAAATTCCAGAGTCACAGGCACAATTCTGGGAGAGACTGACTTCAAATGATAAATCTTTAGATAAATAAAAACACTCATAGATGGCAAGAATATTAAAGTTAGGAATGGTTTTCAGTGGGCAATTCCCAGCGCCAATTGATTCTAAACTTCGCATTAAGAATAACTTTAAACACCTCCCTTTTCTCAAACCACGCCCTCCACATTAAGTCATGATATTCAAGAGTGGGTCTTAGATGCTTAGATGCTTCCAACAGGATTTCAACACATAAGTCAAGCTGGGGACTTTGGTCACTCAGTACTTTATCTCACAACAGATCAGGATCCAACCAGACCAGTGACTCTGCACCCTAGCTGCATGTTAGAGTTACCTTGTAGAGAATCTGAATAGATTCTCAGCCTCATCTCTAGAAATCTACCTACTTTATGGTGCTTGGATCCCAGCATTTTTAATATATCCCTAGTTGTTTCTAATGTGCACATAGCCTGGTAGGTGGTTGCTGTTCCAGATGCTTCTGCCAAGATTCCCTCTATTGCTTCCAGGCTAAGGATCTAGGGTGTTTACAGTGAGAATGCATCTGAGGAGGTTTTTGCACAGCAAATTCACTCATCTTTACATGTGAAGCAGGGACTCCTAACTTTGAAGGGGGCCTATGGATCCCTTTCATCCTTTACAAACTGTTGGCTGAGTGTATACCTGTCTGTATTCATATACATACATATTCAGAGAATATCTTTAGCTTTTATCAAATGTTCAAAAGATTTAAGACTAGGCCTGGAGAGATGGTTCAGCAGTTAAGAGCACTGGCTGCTCTTGCAGAGGTCCTTCCTGAGTTTAATTACCAGCAACCACATGGTGGCTCACAACCATTTATAATAGGATCTGATGCCCTCTTCTAGCATTCAGGTATCCATGCAGAGCATTCATACATAAAAATATAAACAAACAAAAATTTTTTTTTAAAGAGTTAAGACTATTATCTTAAAGGCAAGAACAACTCGACAGATTCAAGAGAATTAAAGCATGAATGGAATAAATTTGATCTCAGCTACAATTAGGATTTGAGCACACCTACAGCCTGCTGCCTAGTGGCTGTATTACCTTTTC
This sequence comes from Onychomys torridus, assembly GCF_903995425.1. Taxonomy (NCBI): domain Eukaryota; kingdom Metazoa; phylum Chordata; class Mammalia; order Rodentia; family Cricetidae; genus Onychomys; species Onychomys torridus. Next base: position 54,753,082 of record NC_050450.1, read on the forward strand.
CAGGCTTAGTTCAGACCTCTGGACAAAGTGAGAGATGTGAAGATTCCAGATCCAAGTACCAAAGCAGAAATTGTGTGCCTGTGATTGTAATCAATACCAAACTAGCTGGTAATCCTCACAGGGAGATGATCTTTCCAACATACTGGTAAGGGGACTGTCCATTCAGATAGTTTACATCCCTGTCCCTAACTGGGGAAAGATAGGATGGCTGTTTGTTTGTTTGTTTGTTTGTTTTTCAATAATGACTTCTTAAACAATGTGTCTTAGTGTGAATCCTGGGGTTTTCTTACTAACCATGTGACCTTGGGAAATGTTGCTTAACCTTTATATTCCTCATAGAAAGTAAGAGATAAGTATTTTCAAGATTGCCACAAACAATAAATAATATCATACCTATAAAGGCCTCTGAATAATATTTCGATCAATAGCCTGATATATTACTGGTATTTACAGGTTTGTTTTCTTATTCCTTCCCCCTATTGATCTTGTTCCGGTTACTGAGTTTCCTTGAATTTCACTCACTAACCCATTAGACAAGGGCAGCAAGTCGTGCCCAGTTCCCTCCATAGTGTTACCATGATGATGGCACAAACAGTAGAAAGGGCAACTCAGCCCTCCACATCGACAAGTTATGCGTGTAACTGCAGATCCAACCAGCCACACCACTCAACCCAACAGGATTCAACCAACCATGAATCAAAGCTATTACCCCAAATTGGGCCTTACTGAACAGGTATACACTTTTTCTCATCGTTGTTCCCTAAAGCCCATGGCATAGTAAGACTCATAATGTTGGTCTTGTATTAGATATTCTCAGGAATCTGGAGATTATTTAAAGTATACAGAAGAATCTGTGGAGGGACTATGCCAACATCAGACCATTCATATATAAGGGGCTTGAGAGTCTGTAGAATTTGGTACCCTCAGGTGTCTCAGACCCAGTTCCCCACTTATATAAAAGGACACTTCATCCTATATCCAGGGAACCTATATATCATAGAAAAATGCAGATACCATTCCTGTCCTCAGAAAGTATTCTTTAGGGTTCCAATAGCTGGGCAGTTCCTGCATCAGAATGTAGCCTTTATTCTTACACATCCAGGATCCTGAACAGCACCAAACCTTCCTGCCACATAGGTAAATGGGCAACCATACTCCACCATGGCTGCGGCAAGCTCTATCTTACATTAGAGAATTATACCAGCAGCTAGAGAAATCACAGATGGGCGACCAGTCCTCTTCTGTCCCAGACATGGTCTCTCTAATATCAAACCCTCCCAGGAAGACAGTCCCCAAACTCTTAAAAAGCCTGTCCTGTCTATCAGGACATCCACTACTGCACAGCACTCCACAACCTGCCCGGCCAGAGCAGAAACATCATTAGAACCTCACAGCAGAATCAATAAAACTTCAAGGTGACCAAGTCTCACTTACCTGGAGTCTGCTTAGCTGTGCGCACAGGAGTGTACTGGTTTTTGGAGGTTGATCGGACCGGCGTGTTCTCTTTGGGAGAGGTATCGATGGCCGAGATGGTTTCTCTTTCACAGTGTGCTATGGGGATTGGTCCCTGTTGTCTTAGGATGTCAGCCAGAGCCCTAAACAAGGAGAGTACACAGTGAGCCTCACTGATGGGGTACAAAGAGGCCAGCTTACTGCCGTAGGCACTCTGTTTTGAAAACCTGTGGAAGGAGCCAGAGATGGCTATGAGCACTCAAAAGACAGTTTCATCTGGTGCTGGTCTACAGGGGTACAGGAGAGAGGCTGGCATGACCCTGAAAGGCTATGAGCATAGTGTCTTTTTCTGTAATTGATTTCACATCTGTAAACAATAAGCCTTTTCAAAATACTAGTTTTCCTAATACCCATACATGCCACAACAGCATCCTCTGTGTCTCAAAATGACTCTGGCTACTGGTCCTCCTGTGAACAGGAGATTACTATGTAATCAGTGGGCCTAACCTCTCCATCCCAAAACACATGCCATGTAGCATGTATTAGAAACTGGTGACTCACAGAAGTGCAGCCTGCATCTCCTGTCTGAGATGGTAAGACAGAAAATATAGATCAGAAAAAAAAAAAAAAAAAAAAGCATTAGGATGCATAGATGGTATAAACATGCAGTTTAGAGCAGGAGGCATGTACAAATGGGTAGAGACATAGCAAGACTGCCAGAGCAGAGACTCTGTAACCAGAGCTCTGTCTTTATTGAGTCACACCAAGCTTCAGCTCTACCCTCCTGAAAAGTGGTAACCACAACACTTGACGGACATGTCTAAGTAAGTTGTTTTCTTCTGCTGTGCTGCCTGTGACTTGGTGAGCCTGCCTTGAAGAGCATCAATTTGGCAATCTTATCATTTAGGGGCACCTATACAGCAATTTCACATTTTCCACGTGCTGTCACCTGGCTGACTTTCCATTCTCTCAGCCTGTCAAGAAAGAGCAGACACTTGCCACCCACACTGTTCACTCTGCTGAACTAGCAGTGAGGACCAAGACAGATAAAAGCCATGTGCTCTATGAAGGAAACCCAGCTAGTTTAGGGTCTGGGGCCAGACCGGAGAACTATCATTCAGGGTCTGGGAAGAAGGAAGGTATTGCCTAGAGTCACAGGAAAGGTCCAACTCCCAGGTCTGCCACTGATCAGCCACGGACCTTTAGCAAAACTGTCTTTGACACAGAAATTTCGTATTTTTTCCCTATCAGCAGACACAGGGTTTTACAAAATAAACTTTATACCAAAACACAGGGTTATACAAAAACAAACTTCAAGATGCTTCCTGATTCTAAAACTGAACTCTTTCATGTATTTTTTTCAACCTCACACTCATGTTTGGTATGTTCATTCCTTCACTCTTTTAATTCTTTAAGACATCTTCTGATCACTCTGGAAGACTCAGTCTTCCAGAGAACCCAGGCTCAGTTCTTAGCACCCAGGTTGGGTGGCTATCTGTAACTCCAGTTCCAAGGGATCCAATGTATTCTTCTAGCCTCCTTGGGCACACATATGGTGCACATAAATTCATGCAGGCACACCCTGCATGAATTAATTAAAAAACAGATTTTTAAAAATCAATTAAATTAATTTTAAAAAATGCCAAATGTCATTGAGTAGAGAAAGAACATTTAAAAAAGAAAAAGAAAAAGAAAAAAGAAAAGTCCTAGAGCAACCTAGCTTCCCATGCTGGATCTTAATCTCACATTACATACAAATACATACAAATTGATTCAAGAGGGATCCTACACCTAAATGTTAGTCCAAGCACTATAAACTCTTAAAATATAAATGCAAACACTGTGGTTCCTTAACTTGGTGATGATTTCTTACACGGGACACTGAAAATGCAAGCAACACAGCAACATGAGAACAAGTGGAGAGATTAAAAACACCGGTGTCTCAGAGGAAACCTTCACAGAAGCTAACATAACCCACAGAATGGGAGAAATACTTGTAAACCATGTCTGACAAGAGGCTGCAGTTAGGAGAACTTGTTGCTCTTGTAGAGGACCCGAGTTCAGTTCCCAGCACCCCCACATGGTGGTTCATGATCATCCATAACCCCAGTTTCCAAGAGGTCCAACAGATGCCCTTCCGACCTCTGCAGACACCGGGCATGCACCAGATTCATACACATACATATGGGGAAAACATTCATACACATAAAATAACTCTTTAAAAAAAAAAACCTACGGAAAGGATCTTAAAATTTAACAACAAAACATTCCTTGGTTTTTAAATGGATGCAAGATTCAAACAGGCATTTCTCCAAAGTGTCAGCATCTGTAATCCTTAGGGAAACTGCCTGTCCAAGTCACATTGTGGTGTCCATGCATACATATGCAGACAGCCATAACCCAACAGGCAGTTAATGCCAAGTGCCAACAAGGATATAACTGTGGCTTCTTCACACTCTGATGCTGGAAATATAAAAGCTCAGCTCCTTTGGTAAGCAGTTTAACAGTTCCTTAAAATGCAAAGAACACAGCAAATATGTGGCCCAGCCTACTTCTGAGAGAAATGAAAACAAATCTTCATATAACTTGTGTATGAAGAAAGTGAATGGCATTATGAATAACAGCCAAAGGGTAGAAGCAAGCCAAAGGCTCATTGGTTGATGAACAGACGAGCACACTGTGCTGTACTCACACAACAGAATACTAATTGGCCATAAAAAGGAAAGAAGTAGTGATAGACACCTCAGCATGGAAGAACCTCGAAACACACCGCCCTAAGAGAAAGGAGACATTCCCAAAGCCTAGCTTTAAATGTAGCATCAAACTGGGTAAGCCTAGAGAAAGGGGATTACTATAGGCATGGGCTTCCTTGTGGGGGGGAGGTAATAATACACAAGATTTAAATGATGGTGATATTTGCAGAAGACAAAATGTTTACAAACCACAAACTCGTACATTTGGAAATTTAAGGATGAATGTCCCATTAGATAAATTACATCTCATTAAAGCTAGTCCTGAGAAAACATCTCACTGATTTGCTTCCCATGTGCTTACAAAGACACCTTCCTACTTTTCTGATGTCCATGAGGAAGAATGGAGTCACATGATCAGCACGACTTACTCTACATCAGTGACTATAAGTGAAGTGATTTTGTTGCCACCTGTCTATCTTGGGACATCTGGCCCTATCTGGAGACATTTTGGTTGTTGTGACAAGCAAGGAAGGAGGTGCTAATGATATCTGATGTGTGCAAACCAGGGATAGGGCTCAATATCCTACAGTGGACAGGACAGGCAGCCCATCGTGACAAGTATCAAGTGCCAACAGTGGTGAGTTGGGGGACCTAAAAGGGAAATCTGCTCAGCACTGGGTGAACTTGGCGGCTAGTTCCACAAACCTCCAATCAAGACTGAACTCCAGCAGGTTCTGAGGACACAGACGGTCTACAGACTCTAAAGCAAGTGTCCTTTCTGTTGGAGTCTCCACAGTCCCTCAAGTCTTGGCACTTGCCTGGATGTGACACACAGAAAGGAGTAAGATGGCCTGTCTGGTGCCATACTTTTGTCTACAGAGACAATTTAAGTGGGATTTCCTGATAGTTTTGACCTCATTGTTTACCTCTCAGGACTGTGGGGCTCTTGGAGTCCATCCCCCAAGAAGACCTCTGGTGATATTGTGTTCCCCAAAATATTGTTCACCCTAATAAACTTATCTGGGGTAAGAGAACAGAACAGCCACTAGATATAGAAGCCAAAAAATGGTGGCACACATGCCTTTAATCTTATCATTTGGGAGACAGAGATCCATATGGATCTCTGTTAGTTCAAGGCCACACTGGAAACAGCCAGGTGTGGTAACAACAGCCTTTAATCTCAGGAAGTGATAGCAGGAAGCAGAAAGGTATTTAAGGTGTGAGGACAAGGAACTTGAGCCTGGTTAAGCTTTTAGGCTCTTAGCAGCAGTTCAGCTGAGACCCATTCTGGATGAGGACTCAGAGGCTCCCAGTCTGAGGAAACAGGATCAGCTGAGGAATTGGCAAGGTGAGGTGGCTGTGGCTTGTTCTGTTTCTCTGATCTTCCAGCGTTGACCCCAGTACTTGGCTTTTTTTTTTTTTTTTCATTAATAAGAACTTCTAAGATTCATGCTACAAAGACCTGCTTAAAGGTCACCTTCCTAAAAAGCAGCGGACATGGTGGATCTGAGCAGGTGAAGTCCGGCTAGTTGCTTGACAGTGAGTAATAACTCTGGGTTACAGCTGAGCTGTGGCCTCTGATACTTAGGCCATGTGATTATTAGAAACCACTCCAGAGTGTGATCATCTGTGGCCCAGTGGGCTGGGCTGAACTGGAATCTCAGCCAAGTGAGAAAGGAGGTGACTTAGTTAGGATTTTTATTCCTGTGAAGAGATACCATGACTACAGCAATTCTTATAAAGAAAAACATTTAATTGGCGTCACTCGCTTACAGTTTAAGAGGTTCAATCCATTATCATCATGATGGGGAGCATGGTGGTGTGTAGGCAGGTGTGGCAGCTGAAAGTCCTGCATCTTACAGGCAACAGGAAGTTGACTGAGACAGTGGGTGGTTTCCTGAGCATAAGAAACCTCAAAGCCCACCCCCACAGTGACACACTTCCTTCAACAGGGCCATACTCACTCCAACAAAGCCATACCTCCTAATAGTGCCACTCCCTATGAGATTATGGGGGCCAATTACATTCAAACTACCACAGGTGGATTGGCTGGATTATGTGTTTCTCAAAGCCCCTGTAAAGACCTCCTGACCACATACAATATCCATGAGGGAATGATGGTCAGCCATAAGCTCCTGCCCCCTACCTTCCTACTGTGTCCTTAACATTCTCCAGAATCCAGCCTTTCCCACTGCCCATTTCCCCCGACTAAGAAGATCTGAGCAGTGTGCCCCTGTAAGCTCCCCATCCTGCCCATCCCTCAGCTCAGTGACCTCCCTTTTGCTCTGGTTCCTCTCTACCTCCCATCCCTCACTCTCCAGGGTGTTTGATAAATATTATTCTAATTCTGAAATGTGTGATCCCAGTCTCACCTAATTAATTTGGGTATGCCAGAGGAAATGGGTTAAGGCCTGAGCTACTTTCTAACCAGAGGAAAGAAACCTGGTCACTGAGGCACAATTGAGGAGGCTTCCTAAGAGTGGGCAGCAACTTTCAGGTGCTGGAGGACCAAGCAAATGGGGAAGCAAAATACGAGAGAAGAAACAGGTCAGTAAGGAGAGAAAACAGGAGTTAGAGCCAGAGGAATGTGGAATAAGGAAGGTGAGGAGAAATGAAGTGGGAGAGAGGAAGAAGAGACCCAGACCAGAAGCCAGAAAGGGAGCGAGGAGACAGAGAGAGAATCCAGTAGAAAAGGCAGAAGAGAAAATGAGAACCAGAGAGAGGAAGGGAAATCAAGAGAAAGCCATTCGGAGCTGCTTCCTGCTCTTCCCAGCTGGGCCTACTAATTTAGCAAATGCCAGGTGATATCTGGGCATGCAGAAACAATTAGCAAATGAGTGATTTGGGTCAAGATCAGTTTATTTATTTGCTTAAAACCTCGGGTGATGTTATCAATGGTCTCAAGGAAATGTGGATCAAAAGCTTTTCCAAAAACATATTCAGAGGCAGGAGAGGCATGTAGAGAGGGGAAACATGTGGAGAAAAAGAAACTCAGGAGAGACACAGAGAGCTGGCTGTGGGAAGGAGCAAGAGCTAGGCTCCACCCCACAGGAACCTGGTGCCCCACCATAGGTGAGGGCAGCAAAGGCACCTAATTTAGGAAGTTGGGGAACACCTTCAACCCAACCCTCTTCCCTGTCCATCATACTGGCTGCACGATCTAACATATCAAGTCAAGGAACTCTTGTCTGAAAAATCTGCTTGCTTGCTGATTTCACTGTTCGCTCTTCTTAGACAGTTTCCTGTAGTGCATGCTTTATGGGAGAGGGCCAATTAATTGGGAAACAAACCCAGTTCTGCTCACTCAGGCCAGGAAACGTGGGCCCTCCTCAGTCCTGGGCACTGCACTGAGTCATGATGGTGGAAGTGCCATTTTACCTTTCAATAGCACTTAATCCCTGAGTGTGCCTTCCTGCCTAACCCCCTCAACCCCGCCCGCCTTTGCTTCTAGCACTGTGACCTTTCCAGCTAAAGTACCATAATTTTTACTGAGGATTTAAGACTCAGATCAGTACTCAAACAAGATGGAACAGAAATTCAAAGTCCGGCTTCTGACTTGAACCTGGGTGCCTTTTGGTATGCAGAGACCACCTCTCACATGCACCTCACTTTCCTCTTCAATGATTCTTTCCGCTCTCCCCAGATAGGCCTGTGTCCTACTTCACTTTTGATTTTGTTGTTGTTGTTTTTTCTTTTGTTTCATTTCTGTGATAAACACCATGACCCCAAAGCAACTTCAGGAGGAAAGGGTTTATTTGGCTTACATTCCAATCACAGTCCATCATTGAGGAAAGTCAGGGCAAGAACCTAGAGGCAGGAACTGAAACAGAGGCCACGGAAGGATGCTGCTAACTGGCTTGCTCCCCATAGTTTGCTCAGCTTGTTTTCTTATTTAACCCAGGACCACCTGCCCAAAGGTGACACCATCCAAAGTGGGCTGGGCCCTCCCACATCAATCATTAGTCAAGAGAATGCTCTCACAGGTTTGCCTACAAGCCAATCAGATGAAGGCATCTTTTTCAAAAGAGGTTCCCTCATCCCAGATGACTCTAGGCCTTGTTAAGTTGATAAAAGCTAACCACTATGGCCTGATGATTTGGCCAATGCCAGGTGATATGTGGGCATGCAGAACCAATTAGTAAATGACTTGGTCAAGACCAGCTGTTCACTAGCTTAAATATCTACTATACACACTTATCCATCCATTCATTCCACCCACCCATCTGTCCATCAGTCCATCCATCCATCCTCCCATCCATGTCCCCAACCATTCATCCATGGACTAGTCTAGCCTTTGTCTCACTCATCTACCTATCCATCTACTGCATTCACTTACCCACTCATCTATCTACCCAACTATCTATCCATCCATTCACTAACACACACATTCATTAATCCCATTCTCCCATCGATACACCCTTCCTTCCTACTAGCCTCTTCATCACAGTTTTTCCCTCTTATGTCCCTATCATGGTCTCTGAACAATAGAGCTTTAGCGAGTATTCAGTCTTTAGTTGAAAATCTAGCTAGACCTCTGATCTCAGCTGCAGCTCAGCCACTCAAGTCTATTTGTCACTGTGACTCATTAACACCAACAACTTTGAACACCACAGATTTTACAAGCTAATCTTTTGGTCAAATGAAAATCCTAAATGGACACCACTATACTCCATTAGATCACTGCTCTGTATGAGGCCAAAGTGGGAACTGAGCACTGCTCTGCTCAGCTCCGGACTTCTGGCCTTCATCAATGCCCAAGTTTGAAAGCAAATGTGGCAAAGGAACACAAAATAAAACTTTAGATTTTCCTGCCTCCATTTTCACTCATCATGCAGACAGATGGTCAAACTCAGGTCTCGTCGAAGCAAGTGGGAACCCACGACCCCTTAGCTCACCTTGTAAGGCTCTGTCTTTGGCCTAGTAATAACCTGTTCATGGGGACCTCAGAAATAACCCACGTGGACTTTGGTATCAGCCTGAGCCACATAAATGCTTCGGAAGGAAGAGAATGTCCAGTAAGTTGTTCCACACCAAGAACAAGACCAGTTGGACAGTCAGACTCCAGCCACACCCTTTCTCCTTTGGGGAGGCAATGGGAAGGAACTGATAATAGGTCAAAGGGATGGACTTGTCCACGAAGAAACCATTACAGCTGATGTTCTTAGTCCCGGGGACTAATGAAACATTCCCCTTTCTGAAAAAATTTCCAAGGCATCCCTGCCTCATTGTGTTTCCTAAATATAATTAATTATTTTCTCTTGCCACTAAGAATTTGGGTTCTTGATGAGAGGGGCCATCAGCCTCCCTTTTGGTCATCTTTGCAGAGAAAGCAAAGTAAAATGTACAGTTTAGGAAAGGGAACTGTTTCTTGAAACTACAAGGAAGATCATGGAAGTTGGTTTTGGTTTTTCCCTGTAAACCTACCTCTGAGAGCTGCTTCTTTTATGTTTCCCTAGAAGTGATGTATACATGCTCTATTCCAGCTAGGTGAAGGATTCCAGTTATCTGAGTTCCAGATAACTGAGCTCTTCCTGGCACTAAACTTGAGGACAAGCTGGTGTCCTCTTTGACCTCTCCTTTGCCACTCTTTTCTGGACAGCCAGAGTGTTTTTATCCTCCAAAATCTGCAGTCAGGACAACTGAAATGAACACATTTTTAATAACCTCGGACCAAGGAGAATGGCTTAATTTATTTCTCCCTTTTCCCAGTTCTCTCACAGTCCACTTGAAAAACACAGCTGCTGGCTTTGTGTGTGCACAAGACCGCTCTCCTCACACAGAGGCGCAGAATGGATGTGGGGATCTCATTTGTTGGCTAACAATGTCTATGCATCTGCATTGAGCTGTTCTGCAGGTCTGAGTTGTTCCCAGCACAATTGGAATTCATCACAGCCAGTAAACATCTCTGCAAGGAATGGGCAGCCTGCTTGCTCCGTTTTTCAAGGAAGCAGGGCCAGTTGAGGCTGCCCAATGCATGTCTATCCCAAGGCTGTTGATAGGAGACCCACTTATCCCCTAACAGCATCATCTCCATATACTTCCTCCAGACCCCAGGAAACATAATGAAAATCTACTCATGTCTAAGAAAGGCAGATGAATCAAACCCAAACAGACTTTCCAACAATCTTTGGGTGATTTGAGAATGAATCAGATTTGAGTGTGTCAAGTGTTGCTACAGGCTAATTGAAAGTGTGTGTGTGTGTGTGTGTGTGTGTGTGTGTGTGTGTGTGTGTGTGTTGGGGGGGGCTGTTACCAAGATATGTTAGCACAGCCACACAGCTAACCACGTGAAGGGTGAGTTTATGAAAGCTCCTTCGTGGAAGGTGTAGATTTATGGTAGAGTTGGTCAGTTTGGGTGGTTTTCCATGGTCTCTTTGTTTTGTTTTGCTTTTGCTGTTGGTTCAGACCTCAGTCTCTAAGTGAGCAAACACAGACAGCACAGGCTGGTGACCAAACACTGGGATTCTGCACTAGGGGGCCTAAATTGGGATGCTGGGCACTTTGTTACACTAGTGGTCATTAGCCAGCTACTTACACTCCCATGACTCTGTTTTCTCATTTGAAAATTAAACCAAAGTAATAAGGCAAAAATAAAATAAAATAAAGATAATTGTCTACCTCTCAGAGTTATCATGAAGATTAAATTCATTAATATTTGTGAAACATTTATAATAGAGTCTGGTGCCTAGGAAGCACTAAATAAATATTTGACTAAATAAATCTTAAATGGGCTCGGCCCACAGAAACACAACCATAGCCCAGGTGGAAGAGGGAAATGGTGGGGGCCGACTCAACAAAGCTGACATAGCAAAACTCTCAAATCACATAGTCTAGCCGTGGCCATGATCGTCTTGGAAGGAACCACCCACAGGTCCCATTTCCCACCACATCCTAAGGATAAGAAGTCCATCTGCTTACACACCAGATGTTTTTGAGCCCTGTACTTGGACCTGGAGAGGCAGGTGCAAAGAGAGTGTGTGTTCCTTGGTACCAGGCCACTGCAGATCATGTTTTGCCCATCAACACAAGGAAGTACCAAGATAAAGGCCCATAGAGAGGCACAGGATCCACAATAGGAGCAAATCCATGGGTTTCTTTGAGGGCTTGGGTGGACAATCACATCAACCTAAGGGAACATTCTTCTATAAAGTAGTCAGTTAGTCTCTTATTCTTCTCTCCATTTTTCCTTCCTTTTTGCTTCTCTCTAACCATCTTTCCCTTCTTTAAGATAAGTATAATAAATACTATCATCATCTCCATGCTCAAGTAAATCATATTCATGTAAATGCTATTCAGTCACTCAGTAGTTTTCTTTATGCTGGGTACTGTCCCATTTTCACCAAATGAGGCTGACACTTCCTGCAACCAAGAAAAGTTGCTTCCTTACAACCCGCTTCCCTAAAGAGCCCTTTGGATCTTTAAGCTGTTGGAGTGACGGGGCTCCATGTGTGGTTGGTAGCCCCTACATAGACAACCTCTGCATAGCCAGAGAGACTAGAAGTCAAGTCCTATGGGAAGACATATATGGTCATCAATTCAAATGATGGATCCCAAGGAGAGGATGAAGAGGCCTTGACTCCTGGAGGAGATGTTTTGCAGTCTTATGAACATGAGGAATCAATTTGAGTTTTCCAACATCATCTCACATCCTAACAGTAGACCAGACTGTCTGCAGAGTAGATGAATGAATGAACACTTACACCCCAAGAGGAGAGGAGATGATGTCCAGAGGGAAGGGACCAAAAGAGCATTATAAGTCCTTTTCTACCAAGAGGATCTATAAAAGGAACATGCTAAAAGCAAAGCATCCTTATGAGGCCATTTGCAGAGGACATCCTTGTCCTTAGACAAGGACTATAAGATAAGAATACAGGAATGTATAAGGAAAAGCGCATTCTATTCCACCCCTAGGGATGCTGCTCTTTTAAGTAAAGATGTCCCCTGTTGTCCTGACTTTCCAGGCATATTGAGGTCACAATGGGCCAGAGAAGCCCATATCACAACAGTATAGTCACCCATACCCCACATCCCAGCTAACAGACCAGAGGGACCAAGGGACTCACAGAAGATCATGGAGACAAAAAGTGACAGGAACGGCTTGCTATCTTGACATTCAGAAAATGCTCCAAGGCAAGAAAAGATGGATGACAACTTCCAAAAGTAAGAGGAAAGAGCTTTGTTATCTGTCCCTTGAGAGGACATAAGCAGATGAAAGGGGGATGTCAAAGTCCTTTTTCTAGGGTGCTTGCTAACTGCTTCTCGTCATTCTCATAGGAGTTGTGATGCTGCCTCCCCCTAACAGTGTATGCACAGGTTCCTTAGACCACGGAACAAGCCCCTCAAAGGGAACAAAAGCAAATCTCAATGTCTTCTGTCCCCCAGAAGTAGGGCAAGCTGTCTGAAGTTGGTCTTTGGACCCCTGTCTTCTCAGGGTCAGCTGCAGGATACTGCAGCTATGACATCATAACACTACTTCTCAAAGCAGAAAGAGTCGTGAATTCTAAAGACATAGGAAAATGAAATGAGAAAATAAAGAAAGATAAGGGAAATTGGATACAGTTTCCAGAAAGAAATGTCCAGAAAGACATTTTGGAGGGAGTTTATCAACAGTCATTCTATAGTAGTCAGAGTAAGTTAATCCCAGTTGGTGAAATTACAGGAATTACAGAACATATTCAGGAAATAACTGCCTATGTGTACACATACACACACACACACACACACACACACACACACACACACACACACACATACATACCTGGGCACAATACTGAGGATTCAACCAAGGCTTCATGCATGGTAGGCAAGTATTCTGTTCCTAGTCATCTTTTGCCTTTTTATTTAGAAGTAGGATTTCACTAAACTGCCCAAACTTACTCTATAGTCCAGGTAGGCCTTGAACTAGTGGCCTTCCTGCTCCAGCTTCCAGAATAGCTGAGAACAGGCCTAAGCTACCAGACTTAGCCAGAAAATAACACTTTACTGTTCCTTGAGCCATTGCAGGGTTTTAAGGGAACTTTTAAAATAATAAAATAAAATGAGATTTTTCTTTGGGAGCTATTTTATTGAATAGATATGAAAGATTGGTCATTAGCATGCCAGCTGCCTACCTGGCCTGCTCAGAGGTGACCTGTCCTTCTCCGTGGTGGTGGTGGTGGTGGTGGTGGTGGTGGTGGTGGTGGTGGTGGATGTGCCCCGCACAATCCTTGCAGTGTTGTCTGAGCTATTAATCTGTTCATCATAGCTTTTTATCAGACAGAGAAAAGAAAAAAATCAACTCTGTCCAGGGTAAATTTTGAATTAGTGGCATCAGAATCGATACAATTTGATGAAGTCACAGCTGGATGAATTCAAGAAGAAAGGCTGGAGGGGGGAAGGGGTTGGAAAGACAAGCCAGAAGTGACCAGGAATCAAGAGCAGGGCAGATGGGGAATCGGTGTTGGTAGAGGAGACAGGGCAAGTCACAAGAAGATACATTTTAATGATGTGACTTGAAAGAGAGAAGAGAAGAACAGCTTCTTTGCAAACGCTCCAGGGTATGGAGAAGAGGCATTTGCGGCGTGGACGTGGGTCCAGAGTCTGAAGCTGGCTGTGCATCATCTCAACACAAATGACCTGTGCTGGTCCCCCAAGCCTGTGGGGTTGTCATTCCCAGGAAACTTCAGGCAGATGTCTTTACATGCAGTAGTAGTAAGTCAGAGATAGCTGACTAGGAACATAGCAGGAGGGCAGTGCTCCAGAGTCTTGTCGTGTTCTGAAGCAGCATCAGCATCTGGACTACTATCCTGCCAATCATTACATGGAGGTGGCTTGATACGAGCCTTGCTCATCCTCCAAAAGATCTGCCTAAATACCGGTGTGAGGTCCCAACTCTTTCCTGCTGGAATCTGACCCTGATTCCAGAACTGGGGAGAAAACAAAACAAAACACTTCTGAACAACTACCTGTTCCCCACCCTTCCACCCCAAGCCCATCTGCTAAACCCCAGCAAGGTCTTAAGCTCCCCGGCCCTACAAAAGAGATTGGAAGGGATCTAGAAGGCACTCTCGGATTTCACTTAATTAATAGCCCATCCCGTGGCCCAAGTTCCTCCCCAGGGAGCAGCTGGAGTGCAGGAAGAAGGAAAAGGGTGGAAACCACACTTCCCAGAAGAGGACATTTGGCTAAGAGAACAACCAATATGTCCAGAGGACAGGTGTCCTGAGTAATGAGACTTTAATGCAGAAGCTAATGGGAACAGGACATGAAACCAAATGCCAGAAAAGCAAGGAATAATGAGCGTGTTTGAGAAGGCTGCAGGAAGCAAAGACTCTTCTACCAACATCAGGGCACAGGGCCAAGGTTCTAGCCACCCAGAGCCTCGTTGGAGCTTTAGCTCCCAGGGCCCTGGAAATGGGAACAGTGGCTTTAGGCAAGGAGGATCCCAGGAGGGAAAAAAGCTGGAAAGAGGTAAGAGGACTAACAGTCCTCTGCAGAGCTGGATTCCTGGAGGCTACAGAAACAGCTCTTACAGCCAGTGACTGTGCTCAGGTACCCTTGCTGCGGTACTGCAGACCAGGCATCCGGGCCCCACACTGGCTGACACCTAGAGATAACAGCTGGAGGCCACACCCAGCTGTGGCTGTTAGGGTATCTCAGGATTCCTTCCTCCTCCTGTGCCCTTCAGGGCAGAGGATGTGAGAAGGTAGGAGGTAGAGACCAGGGAAGGAGAGAAGCCTTAAGTTAGCACAGCCAGGAGGATGGCAGGGAGAAAGGACAGCCCAAGCGGGCATGAGAGAATTAGCTGCAGATCTCTCTTGCATGTGCAGCACTGGGTATTATAAATGGGGAAGGGGGCAAGGAGGGACAGTGATGAATGGACCTGTTAGTGAGCTGTGGGTCTCAGTAATTAAAACTGGGGATGCCCTGAGGTCCAGCCTCTCCCTAGACCTCATCTTTCCATTTCCCAGCTCCTCTCACCTCTCTTGGAGGCTGTGACTCATGCACCACTGCCCAGGGCTTCTTTCTAAACCACACAGGGGTTTGCATTCTTTCTGTTTTCCCCTCAATGAACTTCAATATTTTGTCTTGCTTCTTACACTTCTTTGTACGCCTTCATCTCAGCCAACAGCACCCATGCTTGAAAGAAAACCATCTCACTGTCCTGGGCACATCTGTACCCCAGGGGCAGTCTAAGTGGGAGTGTCACCATGTTACCAGCTCTAGATGAGAGGTCACTGACCCTCTTGTCCTTTATGGTAACAAGTGGTCCCAGGCACAAGCAGGGGTGGGGGTGGGGGTGGCGGGCACGATGACTGTTTTCTTAAGCATTTCCGGTATTACTGACTCTATCAGGAAGGTGAAAGACAGCTACTTTTCTAAACCCTAAGAGAAGATAGAGATGGACAACACAGTGATAGCATGGCCTTGGGCAACTCATTATGCCTCTGTGTAGGTTTCCTCATCTGTAAAATATGCCTCTATACCCCGTGGGCTGACAGGGGGCGGGGGTAGGTGGGGTGGGTGGGTGGGCTTGCAGTTATACTTGGCTTGGTAAATGCAGAACAGGGCTCCCGGTGACAGACAAGTTCTCAAGACCAGATACTGTTGCTTACAACCTCATCCAGCTGAAACCTCGGGGCTTCATAGCTTTCCTGAGTTTCACAGATGATGGAAGAATGTAAGTTCCTGACAGGAAGAACTCTTATCTTTTGATACCCACTGCCCAAGTTCATAGTGGAACAGACTCCTTCAAGAGTGTTTAAAAGTGGCCTCTACATGTGTTGGAGGGACCATGGCAGTGATACAAGTGCTCAGCCCCTCCCCTTCCCCTAACTCTTGACTGAGACTGGTCAAAAATACCCACTTGCAACAGCATAGCCATGACTGTCCCCAGCTAACCCAGACTATATTGAGTGGCACCCTACCCTTTGCTCTTTACTCAGCCAGCCCACTCTTGCCCCAACTAATCCCATCCCATAAATATGAATTAAGGGCATGGGAAGAAGGCAGGTATGATAAATGGTTGTTATGAATCTTCCAGAAATGCTATGGTAGCCTCTTCTCCACGGGTCTGCAGATATCCATGGCAGTCTGACCCAAGAGGTAACTCCATCTGAATACAGAATTGCAGAGGCGGTGGCCCTGTGATAGAGGGCGGAGGGTAGTGAACAGGGGGCTCTGATCCCAGGCTTCCTCTCTGCATGCATCCCAAAGAAACTGGGTCCCTTTACCCTCAGTATCAAAGCAGGAAGCTAAATTGAGCGATCTGTCTACTATTTTATGCAGAAATGTGGGACATCTTTTTTCCACCCTCTTTGGGCAGTTATCTGAAATGTTTGATGCATATTCAACTCCTTTTTCTTGTCTTCTTTCCCAACTATCCCACAGCTTGCCCAGCACACTGCTGTCATGTGACACTGGTCTTGCCTAAGAGGTACTTGTCTTCCCACGTGAGGAGAAGCCCTATCCACATGGTCCTAGCGGGTGAGGGGCTCTCCCTTCCTCTGGTCGTGACTCTCAAGACCGTAGAGATGCCCCTTCTTACACACACACACACGCACACACACACACACACACACACACACACACACACACCCCTGCAGAACCTCACTGATGTGATAAGTCTCAACACTCCCTCCACCTCCAGGTGAGAGTAGAAGCATGCAGAGTCACATTCTTAATTTCATACCTCTACCCACACTGTTATTCAGTGGTTCCTTGCCCTGGTCCACCCTCCTTCGGCATATGCTGTATTTTCCTTTTTCAACAGTCTGCATTACTCACATCTAAGTAGAGGATTTTACTTAGATCAGGTTATTGCCCTTTAGAAAAGAACGCAAAGAAACTGAAAAAAAAAAAAAAAAAGACCAGGGACTATTGTGAGAAATCATATTGTGAGAAATTATGTTGGTGGATGGAAACACAGAGGCCAGCAAGACTCAAGAGCTAGATACAGGGACTGACAGAAGAAGGCTGTCACTCACATCTCCAAGTGTCTGAAAGTTATTTGTTGATGACTAAGAATCAAGCTTAAAGCAAAGCAGACTGGTTTCAATGAAGAAAATGACACTGAGCTTGGGCATGGACACCAAGGCTTGCAGCGAAAGCTCACTCAACTAGCAGCTGGGACACGTGGCTTTGTGACCTGTGCTCTATTGATTTCAAGTGCCTCACTTATAAAATTACATGTTAAACTGACGGTGAGAATAAGGCCATGATTCTGAAATGGATGGCAAAATAATGGAATATGTTAGTCTGCCTTTTCCTAAGACTTTGGTTTTACTTGTAGAAAAAAAAAATGAAAGAATAGAGTTAATAATCTGCTCTGATTATTTTTAAAATAAGCCTACTAAAGACTGAAGGCAAAGGATGTCAGACCCTGTTAGGGTTTGCTGGTAAACTCTCTAGTCCCGGCCTTCTTCCCCTCTGTAATATCTGCCAACAAAAGAAGTACAAACATGAGGTCATAAATGTGACTCAGGGAAAAATAAAATGAGTTTGAGCTTCTCAAAGTAAAGAGGGACAAAACCATCACAGAAGGTGTGTTTGCAATGAAGGTAGCGTCGGTCCTCATCTATCTCTTCACAGCCCCCTCTCCACCAACCTGAGACATGTTACACATCCACAAAGTCAAATCGTAATTTTGTAATTTCACAAAACATATGTTGCCAAGGAACATGACAAAAATGATAAGGCAAAATGCACTTGAGTCTGTGACAATTTCAAGCATAGGCTGTTCAGAACTTTGCGTGGACAGGATGGATTCAGGGAAGAAGGGAGCTGGCAACTGTTGTAGCCAGGAGCAGAGAGCTAACTCCAATATGCAGTAGGTAGGGGCTCTCCCTGGCTATGGGACGGAGGTAGAAAATTAAGACCTAACTAATACCTGCCAGGCCCTGGAGAAATCAGCCAGCAGAACTAGATGGAGGAAGTTCTTTTGGGTATTGCTGCCTTTTTATTCCAGATCTATAGGACTTGTCTGTCTGGGATAACTGACCTCTTTCAGTCTGCACACTTTTCAGATGTCTTAACCATGGCTTTCTGCACAATTGATACGAACCAACAAACCAGCAACGCAGTCTCTCATGCAAATCAGTTGAAAACAATGAATTATACTTTGTCTTCTACAAGCTCCTTAGCAGACAAGGACTACGGATAAATTCTTGGTTTCTAGGCAGCAGATTCCTTGCAATGAATGTATTCTGAGACAGGGCTGGATGAGGCAGATGTGCAAGAGTTCTGAGCGTGGGGAGCAGTGCAGAAAAGAAACAAGAAGATAGTGAGCAACATGACCCCAGAAGGTTGTCAAGGTCTCAAGATTGCTGAAAAGCCAGTTGCCTGGTTGTATCACTAAAGCAAGAATGAACCCAGTTAGCCTGTGTGTCAAGGAAGTGTGCTTTGGAGTTTGAACCATGTTCTGCCTTCTCTAGGTGAGTGGGGCTCCCATGCAATGTATCCACATACATTCAAGAACCAGAACAAAGTCACACCTGTGGGAGGCTCGGCAGCACCGTGTTTGTTCCATTAGTGGTAACCATCAACTTTTCATCCAATCACTGCTGTTATCTTCTTTCTGCCTTCCTGGGCTCCTGCACCTAACCCTCCTTCGTAATGCTTCAGTCATTTCCCAGCCTTCCCTGTGTGCACTTCTTTTTAAACTCAAAGAAAAGGGGAAACATGAAAAAGGGGACGCACTTCAGCCCAAGGCAAGATTCTTTTTCCCATTTCCTTCCAAACATCTGTATTTGGAGTTAAAAACAAGCCGATTTAGTTCAGATCAGTTCATAATGGGGAGCCCATAGTACTTGAAAAAAACCTGGTGTTTGAGAGGATTTGACAGCTGGTCTCTCCCAGTACTTAGAAACAGTTCTTCACTCGCTCAACTCTGGAGTGGTCCTGTTACAACCATGTTGGCCTAGAAGGAAAGCAGAGCTCTCCTGGTTTGTAATTAACTTCTAGAAGAAGAAAAGGCAAAGCAAAGTCTTCCCTGGCCTATGCTAGACATAAGAAAGTTAGTTCAGAGGCAGACTCTGCAGATGAATTACCTCCCAATACCTTCCCCTTCTCCTGATGATGTATACTCTGGCTCTGCTTCTCTGAGCATCCTCCCCTGCCCATCATCTTCCCTGCCCACCTTCCTTCATACTCCCAGTCCCGTGCAGGCACCTCTGACTTCACCAACTGTGTCTACTGCATCTTAATAGCTTCCTGACCCATCTGTTAATTAGCCATTTAAAAAAGAAGCCACACAGTTCCTCCTTAGAGTGATCCTCATCTCCGAGACATTAATGAATCAACTCATGGTGAGGAGGAGGAATAGGTTTGGATGTGAGACAGCGAAGGGCAAAGTGAAATGTCAAAAGGGTCCAGCCTTCGAGGCTGGATGCTGGGCAGAGCTCATATTCCTGGAGGACATGGGCCATCATTCTCTGGGCAAACAGCCTCAGGTAACGACTACAGAGACAGTCAGGAAACATGACAATCAGTGGATGCCTGCCGTTCCAACCTCAACCTGAGAAGTTCTAAAGCAGGGGCAAGAAGGGGATGTAGCTTCTAATGAAATGAGGGTCCAGCCAGGAAAGGCGGGACACCCTCACTCAGACACTCAGAACTAGCGTCGCTTTCTCCTCCCTGGAGCCCAGCTAGCTGAGTGGAGGTATGTTTGCATCATTCCCACTGTCTGGTCTGTTAGAATCACCAGAGGGCTGGTTAGTTCCCCTCCAGACACTGACTTCTAACTCAGAATCCTGCTAGCAAGAGCTAATCATTTCCAGAAAAAGCAAAGTCTGTTCCTCCCTGCAAGGGAGGGAGAGATGTAAGAAAGTCCAGCCATAAGGAATACTCATGTGTATGGCAGACAGAGGGCTGCCCAGCCTGCGAACACCAAGGCAGAGCAGATGGCCAATCCCTTCTTCCATCTCTTCTCAGATTCCCACAGTATCCCTTTGCAATGAGGCTCTTATCACCAAAACTCCCTCAGACTCAGGAACGCTTGCCCCAGGGAAGGAAGGGGCTCAGGTCTGTCTGTCTTCAAGGAGGCTCACACACTGCAACAGCTCTGATCTCCCTTTCAGTATGGACACATCTTGGCTCCACTGTTTCAAAAAGCACAGAACTGAAACACATCCCATCTCCTGACTTGGTCTCTGACCGGAAGCATTCCTGTTTCCCCCCACTCTCCCTATGAAAAACTCATTACTATGTGAATACATACCTTCTCCATCACCACCCCCTTTCCCCTACCTTGCCTCTCTAACAACACACACTACACAACTGCCCCCAGCAGGGGTGGCAAACAGTGACATCGGAGGTATAAGCAGAGAAAGAGGAGCTTCCTCCGAAGCCCACCCAGAGGTGCATTGCACGTGAGAGTGATGTGCACACTCACACTGACACACTTGAAAGGAAGAGGTCCAGGAGATATGCTGCTATCTTGCCAGTTACCCAGAACTGAGAAAGGCTTTCCCTGAGCTGCTCAAGGTTACTCCTGAGTGTCCTTAAGTGTCACTCATCGCTGTGAGTCTCATTCATCACTGATCTCCAACACTCCCCCACACCCCGCCGCTACACATACACTGATAGGCGTTGTCCCCCTATCCACCCAGCACCAGTATGATGGTTTCCAAAGCACTGATCAGGCGAGGCAGCAGCTGCTAGAGAGGTGCTGTGAACTGAATGAAATCAGGAGGTAAATTTGAGGGAGAAACATCACATATTTACATAATGGTCTGGGGCCTGAAATTCAGTCCTTTCCTCATGGTTCACTCTCTCCTCCTCCTACCCCAGAAATAATGGTCCCAAGAGATCACGGTTACCCTAGTGCGGGACAGAGGGAGTCTATGGGAAAGATGAGACTACTATCAAGAACAGTGGCTTCTCCGAAGCAACATGGCAATGTTGGTTTTCACAGGGGCTTCATCTGAGACTCTGAGGCCACAACCTTATCAAACACAGATAATGTTGAACAAAGTATACAAGGCATCGGGGGCAGGACAGGGAGAAACCCCAAGAAAGGTTTGTGAGAATCAACTAGAGAGAGGTAAGAGCCAGGGTGGGTTTAACAAGACAAGAGAAGGCAAGAGAAGATGAGCCCCTGAGTCATGGGTTAGAGGTGGCAGATGAGGAACACAGGCACATCTGCTTCAGAAAGGCACCTGCCCCTCCTGAGCAATTCCCCCTTTGCTTTCCAAGCTGAGCCCAAGACAGCATTCACAGCCAGACCAAACAAACTCCTGGGAAGTGTTGGTGTCTTGCTTTTATTCTGCTCATAGTACCTATCCTCTGCATGGCGAGGCATGGAGACCACAGACCTTCTCTCACAATCCTAGTTCAAGTCCAAAGGGATGTTGAGTAAGCCTAGGCTGAGAGCAGCTAATGGAAGAGTGGCTGGCTCAGGTAACGAGGGGGTTAAAAGGAGATGCTCTCTTTACAGTGAACCCAAGTCTAGTACTTGAGTGTGAAATGTCTGCATTTAGTGGGTTTGAGTTGATGAAATCTGACAGGGAATATCATCTTCTCACACTCACATTATCAAGGGGGAGGGGCAGAATCAGCTCCTTCAGCATGCCTAGAAATTTCTACCTGCCTTCCTCTTTGCAGCAAGGTAGGGGTGACTAATGTTCAGAGCTCCTAAGGGAGGAGGTTGTCAAGCCATGAGGATAATAAGCAAGGTGCCTGGACCAGGCTAGGCTTGGTAGGTCAAGTCATAAGCAGTGGACTGGGAGCTGGGCCTGGGAACTAGGGCAGTGCCCACTCTGTGTGCCAGAAATGGAAGTGTTTCCTGGGGCAGGGCTTTCATTGAAGCCACATCCAACCATTCATCTTCATGAGGACACTGGAAGCACAGCTGACTTCGCATCCTCTGCCTGTGCAATTCCTAAAGGAGAGACAGGGCTCCTGTTGTGGCTTTGACTTGCCAGTGATCTCCCTGGGAGCCAGAGTCAGGGTGGGAAGCAAACGGAGTGGAACTATGGACTGTCCATTTTAAACTCTTGTTATAAATTTTGGAAGGGGGCAGTTCCCACTGTCTTTACCGTGTGTGCAGTAAAAGATGCCCAGGTTGAACACCATCCAGTGTTAACTCAAAGAGACCTGCCTTGGAGGAACAAGTTCTCCAGCCTCTGCAGGAAAGATAAGCACCCTACTGGAAGAAGTACCATCAGTGCTTGGTCAACACGGTATGGGGAACCTTCTTCCCAGCAGAGGTGGGCCACCCTTTCCATATCATCCTGCTCTTAACCCCTGGGAACATCCTAGCTTACACTAACCCACTTGCTATTCTTTTCAGTGAGGTACTCAGACTGTTCAGGTCTTTATATTAAGGTGGCACTCCAGTTTAAAAACAAACAAGCAAGCAAGCAAGCAAACAAACAAACAAACCTAAGCGTGGTACAACCCATAGTAAAGTGGCCACACACCATGAAAACGAGAGCCTAAAGATTGAGCAATTGGTGAAATTCTTACCCTTGAACATCATGAACTCCCTTGATTGGTACTTTGTGTTGCAAATCCCTCTAACACTAAAGGGCGCCTAGCCGGCTTCCTATGAAAGAGCCACAAGATTGATTGCTCTTAAAGGAAGCGACTGTGGAAGTGACTTAGAAGGAGAGAAGAGGTGCGTGCATAAGAAGACTGGAGGTGTGGGGAGTATGTTAAGAGGGGGCGAGGCCTGGGGGCCCAAGGCAGGCACCCAGCAACGCCTCTCACCTGTGGATGTTCATCTCTCGAGGGGGGCGGTGGGCCTTGTCATAGGAGACCTTGGCGAAGACGCCCGCCACGATGACAAAGGCGATCACCCCGCAGGTGATGTAGACGGTGAAGTTGGTTTTGTCCTTCTCCGGGTCGTACTTGTTCTCCGGCCCGGGCGACACCACCTTCGTGCTGGGCGTCTGCACCCATACCGGGCTTTGGTAGTTGGTGCACTGGCGCTGGTCCAGCTTCTCGTGGCGCTTCTTGCAGCAGAAGCGATAGTAGCAGGTACCGCAACAGTACAGGTAGCCGCTCTCGCTGTTGTTACACTCGAACTCCTTGTCATACTGGCCGCTCACGTCGTAGTAGCCCCAGCACGTCTCGTAAGTGACGGTCGCGCTGGCCGCCGCCGCTGCCGCCGCCGCCGCGGACTGTCCCCGCCGGCTGCCAGCCTCCGAGACGCCGGACGCCCGGGCGGTGCTGTTCAGCTCGCGGCCGCCGCGGGCTAGGGCACCTCCGGAACGCCGACCCCCGACGGCTCCCGCGCCAAGGGTCCGGTTAGCCGCGCGGCCGCGGGCGGCGTCTGCGCCGGGCGGCAGGTGCAGGGACGAGAGCGACAGCAGCAGCGACAGCAGCAGAGGCGGTAGCAGGAGGCGGCGCAGCGCCATGGCGGGGCCGGGCGGGAGGGCGCGGGCGGACGCGGGCTGCAGGCCGCTGCCCCAGCGGCTGGCGGGACTCCGAGGGCGGCCGCGCGGGCTGGGCGAGCGACGCGGGCCGGTCAGTGGCGGGGCGATGGCGCCATCGAGGCGCGGGCGGTGGCGGGAGCGCACGGAGCGGCGGGGCGCAGGCTGCGCGGGGCTCTCAGGCTGCGCGCGGGCTCCGCGCTCCCCCTGCGGGTTCCGCGCTCCTAGCGGGCAGCCCCATCCCCCGCCCGCGGCAGCGGCGGTCCCGCGCGGCTCGGCTCAAGCCGGCCCCGAAGCGCTGCTCCCGGAGGCGGCGGCGGCGGCGGCGGCGGCGGCGTGGTCCCGTCCGGGCAGGTCCTGCCGGACGAAACGGTGCAGCGGTCACGGGGTGCGGGGATCAGCGGGCTGCCGGGCGGGGATGGAGTGCGCAGCCCTCGAGGAGTGCGTCCCGACTGAGACGGTGGCCCGAGGGCGCACGGAGAGCCCCTGCCGGAGTCACCCGGCCGACCGGCCCGGGTGAGGTGGAGCCTGCTGAGGCTGGGGTCCGGTCCGGCGAGCAGTTGGGGAGCGCGGCGGCTGCACCTCAGTCACTCACCGTACCGGCTGCGACTGCAGCGGCGGCGGCTAGGCGGGAGCGCAGCGGTCGGAGCTAGAGAGCAGAGCTGGGAGCCGCCTGCACAAGTGCCGGAGCGTGTGCGATAGGCGAGAGGGAGACACACGCACTCACACAGCAGCACACGCGGGAGCGCCGCGCGGGGAGGGCGGGGAGGGAGGCCAGCCGCTCGCCGCCGCCGCCCACGTTTCCACGCCTGGGCGCCCGGGTGGGGGACGGCAGGACTCCTCTTTGCCTTCCCCCCCCCCCTCTCTCTCTCGAAGCTCCGCGTCACCGAAGCCCGGACACCAGTTAAGCAACACCGCGCCTTAAGCTGGCAAAGAGGGAGCTCCGCCTGCTTCCCACTTCCCATACCCCGGAGCGAGATCAGAGTGAGCTCTCTGGAGCCGGCGGGCGGCAGGGTCAGACGTCCTCTGATATTATTGCCCTTCCAGCACTCTTGGTCAAGTACCACCCCCGCTCCCCTTACCTTAGAGCCTGGTCTTTGCACTGCCAGTGAGCGAGTTGGGGTTTCTGCAAGCCTCTGCCTCTCCCTAGTGGTGATGCTGGCAGTCAAGATAAGAGGTCAAACCCATTGCTACAGGTTCCTACACTGAGGCCAGGGGTCAAGTGGGTTGGGCCACCAAATGCCCTGAACTTAGGCTCTTTTCTCCTTCATCTCTCATGCAGGAATGAGATAACTCCAGCTCTTAGTGACACCTCGAATTCCCTCTTTCTCCAACTTTTTTTCAGCGTTGAGACTGAGTTTAAAAGTAAACAAAAAGAAAACTACCTGGGTTTTAAAGATTCCTTTTGGAAACTCCTGTATCCCTGTGCTGAAATTCCTGTTGCTGCTGCTAGGGGAGACGGGTGGGAATATTCCCTCGTGACCAGAGTGAGGTAGGCATTCATTCCTGTAACCAGGCTGACTGAAAGGAGACCCGAAGTCTGACATTCCAAGCTGTGTGGCCACCCCAAGAGGGGTCAGAGTCTTTAGTTTGGTGTGTGTCCTTGGAGGAGGTGGAGGAGGAGGATAAGATGAGCAGCAGCCGGCCAAGCTTCTGGCCATGTGTCCTGAGTACTTTGGGGGAAGGCAAGGGACAGACTGTCGGAAGTATGGCAACAGAAATGTCCCTGAAATAGTCACTCAGTCCTACTCAGGGGGTAATTCAAATAAAAGATCAGCATTCAGGAAGAACTGGCAGGAAATGGACGGATTGAAATGGAGCTGAAACTCAGATTCCAAGATAAAGAGGGACATTTTCATCCTGGGATGGGGAGAGAGATTCACTCATTCTGGCTGGCTCTTCTAGAAACACTCCATGTGCCACTGTTTCTCAATCCCCTTCCTCCTCCCCCTCCTCCCCCCCCTCCTCCTCCCCCTCCTCCTCTCCCTCCTCCTCTCCCTCCTCCTCCTCCTCCTCCCCCCCCTCCTCCTCCCCTTCCTCCCCCCTCCTCCCCTCCTCCTCCCCCCCCTCCTCCCCCTCCTCCCCTCCCCCTCCTCCCCCCTCCTCCCCTCCTCCTCCCCCTCCTCCTCCCCCTCCTCCTCTCCCTCCTCCTCCTCCTCCTCCTCCTCCTCCTCCTCCTCCTCCTCCTCCTCTTTCTCTGCTTCCTTCTCCTTCTCCTTCTCCTTCTCCTCCTTCTCCTTCTCCTCCTCCTCCTCCTTCTTCTTCCTTAGCACTTCCTGTTTCATCAGCTTCATCTCTTAATGGTTCTATTAACCATCACTTTTAGTGCCCATCCTGCCATGCACGCTGGTAAGTGCTAGGATAAGGAACAAACAACGTGGCTCCTTCTTTAAGGAGTTCATTTACAGAGACAGTCAAATGGTTTCTGCATGGCACGTTTGTGTCCACGACAGAGATGGTCACAGCCTAGTCTCAGAGCAGGGTATAGGCATCTAGCATAGCCCAGGAGAGGAGCAGTGATGGTTCAGTACAGTTCTCAGGGTGCTCGTGAAATGCATGGTGAAGAATGGTTAAGAAGCAGAAAAACAAGCAAGAAGGTAGGGATGCTTCCAGCAGAGGAAACAGGGAAACTGGAAGAAGTGAATTAGTGGTGGGGGAGGGGACTAGGAATACAGAGTGGTGAAACTCTTGGGGGGGGGGGCTTCTAAATAGGGCAGCTGGGGGGCACTGTAGGTCCTGTCAAGGAATTTGTATGTATTTCAGCTGCTGGGGAAATAATGGTGAGTTTTAATAGGAGAAGAGGCTATCAAATGTATAGGTTTGTTACATCCTCAAGTCTCCTGGAGAAGGAAACACTGAACTGGACACACAGAAAGCAATTTAGAAGCTGTGCTCGTAAGCCAGGTGCAAAAAATGATGGAGCTATGAAGTGGACATATGGGAGTGGATGCCTACAATGGAGGTGATGTTCTCATTCAGAAGAGCAGGCTCAAGTCAGTTAGCAGTGGTCATGTGGAAGTGCCTTTGAGAGGTCCATCTGAGGCTGCCTTCCAGGGCAGCAACAGAAAGCTGGGCTGAAGCAATAGGCACACAAGCTTGGTATTCAGGACAGTATATTTGAAGAAAACAGCACTGTACCATTGACTCTGAATACTATGTGTGATTTCTAAGCCAATCTCTTCCTGTCTTCTAGTGTTTCCATCTCTTTCATTTGTCCAGAATTTCCATATGTGTATCTGGCCACTCTCTCAGAAATAGGCAGAAGACTAAGTTGTTCTCATGAGAGACTCAATCTTACTGATAAAGGGAAACTGACTCGGTTTCTCAAGTCAACCCTCCCTTCATAGAGGCAAATGTGCTGTCAGTTCCTGTGCTCGCAACTTGTGATGTCAACAGACTCACAGAAATAGTATTTTGGTAGGCTAGGATGTGGAAAGTTACTTAATTCAACCCTTGTTGTAAAGCACGCTATTGTTACTGATCCCTCTCCTGTTCACTCTCTAGGTTTGATCAGGTGACTTGCCCTCCATCATGCTGACCCTACCCTATTTTCCATTCTTTTTTTTTTTCCCCAATGTTAAATTCTTGGCAGTATTGAAACATCCTTTATTTGTGGTTCTGACCCATTTAAAAGTTCCAGAGAAGAATAATTTTTCCCCAAACATACACCAATGTTCTGAAGCCCTGAGGCTATGGGGAAAGTCCCCCAAGCCTTATTTCTGAAAGGTATGTTCCAATTGGTCTGAGCCAGCTATAACAACCACCTTCTCTTTAACAAGGATTGGTTAAGAATGATTATGTGGGGGGCTGGAGAGATGGCTGCTCTTCCAGAGAACCTGGGTTTGATTCCCAGCACCCACATGGCAGCTCACAACTGTCTATAACTTGAGGATACAACCTCACAAGGACATACACACAGCCAAAGCACCAATAAAGTGAAAGTAAATAATTTTTTTAAATGCTTATGTGGTCTAGTTCTAAATAAAGGCAATCTGATGAGGAGTGTTTGGGTGGATTTCCTTGCTGTTAAAGCAGTGATCATTTTACACCTCTGAGCATGGTTACCCTGGATGCCAGGGGGTGGGGCTTGGTGATATTCAGCTTGATAGTCATCAGTACTGCTTAGTGGGTGTCTCTGCTCTGCCCTTCAGGCATATAGTGGAATTGTAACCCATGAGCCTCCTGTGAAAAGAAAGTGTTCTGCTTATTTTTGTTTTGTTTTGTTTTTTGTTTGTTTGTTTGTTTTTGTTAGTAGCACAAGCTAGAGTCATCTAGAAGAACCACACTGAGCAAATGTTTTGGTAAGGTTGGCCTGTAGGCAAGCCGATGGAGCATTTTATTAATTAGTGATTGGCTTGGAAGGCCCAGCCCATGGTGGGTAGTGCCACCCTGGGTAGACAGTCCTAGGGTGTATGAGAAAGCAGACTATGCAAGATGTGGGGAATAAGCCTGTGAACAGCAGCCCCCTGCCCATGACCTCTGCTTCAGTTCCTGCCCTGACTTCCTTTGATGATGGACTGTGATATAGAAGTGTAGGATAAAATAAACCCTTTCTTCCCCAAGTTGCTTTTAGACATAGTATGTTTTTCATAGCAATAGAAGCCCTAACTAAGACAGGGAGATAAGTGGACAAGTAGTGTTCATTCAGAGAGTTGTGAGCAGGAATTGTGTGTGGTGGTTCAGAAGCATCCAATTGCAGTGGGATCCCATCCCACACTTCTTGTGTCCTTCTGAGGCACGGATCAGGAAGCTTCACTATAAGAATGGTTTTGGTACCCAGGGTTGGCGCCCAATGTCCAGCCACATAAGGCCTGAGAAATCCAAAAACAAAGGTCTGAGCAAGCACTTTCCTGGTGCTACATCCTGGCTACCAAAGTCTCAGGTAGGCTGGAGGTACAGACATGGCTCTTTTAAGAGGCCCCACTGTGCAACTGAGCACTTGAGCAGCTGGCACTGGGTACAACTGCCTGCCACAGGCAGACACAACATTCCCAGAGCTGGAGCAGGTAAATGTGGCTGTGGGGTCAGTACCTGCCTACCTGAGGTTAGGCTCTGACAGAACTGAGGAAGGTGGAGCCAGCTGCCAGCATGCCATGTGCTAAGCAGATCCCTGTAGCAATAGTCTGGCAGCTTAGGTTTGGCTCATGTGGTCAGAGGAGGCTGGAGACATGCAGGAAGTCAGATCCCCACCAAGAAAACCTCTGAACAGCTATAATATATTTTAAAATGTGCTTAGATACTGGAGGAAAAAAAAAGAAAATGGGTATAGACAGTCATAGGAAAAAATAAATAGTTTAAAAATAATAAAACAAAATCTTTAAGGACAGAATAAAGTAATATAAAAAGAAAAGGCCATGTAAAAGTGGGAAATACACAGGGCATCTGGATCTTGTATGGTGCTTTGTTGACTTTGAATTTCTTGGATGCTGATGAGCAAATGCCAGCTGCTGAGAGACACTGGATTATGGAACAAATTGCTGAATTACTTTAGAAATTTCTTGGCCTTGACATGGAAGTTGGGAAATGTGTTGTGTTGGGGGAGATGTTATGCTTTTGTTTCCACAGGAAACACAAAGTTATAGTTCTCTTCAAAATTAGTAAAGATGAGATTTGATCAGGGGAGACCTCCTGAAAATCTTGGCTACAGGCATGAAAAATGAAACCCCAAAAGACTATAGGGCAGGTAATATATATGCTGTTCCTATACTATGGGAACAGCTCTGCAACTGAGTGGGACGTGATAAATCTTGTTGCCTACAGAGTCCTCATGACTTATTATTACATGCCATTCTTTCATATGGCATAGATAGAGGTTTGGTTATACAGTCCAAACAAACATAAAATTAACAGATGCCTTTTACCTGCTCAAACATAAAACAAAAAACAAATCATCTTTAACTGACTTGCGTACACTGCACATTCCATACTTGTGTTAATGCAGATGTAATTGTTACCTTTAAAAGTGTACATGTTTTCAGAAAAAAAGGACCAGACATCATAAAGACAAGTAGCCCTGGTCATCCAGCCCCTCATAATGCCTCTGTTGCAGTTATCTCAAAATTCTGCATCCAGAACAACTTCAAAACTGCTAGCTGAGATGGTCCAGCCTTACAGACTATCCAGTTAAGGCTTCAGATAAGCTCTATATTTTCTCATCACACAGAGACCAAACAAAAAATAATACAGCTAGCTCTCTTAAGACTTGCCCATTATCCCAATTCTCTCAGGGTCTCCTAAAGAAACCATCACCTCCAGACAACAGGAAGCAGTCTAGAGAACATGATACCCACATTCCCAAGAGGTGAGGTAGGTAATTTTTGCTCATTTGGTGTGTTATGGAAGTTTGTCATCATTTAGGGGGGTTGGTTACAAGTTGTTATTGTAATGGTCAGGAAAAAAGCTGAACAAAGGAGGTTAGATTCAGGGATCTCTTTCTAAAGGGAAAAAAGAGGGATATAGTATAGAAATGATGGGATAAAAGGGAAAATTATTGAATCTACTTTTAAACTTAAACTACTATCAGTCTTAAATATTTTAGATTGGTATATGGATTTCTATATGTTGATATAAATTTAAGGCTATTTTTGTTATACTGTTCATATGTGTAAGATATTATACCTATGCAGCTCATTTAAGAATGTAATATAAAGTTCTTTTCCTTGAAAGCTATTTAGGATAATAAAGAAATACAGGTTAGTAGTTAGTCTTTGATAACAATCAAACTTATTGTCATGCTAGATATGTTTCCAAGATCAAACAGAAATGTATTTTAAATAGATAGATGGTCTTCAAATACTTCAAATGCTTAAAGAATGTGGCATTTAAGATGTTTTACTAACATAAAGCTTTTTATGACAGTGAGATATGTCTGCTCCTTGGAGCACCAATTTACTTCAAAAAAGGATGATGGGCATCCAAGAACCTCCATATGGAATTTGCTTTCAATGTAGCAAAGCTAGCCATTTGGGCAAGAAACTGCCCTTACCTCAACTGCTGACAGTATGCTGTCTAAACTTGACAAGCAGAAAACAAAAGGAAGTGACTGCTGAACATTGCAAAGACAAGGTAGAATAGTTAGTCAGAACTCCTGCTTCACAGAAAAGTCTGTCAGATGTTCTAGGCCTGTAGGCCAAAGATGGATTTTCCAACATTACAGTGGAACCTTGGGTGACTGACCAGGCAGTCAGATGTCTCTGTCACTTCTATAGTTTTGGAAGTTGTTTGCTCTACATTTCCTGTTTACTCAGGTAATATTATATCCTTCTCAGGCCTCTGATTAAAGACTAGATAGTTATAGTTTTATAGTTTTCCTTGTTACCAAATTCAAAAAAGAAACTTACATAAGAGATGTTAAGTTTATAAGGTTAAGAAAATGAAAGCTTAAGTTGTTTATCTAAGAAGATGTTTTAAGGTCTAAAAGGGTATTTTTAGAATGGTAATAAAAGTTATAATAAAAAGTGGTTTATGTCTAAAACTTTGGACTCATCAAAATAAAATAGATAATAGAATAATTTCTCTAAATTTGACAAATATAAATGGACAGACCATTGTGAATGTAATTCTTACTTCATAATTGTTCTTATTGTATACAATTTTACTGTATTAGCATTAAAACCTCTCTTTTTATTTAGACCAAAAAGGGAAAGTATTGTGGGATATTTGTTCACTGTGTGAAACTGTATTTATGTGATCATTGTAATAAAAAGCTGAACAACCAATAGATAGGCAAGAGGTATAGGCAGGATTTCCTGGGAGAGAAAGGAAGAGGAAGAGGAATGTAGGCATGCAGGAGAAGCCAGGAGACAAAGAGAGAAAACAGGAGGTACAAGATGGAAGAGAGGCAATGCCACATGATAGAATGTAGATTAATAGAAACAGGTTAATTAAGTTATTAGAGCTAAGCCTTGCCAGGTGGTGGTGGTGCATGCCTTTAATCCCAGCACTCAGGAGGCAGAGGCAGAGGCAGGCGGATCTCTGTGAGTTCAAGGCCAGCCTGGACTACAGAGTGAGTTCCAGGAAAGACTCCAAAGCTATATAGAGAAACCCTGTCTTGAAAAAACAAAAGGAGCTAAGTCTTATAAGCCTATACATTGATACAGCCTAAGTTAAAGGCTAAGCTTTTATAATTAGTAAGAAGTCTCCATGTTATTGGGGGGGGGGCGCAGTGGTAGAAAAGAAAGTTCATCTACACAGGGTCCTTTACTGACCTCAGCAGAGAAAGCATGAAAGATAAAACACATCCGTTTGCTTTTTTAAAGCCTCTGGAATTAAAGTCTGTTAACATAGGATATCCGAATTCACCCTGAGAAGGTGATAGGTGGAGGGATGGAGCTACCCACAGACTTATGCCCAGAGCCCTCTCAACTCTGATCTAATAGCAATGTGAGGTAAATTCTTTCCCCGCCAAGCCTATTTGAATATGGACGTCCTTTTAAATGTAGCCAATAGCATTCCTAATATATGAATTGCATCTTGTCATATTTTTTTTTTTGAGAGAATGTTTCTCTGTGTAAGAGCTCCAGCTGTCCAAGAACTTGCTTTGTAGACCAGGCTGACCTTGAACTCACAGAGATCCACCTGCCTCTGCCTCCTGAGTACTGGGATTAAAGGCGTGTGTCACCACTGCCCAGCTACATCTTGCCATTCTTTATTTTGATTTTCTCTAGGGTTTTGAATTAGCTATGCAACTTTGCACTGATGTATCAGTTTTATGAATTTCAGTTTTCACCTTTATGAAAGGAGGGAGATTATGTCCAAGAAGACATACCATCTTTTCTCACTATAAACTTTACCATGGCCTCTAAGCATGAACTTGGCCCCTAAGCCCTGTGTGGTCTGGTCCTCAGCTGATCTAAGCCTGTTTCCTTTTAGTCTGTCTTGACTTCTCCCTCTAGCCACACTGGTACACTTCTCCCTGAGAGCTCTTGTGGTAGCTTCATTCTCTGCCCATATCCCCTTCTTGCAGGCACGTGCAGGATTCTTTCTCCCACCCTGTGGGCTCTGCTTAAGTATGATAAATGGAAATGGTGCAGTACCCAGTTCTTTTCCCACTGTGTTGGATTTGCACCTCCTCCTGATACTTTTTTCCGTCACAGCATTTATTACCATCTGATAGACTTTAGACAATCCTGTTCTCTCCTTTCAGCCACAACACTGGCTCTTGATTCAGCTTTGTTGATTCTTGTATTCTAGATGCCTAAATCCATGATAGAGGTCCAGTAGTCTAAGATGGACGCTGAAAGACTCCCCTCCAGCTGTCAGCCCCTCTGGGGTCTTTAGAAAGTCATCCCCTCTGAGAACATGACAGCTTCCCCCAAGAAGCACATATCTAGTGACAGATTACAGTGTGTGTGTGTGGGGGGGGGGGGTACCAATGTGTAGCTATTTCAGCAAACAAACAAAAAACAAAAAACAAAAAAAAAAAACACAACCAAACCCTCTGGTGAGCTTGTCTTGTCTGAAGTCCCAGAGTACCCTGGAACCAAGGTTTTACTAAGTCTATATCACATCTGCCCATGCTGTTTCCTCCCCCATTTTCATCTGTGATGTTCTTCTAGAAAAGTCCGCATGCCAAATTTTGTTTCCATATCTACTTCAGAAGTTCTGATCCTGTGCCACAGGCACTCAGAAATTCACATTGAATGGATGTTTCTGGGTCCCCCATTTCTCTCAGGGCCATTATTATTAGCATGACTTCTGCTCTATCTTTACAGTCACAAGTTTGAATCTATCTCCTAAGGCCACCAGTTCCGATGTTAAATAATCTAACAGTCAGAAAATTAGAGCACATTAGCTATTGTTAATGCTGCTGATAGGTAAATCAATTTATTCATTCACACCAAGCTTCTAGTTTAGAGTGGCCTTTTTATTAGGATGACATTTTTGCATTCATGCAATACACTGCATACACACTTTAGCTCATTTGGAAAAATTCAAGCCTGTTACTCCAGAACGGTGTACATTTAGGGAACTTCTTGTGCAGTATGATGTTTCAAGGTATTGTTGCCCCTTGTTTTTGCTGTGGGGGCCTGCTTTCCTCCACTCTCATTCCAAGGGATCTGCGTGGGCCACACAGGACCCATACTGCAGCAAAACACATGTTAGTCAGCTTGTATACTCAGGGTGATTTGGTGACAGAAACTCACCCAGTGAGATGAGTGCCAGCCCTCTTATAAGCAGGGCAGGAAAGAACCTCACTCTTCCCTCTGAATTGTCCTGTGGCTACTGGTGTCCTCACAGGGAGCCCAAGAAAAGAGCTAGTCTGGGGACAGGCTGAGATGCAGAGAAACATGATCCTGTTAGCACCATTTGAGTCTTGGGCATGGCATCATCATACTTAAGTCTGCCTACAACTGTACTTTTTAATTTGTGTGTGTGTGTGTGTGTGTGTGTGTGTGTGTGTGTGTGTGTGCCACAGCATGCCCTGCAAAAGCTAAAGGAAATCTTTTGGGAGTTGGGGTTTCCCACCATGTGAATCATTGGGATGAAACTCAGCTCATCAGGCTTGATGGCAAGTACCATGGCTGGTAGCCTTCTAACCAGCTTAACCACCAGATATTTATATGGAACCTGAGCAAATACATCCTTGTTTTACTTAGCTTCTATTTACTGGGCTTTCTTTTTGCAACCCAAAGGATCTTACCTAACACAATCAACCTCACAGCTCTCAGTTCAAGCAGGAAGAAGTAGCAAAACCTTCCTGTGAGTGACCAGACATACCCTCTACTCTGTTTACAGCAAGTGAGCAGTACAGGTGAGGATGCACAGAACAAGTCAAGTCAGTATGTGGGAGATATGACCAGTGAGGGCCCCTTCCCAGCTGCTGCCATCAGGGTGCACAGGTAGACTCAGGCTGAGGAGCTGTAGTTCACTGGGAGCATCCAGGGGAAGGAACAGACACGGGTAAATTTAGTCTTGGTGGGGAAATCCACATGAGTAGATACTCAAGCCGGGGGAGCATAAAGAATGTTCCAGAGAATAAGTTGAGCTTACCAGGTACAGTGTCCAAGAAACACACCAGTCTCAGCCATAGAGCTGAAAATTATCGGGAGCATAATAGTCACTCTAATAGAACACCCCAGAGAGCCAAGTTCAGGGGACCTACATAATTATCAGCACAGAACATTGTTCAGAGACCAGCAGCTATCCTCTTCTACCAAGCATGACAGAGCACTGGCCCAGGTGTGGTGGCATTTGCCATTGGGAAACAACTGAAATCACGGGCTAGCCAGCAACAATGAGTCAATACAGGGAAAGGAAATTGAGACTCTCAATGTGGATGTTTATTCCATTGGATGGCTGACGATAGTAGAGACTAGACAAGCCAGAAGCTACGCTGAGTCTTATGTATACTACAAAGGTGGGACAGGGTAATCCAAACCACTGTTAGGTTTTCTGTCTTAGAGGTGCTAAAGATGGAGTCACTCATGGCCATAGAGAAAGCAGTTCCAGAGCATGTAGGGAAAGCAGCTTTGAGGTAAGTGAGGAAAACCCATTTCATTCTGTTGCTCTCCCTATCCCCCAAAAAAGAATGGAGTCTATTCGTTCTCTTTTGAATCTGGAGCTGACATCATGACTTGCTTTGCCTAAGAGAATATGGTAGGAGAGATATTGTGTCTGCTCTCCTTCTCTCCCTGGAGAGGTCTATGACAGCTACTTCTGCATTTTTTGGAATCTAGTATCCTGTAAGAAATGTAGGTTACCTAGAATATTGAATGACAAGAGATCACATGAAAAGAAATCCTAGAATTCCAGAAAATGACTTGAAAACTTCATTTCCAGCCAAATTCCCAAAGGAATATAGCCCTGGACTGAGCTAATATAAAGCCAGAACAACCAGCCAGACCAGCCCTAGTCAAAAAGTAAGAGATCACAGGAATTCCAGGTGTTTTAAGCCATTCAGTGTTGTGGTGGCTTATCACAACGTAATTACCAGCTAAATCAAACCGAAGAGTTCAGACTCAAAGTAGAAATGGGTTAGGAGTAACTGCTGGTCACAAAGATATCTGCCATCATTTTTACTAGCTGTTACTTTATTTCCCTAGGCTGAATAACAGAGTACCACAAATTGAGAGAGGTTTAAATAAGTGAAGAGTGCCAAGTGGTGGTGGCATACACCTTTAATCCCAGCACTTGGGAGGCAGAGGCAGGCAAATCTCTGAGTTGGAGGCCAGCCTGGCCTACAGAGTGAGTTCCAGGACAGGCACCAAAACTACACAGAGAAACCCTGTCTTAGGAAAACAAAACAAAACAAACAAACAAACAAACAAAAACTGAAATGTGTTTGTCCATGCTTCAAGAAGCTGGCAGCTTGTGAGGGCAGTGAACACAGGATCTATCCAGGTCTTTGTCCTTGGCCAAGCCTATTGACAGATGGCTTCTTGTTCATATGGTCCTCTTTCTACTTAAGTGTCTGTCTCCAAATTCCCTTTTTATTATTTTTTTTAAGGAACCTAGATACCAATTTAGGTCAATCCAGGAATGGTTACCCTTTCCATGCCCTGGCCAGGTCTACACACCTGCCCTGGTAAGATTCAGGAGATTCTGTAACAGAATTCTAGCACCAGTTTGACCCTGGTTTTGTTCAACTAGCAAATGGAGCAACAGAAAGTTTATGGTGCATGCTTATGACTCGAACTATGACAATCCAGAGTCAGATGAGCACATGGGAATTCACAACCAGACATATGAAAGCAAGGATGATCTCAAATTATCCTTATGGCTTGTCTGGCAAGGAATTAACTCATCTCTGTGTTCATTATTTTTTTTTTTCATTTATTCAGTCATTAGGTAAATATTTAACTACTCACTGCTATGTACTAGTCACTAGATAGACCCTGAAAAACACACAGAAATAGATTGTACTTTCTGATCTACAGTCTGGTACCCACCTTCATGAAGCCACCCTCCTTCATTCTATTACATTTCATAGGCTGGGAAAAAGAAGAGTGTCTGTGAGAGAAGATTAGAAATGTCTTTTCTCCTGGATGAATGTCCAATAACTCCATAGAACATGGACTTTCTCCATGAGATCACCATCTACATGATGAGAAAGGTCCCGACTCAAACCATCTCGTGAGATGTCCTAGAAACATAACTGAATGGTCTAATACATGGGTTGCCGATTCACTAAATACCTTAGCAGCTTGTGGAAGGATGCCCCTGTCAAGGGGGCTGCTTTGCTGTTGGTACAATCCAGAATCACCCAATGTCATTTTCTTCATGTTGGAAGCAATGATACTAAAGTGCTTAAAGTCTTGCTAGTTGGAATTGATACACATCTTAAGAGTAAGATGTGATTATAGCATCCAACAAATACAACTTTTGTGTTTTCTTCTAACACACACACACACACACACACACACACACACACACACACACAAGCATATAATACATAAAGGAGTATTGCATCTGCACACATATTTTGAGTCATAAGACAGCTCATTTTAATTTGTAGTTCCTGGGTGAGCTTTTAATGAGTTGCTTTCAACACACATTTATCTGGGTCTGTGGAATATGATTTTTCTACATAATATTTCTGTTCACCCCTGTTCCATACTAGAACTCCCCCTTCCTGTGCCCACAGCAGACATCACTAATCAATTATAGAATCCCTTCCTGCTGAGACCAGTTATAGCCTCAGAAAAACCTTCCAACATACAGAGCTCCAGCAGGCATTAACTATAGTTGGGACTAGCACACCAAATTAATCCTATTTGCTTAACAGCTCAGTGAGAGATAGCAGTCAGAATAGTTCAAGCATGACTCTATTATTTTATGTAGACATGAATTTCAGAATTTGTTCCTAAATGTGCAGCATTATTGCCCCAAACCAAAGAAAGCATTTATAAGATGAAGGGGATAAGCCTGCAAGGGACACACACCAACATGGACTAAAAGATTCCATTGCTCTTCAGCTTAAGGAGATATACACTAGCATTGGCACTTCCTGAGAAAGGTGCTAATAAAGAATGTGCCAAATGAATGCTGGAAAAAAAAAACTACACGCCACCACCCCCATATATGCTCATGTAGATTCTGCGCCTCGCTGTCACACTTGCCCTCTGGTTGGAATTCATTGATACTTTATTCAAAACCACCATGAATTAATCTACTAAAATACATTTCTTCATAAAAATAAGAGTCCTGTTCTAAGTGCATTATACATAAATGAGGTATTTTCTTGGTCCAAGATTTACATCAATCATGTCCCACCTCTAGAATGGACAATTTATGTCTGTGGTCATTCAGCTCACCTTGAGCTCCATTTCTGATCATATGAAAGATATCATACAAAGTAGTATTTTTAGTGGAAAAAGTGCACATGATTTTTTTTTAATTTTTGCTTTAATGTCCTTTGAAGAGAAAAAATGAGCTTGTAATTAGATCTCACCCACTGATCTCAGCCTATTGACTAGGCACAAACTTGCCATTAATATAGTCAAATGAATCAACAGCAATTCCCGATTCTCTGTCAGGAAGTAGGCACCAGTTCACTGGACCATCGGTTGGTTCAGTGCCAGGAAAGGGTGAATCACTCAATAGGTGAGTACCATCATTAAAAGAACCGAGGTCATTGGCTGAAAAGGACCAATTTTGTTATTGTTACCTGGCATCAGATTTCAAAATTGCTAATTGGATCCTGGAATTATTTCAGTGGACAGATGTCTAGTTCGACATTTGAGGCCCCGATCAAGACACTGAATAATAGCATCATGGTGTTGAGGCAGATTTTGTAAGAACCAGGTGCCAATTAAAAGAGGGATGTCTCATGCAAGGATGCTTGGTGGGGGAATGGAAAGATGACCTAAAGACTTTTAAAAAATTTTTTTGAAGATCTGTCTTACTTATTTTTACAAATCGCAGCCCATTTTTACAGTCCTGTTCATTTTCCAGCCCCTGCTACAACTCTATTGCCTGCAGACATGTCTTCAGGACAGCAGATGAACTTCCTATAAATCCTTTACCAGGAAGATTCACCTACTAGCAAGAATACCAAAGGCTGGAAGAGAAGGTCGGGGCCATATTGGTGTGGTGACAGAGATGGCTACAGGCTTGTAGAAAGTCATGGATCACAGTGAGAGACTGAGCCTGGGATAATCCTGAGGCATGGAACAATGGAGCCGTGCTCAGGCCACCTAGAATGGGCAAAAGTCAGGGAAAGCGCACGTGGAAAAATGAAGCAGAAGACTCATTGGGAAGCAGGCAGTCAGCCCACACAGTTTACACTGAAGAAGGGGGTCAAGGCAGGGCAGTGAATTAAACCCAGCGGACAGGAAGACCTCAGAACAGGAAAGATGATTCAATGTCCATCCATCTAGCACCTAGGAATAGGGACAGCCACAAGATCTGACAGATAGGGCAAGGCACTGTCGTTGGGTCGAGTTACAGCAACAATGACCCTGGCTATGAAATGCCTTGCAGACTCTCAGCACAGAAGATACAAGTTTGCCAGCCATGGATTCTCTGCTTCTTACAGGTAGGTACCTGTAGATGCAGCTGTAGTGCTGGACAAATCCAAGTGTTGAGGAAATCTGGCCCAAATGGCCTCGGCTTGCTGGTTGGGCTAGCCATACATACACACATTTCTATACATCATTTCCGCCCCAAACCTACCTAAGGTCTCCCACCCACCCAAGAGGATGCCACAAATACCCATGACATGCTGCTTGTGTAGTGCTGTGATTGGAAACGCCTAGTTGACTATCACTGATTTTGTCATTACACTCTTCATCCATTTTTTTTTTTTTTTTTTTTTTGGACAGCTTCTCAGTTTTTTTTCCTATCCACATTTTTCCAATTTTTTTTATATATTCCCGCTGGATGTTTTAAAGACAATTTCAGGATATACAAATTCTTCTAAGGAAAACTAACGAAAAGAAAATTGGTAAAGGAATAACAGACTTGGTCTTAATCTCTACGTTTTCAATATCCCATCTCAGGATCTCACTCCTGCTTGTGCTGTTACTGTTTTTGTAGAAATTGCACACTGTCGGGCAGTACTTCTTAGCCTAGGGCTGGTGGTAAAAGAGCAAGACTACATTGTGCAAGTGGCCATGCTTAGGGCCTGTTTCACCAGACAACAGATGAACTCAAACCCTCATCAAAGCGTAGATATGTATATCCACTCTGATGATTAGTGTTGCCAACTTGACAATCTAGAATCGCCTGGGAGAGGGGCCTTTCCATCTACCTGTGGGGTTATCTTGATTGCCTTAGTTCAGGTGGAAAGGCCATTCACTACGGGTGGGACTGTTCCACAGTTGGGATAAGCAGCACGTACTCAGCACTCTGCTTCCTGACTGTGGATGCAATGTGGCTAGCTAATTCTACTGCCACAACTTTCTCTCCATGGTGGACTGTAAACCAAAATAAATCCTTCCTTCTTTGAGATAAAAACAGAGACAGAGAGACAGAGATGACAGAGACAGAGAGTGAACACAAAACTCTTCAGAAATAGAATCAGATCTGCATTCCTCAAAGCTACTGTTTAGTAGCTTGGGTGACTACTCTGGAACACTCTGTGGCTCAGTTTCCTTTGCTATGAATAGAGAGCTTGCTATGGTTTGAATATGAATTGTCATTCACAGGCTCTTGTGTCTGAAGACTTGGTTCTCAGGTGGTGGCAGTGTTGTAGAACCTACCCGGTGTGACCTAGCTAACAGAAATATGTCATTGGGGGTGAACCTTGAAGGTGATATTCACTTCTTTCAGAGTAAAGGCTTTGCTTTCTTATCTGCCATGGGCCCCCACAGCTATCAACCCATTATGCTTCTCTCCTATGATGGGCTAAAACTGTGAGCTAAAACAAATCTTAACTAATACAGAGAAGTACTGAGCTGTACAGCAGCTCTGGCTTGCACAGATCAAATGGTATCCTGAATGTGAAACCAAGCTGGAAACTCAAATGTCCAATAAAAGTGCTAGCTTTTTCTTATACTATCAAATCTCTCAATTCCATCACAGCAGAAGGGCAGGGCCAAAAGTCAAACCAAACCAGTTCTGTCAGTGAGGGACATGCAGTTTTAGAAACACAGTACACATCCTCCATGACATTAAAATCTCACCCAGTTCCTCATTAGCTTTGTGTACAAGTAGAGAGGGGACAGAAGCAATGTGGCAGTTATCCACATTATTAAATTAATTATCCCGATATTTGGACAAATGCAATTATAAAGCCTTGCTTCTCTGTTCCTATCTGAACACACCCCTCTCTTCTGGTGTATAAACATCACCACGAGCACAGGCCCTGTGTGAACGAGCTGCCCTGTGGAGAACAACTGTTCTAAGAGGTTCCTGTAAATATCCTTGTGTGGCATTGACTTTGTTACGAATCCTCCTGACAGCCAGCTCCGAGGAAGGAATGAATAGTTCAAGATTTTCACTTCAACCGATAACAGTTGTGACCCCAGTAGAGCCCCACAAATGATGCTGGAACCTAAGACCCAAGTGATCTGAGCTAGCAAATTAAACAATAAGCCCAAGGAACCAGGCCCCACTTTATTACCAAGAGAGTAACACCTTTTAATTGGTTAACACAACAAATAGAGAGGTGACAGCTTTGGGAAGCCAGCTTCAGGTCTGCTCACCCATTAGGCAGGTTTGAGAAAACAGAACACTTTCCTTCCTTAATTTGGAAGCTGTGATTTTGATTAGGAAACAAGGGGTCACAGAGGACCACACTAGAGACAGCAAGTGAAACGGAAGGTGGCTTCCAGCTTCTGAGAACTGAATTTGTTAGGACATCCTCTTAAAGCTATGTGTAATTGAGTGAAAATAACTTCATCGGTTTAAGGTTAGAAGGAATTCATTCTTATGGAAAGTCAAGCAAAGACAGAACCCCATTTCTTAGGATTCATGTGAAAGACTTGGGTTTTTTTGGAGACTTTAAGTTTGAATAATGCATATGTCAACTTCATGGATCCTTCCCCAAATTTGCTTCCTTGGCCCAATTACTCTTCTCTGTCAATAAGGCTATACAAATGAATTAGACAGCTGAAGACACTGCTCTTACTTCTAAATGAGACCACTTGAAACGACAAGTGTTAGGTAGCATCGCATTTTAAAAGAGTGGCTGTGACCATTCTAAAGTTTTACAGAGAAAGGGGTGGCTGTGAATTCTTGGGCCCTGATAAGCCTTGCCAAGGATCTCTTTTGCAACCCCAATCCAATTTCACATGGTAGTTGTTGTTCATAGGGGCAAGAA
This sequence comes from Onychomys torridus, assembly GCF_903995425.1. Taxonomy (NCBI): domain Eukaryota; kingdom Metazoa; phylum Chordata; class Mammalia; order Rodentia; family Cricetidae; genus Onychomys; species Onychomys torridus. The sequence goes on from NC_050450.1 coordinate 54,794,784, forward strand.
CCAGAAGTAACCATCAATGACGGTCCATACTTCATTCTGATATATTAGATTCTCCCCAATGCCCCCTTTCTGCTTCAAATTCCTGCCCAGACTCCCGTGTTTTGTTTAGCTGTTGTTGCACAGGTCCCTCTGGAGCGGTGGTTCTCTTCCCAATGCTGCAACCCCTTAGTACAGGTCCTCACATTGTGGTGACCTCCAACCGTAAAATTATTTCCTTGTGACTTCAACTTCACTGCTGTTATCAACAGTAATGTAAATATCTGATATGTGACCCCTGTAGAAGGGGCATTGGACTTCCAAAGGTGTCACGACCCACAAGTTGAGAACCAACTCGCTGCTCTAGAGTCTAGATTGACAAGAAATCTTAGCAGATTTGAAGAGCAGTGCTGCTCTGGTGTTTTCTAAAAGATTCTGCAATTTGGGTTTGTTTGGCAGTTTTTCTCATAGACTCGGATTCCAGAGATGGGGAGGATGACCACCAGTGACACCATTTGTACAAAGGATACATGCTATTATGTATGTATGGTGCTGATCCTGACCAGTCCCAGTCAGACAGTATTGTTAGCAGTTTTCTCCACTGTGATTAGCCATTTTCTCTCCTTCACGCTGTACTCTTTGGAAGTCACTGTGTGTGTCCCACACAGAATGAGTGGGGATGTATCTCCATAAATTATCTGAAGGATTTCACACTTTGTTTCTTCTTGTCTACTTATTTACATGTTTGATCATTCATCTACAGCAGTATAGACTCATGGATATTTATACTTGGGGTTTAATATTGCATTATTCATTTTCTTCTTCAAAGTCTTGCAGCTTTGTCCATTGAGTGCTTCATTAGCTGACTTGTGTGTCAATTAGACACATCCATCTAGGTTCTTAAATTCCTGTCTTGATTGCTTTTGGAGTATTTTGTACCTCCCCTAAACCAAAAGACCTTTCAGGTTCTCTTGTGTGTTTCTCAAAGTGGTCCTGGACTTGGTCTTTTTTTCAGAGTCCTCCTGATTCTCTTGGTTGGAGAATGGCCATATTTGTCTTAATGGTCTTTACTACAATCTCCCAATCCCTCCCTTCCATATTGGGATAACAGTTATTTCTTGCTGATTCTTTAGTAATCCCTGGAGTACCTCAAAGACAGATGCCCAGGAGATGGATGCACTGGGACTCCCTCCTTTCATATCTCTCACTTCTCTGCTCCTACTAACATTGACACTTCTCCCTCCCTGCACCACCAACAAGAGCCAATGGTAAATTAAAAAGAAAAGCATACAGTGGCTATTAAGAGAAGTGAGCTCAAGCTATCTCGAGTGACATATTATTTTTTAATTAATGCTGCTCCATTTTCTCACTTTCCCAGACACATTAATGCAACAAGAATCATGTTGGCATCTGCGGAAGCAAATGGAGAGAACAGCAGTTTAAAGTGAGGGGATGAGTGCTCCCACTGCCAGTCTGAGTACACTCTGGGGCAGTTCACAATACCACAATACGCACGTGGAATGCTGGTGAGCAGTGTCGAAGTCTAGCTGGAGTTCCAACTGCTGCGGGAACGAGTTTCCTCCATGACTGGCTGTGTTTCTTATTTCCCACCATTCTAGGAGCCTTTGAGGAAGACTCTGCAAGTATGCATGGGGCCAGATTACAGGAAACATAAGGGTCCCAGTGAGCAGAGGAGTGCTCCACACCCCAGATCCTGATGCTTATTTCCAGACTGGCTAGAAAGGATATGAAAGGACATAGCCCCTCCCTCTGTTGGTATCTCAACTGGGTACTTCCTTCTTCACTCCCTCTCTTTGTTTGGAGTATTGTTCCTCTGCTATCTCTGAGAAAGTCATTTGCTTTAAATTATACTCAGCCAACTATTTGTCAGCACCAATGGTTAACATGGGCAATGCATCAAGGGACAGAACATTCCAAAAGCAGAAAGCCATGCATTATTGCCAGACTACAGAATGGCAGCTGTGTGTAATGTTATATACATAGATGCTGGCTTTATGGACTTTTTTTTTCCTGTCTGTCTTTTAGAACTAGGCCTGGCGGTGCATACCTCAGTAACTGGGAGTCGGAAACAGGAAGACAACCAGTTCAAGGCCAGCAAGCTGGAGGCCAACCAGAGCTGTCTGGTGATTTCAAGGTCTGCCTAGGCTGCGCAGGGGATTCACAACCAGCCAAGACTATATAGCAAGACCTTGTGGCAACAAGAAAAAAACAACACCAACAAAACTGACCTTTTATTTCTAGACATGTGTACTCATTTACCACCTCCTAATTTCATAAGCAATGTATAAAGGCATTCTTGTTTTTCTAAAATAATGAAGTCATCATAGATGAAGTCAAAGCCCCCTTTCACATGCACACTGTACCCCTACTCTCTCCCATAACCCATCTAGGCCACTTTCCTTGGCAAATTCCAAGACAAAATCTGTTTTGAGTTTTGTGCATAGCTTCCCAGATAAAAAGGTAAATTTAAAAAAATGGATGCTTGACTTCAGGGCTGTCTAATTCCAAACAGCACAGCTGACAATCACTGCCTTGCTTCATCCTTCTGCCTTTCTCATTCCCCTGTCACTTAGCTGGAGTTGGTTATCACATTCCAGACAGTGCTCAGAATGGGGATGAGCCAAGACGGCTTGTGTTAAAATGGAATCAGCAGCCACGCTCTCGAGAAAGCCTGGGGCTGGCCAAGGTGTGCAAAAGTCCTCACTAATTAATCCAGACTGGACCAGGTCAAGGGAGCCAGACCTGGAAGTGAGCAAGGAAGCAAATATCATCAAAGGATGCTGTTGGGAGAAGATGCAAAACAGAGAAAAGACCCAGGCAGAGGGGCGGGACCTGGGCAAGGAACAGTCTGGTTCTCAGCCCAGGAGAGACTCCCCAAAGCAAAACAAACAGACAGACTGGCAGCGGAGCAGACCATGATCAAGGGCCAAAGATACCGTTCTCCCAGAGGAGCTACTTGTTCTGACTAGGGCTCACTTCCACAGAAGCTTGCCATACCATTTGTGACACTGGAACTCAGAAACTCTTGTTGTCCTCTTAAAAGACTCAAAGCTTTTTCTGGGTTTCTGGTTTGGTCCCAATGATTACAGAGGACTCAGCAGGTTGGGGTAAGGGCATGTTTATATGTGTTTGCCAGAGAGAGTTCTTCCTTTTCTGGAAAACAGAAGCAAGTTTTTCGTTGCTGCTTTTTAAACTCCCATGTGCTTTTCCTGTTTGCCTATGTACATGCCCTTCCCCCAGCAGGCACAGACCATTAATCCTTGGGGAAGAGAGGCAGCTGCTTTGATAGGGAGAGGATGCATAAAGTCTGTTTTGGAAAGGAAGTGAAGAGGAACTTCTGACCTTCAAAACTGAGCACTGTGCATACAACATAGCAGAGAGCCAGGCATTAGAGAGAAGGAGCTGTTGTCTAATTCTCCAGTTCCCTGTTCACACATTACAGGCAGCAGACAAGCCTGGAGAGCTCCAAGTACAGCAGCCTGAGCAGAAGGGCAGAAGTTAAGGCAAGTCTCCATCTTTCCCACCTGAATGTACAACAGTTCAAGGCAGTGAAAAGAGAAATGGACGAGGAGAGAAGAGAGATGGTTAGGTATGTGGTTCGTCCTTCTCAAATGTCTATCTGTTCTTTAAAAGGTTAACAGAGGTGCAATAAAACTTTAGAATGTCTGAGCAAGAGACAATTGTGAGTTAGGGGCCATTAACGACAAAGGAAAGGCATTCTGTGGCTGGCCGCAATGATACCACTGCGGTTAAGTCTGCACTCAGGGAAGTTCCCTAGCTGTGAAGCAGCTTGTTAGCTGCCTTTGATCAGATGCACTTGAGCTGCATTTCCTTCTGTTAACATTTATGAGGAAAAGCTAAGTTTTACTTGCTTACAAATCAAGCAAATTCAAGTCAATTCTGAGGCCTCCCTGGGTTTGTATGCTGGGAGATTCTTGGGGCCTGGTGTTCATTTTAAATTACTTTTGTAGTATCTAACTACATGTATATACATACAATGGTGATCATAGATAGATAGATAGATAGATAGATAGATAGATAGATAGATAGATAGGTGATAGACAGATAGGTAGGTAGATACATAGATAATAGATAGATAGATACATGATAGACAGATAGGTAGATAGATAGGTAGATAGATAGATAGATAGATAGATAGATAGATAGATAGATATGGATAGATAGATAGATAGATAGATAGATAGATAGATAGATAATTTGGAATATACAAGTTATAACAATGTGCAACAGGAGGCATCCAATGCAGTTAAGCAGTGGAGGATTTGGCTGGATCCTTCCCAAGTCTGGCTTGCTCCTCTGAGCTCTCCCACTCTTTGTTGTGTTGAAACCATTGAGTCTCCTGAGACCCACTGGGAGGAAGATTCAATGCCACACAGCAGATGCTGAGAGGTAGAGAGTTGGAGCGTGACATGGGCAGAGGGAGGGCATACTAAGACACTGGAGACCACAGCACTAACCAGGACAGAGAGGAAGCCCAGCTGGTAGAGGAAGACTCTAAGACCTCAACCAGGCAAGGAGGAGAAAGCCAAAGAGTTGTTGCAAGCACGGGCAAAAGCACCAAGCACTAGTAACTAATCTGGGGACAGTACCAACCTGTAAGCCACACACATCACCAGACACCTGTCACATACACCTGAGAAGCAGCCTAGGGCAGAGGCTCCCCTCCTGACCCCAGGTCTCATAAGCCCCCATCTAACAAGAGACAAGGGAAGGGATTTACAAGACCAGGAAGCCATCTCTCAGAAACTAAAGGTTACAGAAACCATGAAAAGGTGGACTGGGTTTTAAAATTATTTGGACAGGGTCATACGTCTGCCTTTTCCTCAGCTACTCCTAATTTGCTCTGGAGAAAAGAAGGGGTAGTTCTGGACAATGAAGACACTAGCAAAACATCAGCTGCTACATGATGTCAGTTAGTCATGATACTGGGAATGCCTTATTTTTGGCTTAAGAATAATAATGTGTCTTATTTCCTTGGGGAAAGAAGGGAAAGGAAGGAGAGAGACAGAGACAGAGAGGCAATATTAGTATCACCTGGGGCAAACACAATGCCTCTAATGCTTGGACTTTCCCTTTATCATAAAAGCAGGGACGAAGAACCAATAGATTTCTGTCTAGTGACACCTTGCAGATGCACAGGGAGTTATACCTCTTCATACTCACCCCTCCTAGAAGGGTCCTGTCTAAGAGCACCACACACCCTATGCCTTCTCCTTAACAACTGCCTTTCTGTGTACTGGGTGTTCCAACTCTGCAGGGTAGCTTTGCCAGAAGCCAGGCCTTCCAGTCAAATCTTCCTTTGGCATTCTGGCTATAGGAAAGAATAAGCATCCCGTGTCTCCTGACAAGACTCTTACACAGCTGCTACTGGTGGAGAGAAAAGGAGCTTGAGATGGCTCACAGGAGCCACCGTCTGCCTGCCTGCCTGCCTGCCTGCCTTCCAAGCAGGCAGGCAGCTTCTGCAAGAGCTAACCTGATAATCACAGGAAGCAAGAGGGGAGAGTGGCCTCCGCATAGGCTTCCCAGCAGATCCCAGAGTCTTAGCTTCTCCCCTGGGGTAACAGGGTTTCTCTAAGTTGCCCTGGCTATGCTGGAACTCACACTGTAGAACAGGCTGGCCTTGAACTCAGAGCTCCACCTGCATCTGCTTCCGGAGTGTTGGGATTACACCACCCTGCCTGGCTATGTGATGTTTTTTTGTCGTTGTTTTTTGAGATAACAAAAATATAGGGATGGAAAACAGACTCATGGTTGCCAGGGTTTGGGGACCGAGGTGAAAGTAGAAAGGAAGGGGCCGTGGTTATTAGGGGACAGTATAAGAGGCCCCGGGGGTGACCAGATGATTGTCCTGCATCTACAGCAGGAGATACACAGAGCAGCACCTGACAACACACAGAACTTGGGTGCACACAGGAGTGCTTGCTCAGAGCCGATGAAATTTGATGAGTGTGGACATATTGCTCCGATGCCAATTTTCTGTTAGTAGTGCCATTGTTACCATTTGGGAGAAACGGAGTGAAGAGTATTCAGAAGTACATTTCCGTAAGTACAAGGGCCAGATTTCCTAAAAGAAAATGTTGAGTATTTAGCTGAAGAATTTCAACAATAGAAGCTCTGAAAGGGAGATCACCCCCAAAGTAAGGTCAAGGGTAAATGGCACCCTGACAAAATAACTACAGCTCACTCACAGATGACATGTTAGTTTTCTAAGCAATAGGGAGCTCCTGCCTCCCATTCAGGAGAGACACGGACGATAGACCGCTCATTGGAAAGGATAAGATGACTTAAACATCTTATATTAAGATACATATTTCAGTAGTAAGTGGAAACTAAAACCGTACCATCATAAACCTTACCTCTGCCCTTGCCCTCTTCCAACTGCCCCCCACCTCAATTCTTTCCCTTTATCCAGCACTGGGGATAGAACTCAGGGCCATTTGCACGCTGGGCAAGTCTTCTGCCACTAAGATATATCTTCAAAGATCATAACTTTTTTTCTTAAGCACTCATACGGGCAATAATCAAAAAAGCTTTGGCATCACCATCCTAGTGGATATTCAGGGGAAGAGACAGTCTCCTAGCCTGATGGATGAAATTCAAGTGGCGTAACTTCATATGGAGAACAGCTAGACATCTCAGAATCACAAATGTGCAGTTCCCATCGACTCAGCAATTCCATTTCTGCAAATGTAGTCTTCATGTAAAGGCATACATATGCAAAGTAACACAGAGATGAGATTATTTATGGAGGCACTTGATGGAGAAGGAAAATAATCAAACGACATGTGCGCAAATCCCTTGGAGAATCATTGGAAAAATAATACTATAAAAACATAAGAAAGCTTTTTAGAAGTGGATATGAACTTATCTCCATGAACGGGGATGAAAAAAGCCAGGGTTAGTACAATATATATCATCTGCCACTACTTGGATGATGATGGAAGCATGCATATCCTTAACCCTGCCTGCACATGCTTAAAATACAGGAAAAGTGGGCTGCTGAGATGGCTCAGTGGGTAACGGTGCTTGCCTCTCAAGCCTAGAGACCTGAGTTTATTCCCTGGAACCCATCTCAAGGTGGAAGGAGAGAACACACACGCGCACGTGGACACACACACACACACACAAATACTAATTACTTTTTAAAGGAATGTAGAAAAGATGAATATATTTGGTGTAATTTTTGGAAAGAACTTTTGTGATGAAAATCTGGGGCTGTAGGGAGATTATTTTTCTCTATGTACACAGTATCCTGATATCTGGATGTTAAGCTCTGCACCTTCATGGTACACTGAAAAAAACAAATAACTAGGCTGAAGGTATAATTCAGTGTCAGGGTGCACAAGGCTCTGGCTTTGATCCTCAACACTACAAAATTTAAATTAAATTGAAAAGCAAGTTTTCATTTTTTTTTTAAGAGAGACACTAAAATTTAAGAGAAAACCACAATGACTCCTCAGGAATGAAAGCAACTTGAGCCTTTGAATGTGACAGGGTGTGGGGACCAGTTGATGGTTAGGGACATGGAGTGGGGACAAGTGATGCAGTCACCTAGTGTCTGGTGATGACATGCCGATTATACACCTGCCCACAGAACTATGTCAGTAAGAAAAAATCCAGAGGACATGTTTAAGTGGCCCTGACTTATATTTCATTTTTCATGCTGAAGTTACTCCTACAATGACCTGATTTCACTTAATGCATTTATGAGACATCTCCTGTTATTTTACTTACCAACAGAGTGTCCATGCAGCCTGGGGCAATTTCAAGAAAAATGCTTCCAAACCCTGAGGGCTGCATCGTCCTCCCCACAAGGCAAGCCCAAGTCCTGATGTAGTTCCTCTGGCTGCATCAGAAGATGCTCCAAAGCCACAGCCAAGCCCCTGCTCTGCATCTGAGACTTGGCCATGATGTCTAAGTCGTGACATCACTAAGGTGAGCAAGGGGGATTGCTTACTGCTGCCTACTCCATCCATCCTCTCTTAGATGTCTTTATTTGAGCTGAGGCACTGAAGTCACTTGCCCTCTGAGGGGACTCTTTCCTGAACTCTCATCGGACAGCCTGCTATAGTTTCTGCTCTGACTGCAAATGGAATTCCTAAGGCTACACTACATGGAAGGTTACCGCTTCCATCTTCAATGTCAGAAATAAAGCTAGCTCGCTTGACTCCTCTCTGCATCCCCTTTACATGGGTGAAAATCAGTGGTGCCATTTCATCATCCCCTTGTATTCTTTGAGCAGCTATGTGGTTGCTGTGGCATAAGTGGGCAGCTGTATTCAAAGAAGAGAGACTAAACTGTGATCTTGGAGGTCCACGGAAAGTAGCCTGTGCACGGACAGCAGGATTGAATACACAAATCATACTGGAGTTTCAGTTTATTTGCCTAATGTGTTTGAAGATGACTCAATTTATGGCAAACCAAGATTTAGGAACCTCAGCTTCCAGGATGGCAAACTAGTTCTGGTCTCCACATATTTCATCATTTTGCATAATTAATTCCTTCCCATGGCACACAAACATCTCCATCTACAACCAAACCAGTCTCCAGTTTCTCTCTCTCTCTCTCTCTCTCTCTCTCTCTCTCTCTCTCTCTCTCATTGCCTTCCGATTGGCATCATGTAAATGGTATTGATTCAGAAGGCACAGATGATTATCCCAAGTGTCTCTAGGCACATGCTGATGATTTCCATCAGTCATTATCTATCAGGTGTCCAGTCCCATGCTTCCCAAAGTCTCACTCAAAAGAAAATCTAGAAAGGAGAAATCCAGTCATGGGAAACAAATACAGTGTTGATGAAATGGGTTTTCCCAGTTCAGATTAAACTAGGTGCATCAGCTTGTGCTACAAAGGTCAGAGGAGGAAGAAACTAATGAAGACTGGATTTAGCATTAAAAGAAAATTACTGACTCATTTGCCTGAAAAATCCACAGGTGGTTTTGGCTGTAGGTTTGTGTTATCTCTCTCTTTTCTTTAAGCAGTTCACCAAACACAGTTGTTTTCCCTAAGTCCAACTCTTCATTCTAAAATGCCTTGCAGAAGTTTCAAGGGCTAGATGGTTCCAGCAAGAAATAGATACTATCCATATTTGTTCCCAACAAAAGTACAATGTGTTGTTTTAACTGGATTGGCTAATGTTGAATGACCCTGTCACTGTAGCTGGACAGAGAAAATGCACAACTTGTTAAAATGGGTAGAGTCATCATTTCCAGCACATCCTGAAAAAAATGGGGAACATTAGGGAAAGAAAAATAGTTGGGGGAAGGGTGGCAAGAAAGCAACCAACATGTTATATTGGATAGTTTTGTGTCAGCTTGACACAAGCTAGGGTCATCAGAGAGGGAGAGTCTCAATTGAGAAAATGCCTCCATAAGATCAGGCTGTAGGCAAGCATGTAACACATTTTCTTAATTAGTGATTGATGGGGAAGGGCCTGACATATCTTAGATGGGATACCTTGGGCAGGTGGTCCTGGGTGCTATAAGAATGCAGGCTGAGCAAGCAGTACCCCTCCATGGCCTCTGCATCAGCTCCTGCCTCCAGGTTCCTGCCCTGCTTGAGTTTCTGTCCTGACTTCCTTTGATGATGAACTGTGATGGGAAAGCATACAATGAATAAGCCCTTTCCTTCCCAAGTTGCTTGGTCCTGGGTTTTCATCACAGGAATAGTAATCCTAACTAAGACACATATTTACTGCAATTGAAGAAGGTAAAGCTGAACTGAAGGGGGGGATCTAATTATTGAAGGCATTCAACCTATATTTCTTTAAAAACATCTTATGCTATAGTTATATTTCTTTCACACATAGGCATTAACTTGAATTAGGCCTACAAAGTACTAACAGGTACTCCCTTGAATGAAGAGATTTGATTGATCGGCAATTAGCCTCTCAATTATATGTACTTTATTTTATTTTTTCAAGTAGGTACCTTAAAGGAGGCTGTTCTTTGAAGGTAAGCATAACCCAACCACCCACTCGTGAAATGCAGCTCATTTTTGTGGTTTGAAATCAGGAGATCACTGAGATAAGAGGGGGCAATACCTACTAATTACAGACATGAAAAGCCACTCAAAGTGACCAGCTTACCTGTCTTTCTTCATAGAACTCAAAGAATAAAGGAAGATGTAAGACGTGACTGAGAGAATCTGGTGATGAGCAGTGGATGAGGGCAAACGGCCTACATTTCTACCAGACAAGCACTTGTAAGTTTCTTGGCAAGGCTGCCATCTTCAGCAATGTAAACATAATCTCAATGTATTTGTAACGGTTCATGTGGCAAATCTTCTCTCATCTAGATACTTCAGAGAGAGAAAGAGAGAGAGAGAGAGAGAGAGAGAGAGAGAGAGAGAGAGAGAGAGATTGATTCTTCATGCTATAGTGAAACTCCAATAATATTATAACAGGGATTGCAGGGAAGGATGCACCTGATTGTCTTGCTTGCCCAGGGCAGACATAACTAATCAATCAATGTTTACTCTTCTGCTAAGCTTCTTAGAAATGACTTTACAGTCTTTCTTAACAAAATGCCCCTAGGAGCATTAGCCATTGATCAGACTTGGAAGTTAAGGTAAAACCATCTTGACATAACACATCTCAGCTGATTCTCTCTCATTTTCCTTTCCTAGGATGTTTCTCCTAAGGACACAATACATTTGATGGCTAAACTCAGTGTCCTCTGTGAACCTTCTTTCTTTTGAGACAATTGTCTCTCTTCCTGGCTCTTAATGGGATCATTTTCCTCAAGGACTAAATGTTGTTTCTTTTATACTTTAATTGGCTGTATTTGGGGTGTGTGTGTGTGTGTGTGTGTGTGTGTGTGTGTGTGTGTGTGTGTATGTGTGTATGCTCAAGAGTGCACAGGTGCACATGCATGCATGTGTCAAGTGCCATGGTATGTGGATGAAGGTCAGAGGATAATTTGCAGTGGTCAGTTCTCTCCTTCTACCATGTATGTCCCTGGGGTTAAACTCAGTCATAAGGCTTGGCAACCCGTACCTTTACCCATTAGTCCCCCAAGGACTATTTTTAAGCATACTCATTTATTCTCTAGCCTCTCCTTATGTGGCTGTCTGGGACAAGCAGCAATGAGTTCATCTGAATGTCTTCTCAGTATCCATCATCCATCCTCTTTTGGCAGAAAGGTCCTTGCCCCTGCCCTCCATAACAGAATAAGTGTGCATTTCCTTCCGAAGACCTTCTTCAGAGTAAATAAGTACATCTAGCTTTCCATGCTGTTCAGGACTTTCTATATTTAATGTGTGCCTATCATTTCTCAGCATGGAGTCAGTGTTCCACCTATATCAACATTTGCTAGTGTGGTGTGTGTGTGTGTGGGGGGAGAGTGTCCTTATTAAAAATGCCATTTCCAGCCCTTTCTCTGGAACCATGAATCAGAATTTCTCATCTGATTTTTTTAATTGATTTCCCAAGGTGATTTCATGAATCTATTCAAGTTTGAAAATACCTGCTCTAAGAGAAAGGTTGGAGGAAAATCATGGTGAGTCTATCCAGACAGGAGCCTTAAAAGGTTTTAACAATGGTATTCTCCTAAGCTCTACTGATTTTTTTTAAAGGGGGGGGGGTCTGTGTCTGATCCTTCTTAAGCCATTACTGACTCATATCTTGTGGTTCTTTTCTTCAGAAAGTCAGGAGAGAACATGGCCAGATTAAGAGGTAGGTCAAAGGAATATTTGTGTTAGGCGCCAGCCCAACATGGTCACTCAGACATCACTGAAAATAATACAAGGTCTGAGAACATTGTATTTACTGGAAATTCAGGAAGGAACATGGCAGTAGGAAGGGATAACTTGATGATCTGCTGGAGGAGGAAGCATCTAATAAGCTCATCTGAATATTAACAAAAACAGCAGGAAAGATCTAGACCATCTAAAAAGACTACATGTGTGAATTATGAGGCTTTGGTGTTTCTGCATGGAATGTTTCAAGTTTGGGTCAGTTCAATGATCCAAAAGTAAGGAGTGGGTCCCCAATGTCTGTGGCCTTCCTTGATTGTTTAACTACCTGTATGGCCAAGTGTTCTTCTGAATTAATGGATTAACAAATATACAAAATACATCAGTTTTAAGAGATATCAACATTTTGTCCCTCTCAGCAACTTCAGTACTTCTGGTTCTACAAAAACCGGCTGATCCCTTGCTGTTACATCGTCTGTCTTGATAGTTTTTTTCCTACTTGGTCTAGATGCCGATGCCCTTCCCTCAAATGTTAGCCCAGACTTTAGAGACCGGAGGATTAGTGCATTAAAAATAGAAAGAGAACCAATTAAGCCCCTACACTCTAAATAAGGGTTATTTGCATCTGTGAGGGAACTCTGACAAGTGTGACAAGCAACTGAATTAATGAAAGTCTCATGGCTTCTAGAAAAGTGGAATCAGGCCATTTACTGACAACCCTCTCACCTAACAGGGGGCCTTTGAACTCAGTCTAGAGCCTGGCAGGGGCCATTGCCCAATTCCTGTCACATCCCAAAGGTGTATCTCTTATCTTCAACATAATCAAGCAAAAAGATAGCTAGTACTCTGGCACTTTTTGTTTCACTCAAAGGGCCTACAAATTGTCACACAAACTCCTCAGGTTCACAGAACATCAAGGACTTAGCTACAGAACTTTCATCCTGGCGGTACAATCATATGCCCTCTCTCTATCTGCACTGTCTGTTCTACTACTCAAGTCTGTATGTGAGAAACAGGATCAGATTCAACTCTATTAGACTATGTAGCACTTTCTTCTGGAGATTTTGTTTGCAGTACACTTTTTGGATGAATTTTCCCTAGATAATTATTTTAATAAAACATTCATAGGCAAGGGACACACTTCACTTGCTCAGTGCTCCTAACACTATCCAAGATGAAAATGAAAGTAAATAAAATACATAACGAGCCTTCTTACCATTGTGTTCTGTTTTAGAATTCATTAGGCTTCTGATTCAAGATGGCAGTCTGAGCTAAACATACACTACTTCGATTTCTTCCCAGGATTGCCTGGAAATCACACACACACACACACACACACACACACACACACACACACACACACACACCACAGAGCACACATGGGGACATAGGGGTGGGTTACTAACTCTTAAATTTTGAGGGCTTCATGGAGGGTGTCTGATTTTTATCTAATAGACAGAGATAAAATGAACATGTAACAGTCAAGGCACAAGAGGCAAGCTCAGGACCTTTCAAAGACGAAAGGAAGGCCAATCTAATGCTTTCAAATGGAAGAACAGACTTAGCATTCATCTTCAAGTCTTTTATAGAAAGACTATGTTTTAACCCTCCCAAGGGGTTCTTACCTCCAAAAGAGAGTTGATGACAGCTACTATTGTATTCTGGAAAAAGTAGCTTGAGAAGACTTCATGATGAAGTTATCACTCTGTTGCAATGAAAACTATGTAACAATAAATTATTGCTTTAAAAAATATCACTTTAAAAGGTAATGCCTAGGACAATGGCTTATTAACAACTCTTACCTTTTTGTGTGTTGACTGGGCTCAGCTTAATGGTTTTCTCCATCAGGTCCAGGCAGAGATGAGATGAGGCTGATGGAGTCAGTTTCCTCATTGGTGTGCCTGAGAGCAAGCCATTCAAGTATCTAGGAAATCTGTAGTCTGGCCATCTTTCATCTCTGTACAACTCCCTGTGGCTGCCTGGGCTTCCTCACACTATGGTGGTCTTTGGATACTTGGATGTTTTACATGCCAGATGGATTCTCCATAGTAAGTGTTCCAAGACACAGGGAGGGAGAGTTGGCTGATACCCAGAACTGATAGCATCACTTTGGTTGTATTCTGAATCAAAATGCTTACAGAGCATCCTAGACTCAAGGAAAGAGGCATCAAATGCCAGCCCTCAGTGACAAATATAGACAAATGGTTATCATAGCCTTATCTATACTTGGAGGTTTCTAGAAAGGGAGTTGAGGAAATAGCAAGACAAATAACAAAGGAGCACACCTCCCAAAAGAGCTTGGAATGGGCAATTGTGGGGATCCTCAACCTTTCCCTGTTCCTAGTCCCCATACAGTCTAAGTCAGGCTGTCATATTGGCTGGTTGTGGTCTCATATTTAGTCCTTCTCTTTAAGGAAGAGGCCTTTTGTGAAAGAAACATGGATGACTGTTGAGAAAATGTACATCACCTTCCTATACATGTCATTAAGTTATAAGAAGCACTTGCTGAGAAAGATTGCAAAGCATGATAAAAATAATAAAGCACCAGGAAAAAGAAATTGAAGGATCAGTAGAAACTCAATAATCTCAGAAGAGAAGAAAAAGATATAATCTTTAGGAAGAAGAATAGAATTGTTTCAAGCTGATTGGCTTGAAAATATTTGTAACTACAGATTAAGACTAATGCCTTTTGAAAAGACATTAACCCAAGAATATTTTAAACCTGATAGAACATTTAACAAGAAGGAATTTTGAAATTAAATCACTGTGGAATTTAGATTTCACCAGATAGAAGCGAAAACTGGACAAAGATGATGACCAACTTGCTGAATAGAAAATAAGGTCAAGAATCTTAGAACTTGGGGCAAAAAGGAAAGCAAAATGTACACGTGGAAACTGCAGAGGCACATGTAGCAAACCTCAGAGACTAATACCAATCTAAAAGATTTTCTAGGGAGAAAAGGAGGACTCAAAAAATTTAAAATGATTGGAGAAATTAAACACAACAATAAATCCCTGGAGCTGACAGACAATAGACTCTGAAGATACAATGTCCACTGAAAATAAAGTAGAACATATAAGAAAATGCCACACCGAGAGACCCACCAAGCAAAGACTTCCTAACTTACAGGATAAAGTGGATTTCCTCAAAGTTTCTAGACACACAAAGAGGAAATAACCCAGGGAAAGATAAATAGACCAACAGCCATTTCTGATCAGAAACACTGGGTTCTAGGCAGAAAATCAATAATATACTCAAATTTCCAAGGAGACATTGTTTTGGATTCTATACTCAGCCAAGCTATCAACAACGTTTAAGGACAAGAACAACAAAGACCTTCATGGATAAACAAGGACCCAATCGTATGTGTTTTTATTTCTTATATATGTTTCCTCGTATAGAAGGAGTCCTCCCATGAAATGAAGGGCAAATACAAGAGAAAGGTTGGCATGGGCAGCACACAGTCAGGGAAGCTGAGGACTAGAAGGAGAGGTAACACACAAGGCTTTTAAAAACTGTGTGCTTGGGAACTGTGAAGAAAAGATTGACAAGTGAGGGCTTCCAAACTTTTAGAAGTTTATAGTAATAAAAATAAGGCCCGAGAAGTAGAAAACCAAAAAAAAAAAAAAAAAATTACTTGTATCATGTATGACAAGGAACTATAATGTATGAAGTGTTTTTACAAGACAATTTTCAAACTACAAATGGAAAGATGGGTATCACAAAAAGTATCACAAATGAGAAAGCTGCAAAAGGAAAAAGTAAATGGGACCAGATAATCAATGTCATTCCCTGTGTTTCCTCCTAGAAATTCAGTCTGAAATCTTAATTCCACCCTGGTGTGTGAAGTACAGGGTGAGTGTGGTGGGAGGGAACTGAGAGTTCTTAAGAAAAGGAAGCCCCGTGATCATAAGGGTTGACATTAAATAGTCAGAAGATACTTTTTTAACAGGTGCTTCATAGGTGCGGCTGGGGAAATAAAAGTTAGGCTATGGAGAATTGTTAATAAACTTGATTATGCCTCTTATGTGTGTTTACTAATGGTCACATGTGTTCCTTACACCCTGATGTCACCATGACTTCCTGAAAGAAGCACTCAGAACTCTTGCCACTTGATTTTCTTCATCCATGTCTTCAGCCATACTCTGCTGAATCTTCTTCCCATTCCCATAGTTACAACCCAGACAAATGATTTAACTTTCTCTTCACTCTTAGTTCAGAAATTAAGGTAGCAGCAAGGTTTTAAACAAATGTCCCATTTTAAAAGTTGGATGGGGTCATGGCCTTATTATACTTTGTTCTCAATTGTTCCCCTCCTCCACTGCCCTTCCTTATACTCCCTGACCCCCTCAAGCAATAAGGGTGTCTTCAAACCACCTTGAAGAATCAGAACTGGGGTAATGATCAACCAGACCACATCTTGAGCAAGATGCTTGGTCATGCCTACCTCTACCCCTGGCTAATTCATTAAGCCTAAGGTCCTATTGAAGATGGACTTGGAGTTCCCTGAATCCTTTTATAAAGTATTTCCCAAGGTGGCCACATTGATTAAATCTCCTTTCCCAGCTTTTTACCATTAAGAACCTCCTGAATGAGTTACCTGGACTGAGGGGCCTAGCCTAGTCGGTTTAGGGGTTCTCCCTAAGTGCTTGTAACAGATTCCCTGTAGCGCATCCCCCCCCCATTACTAATGTCCTCTTTGTCTGTCTTGGGTCCTCCAGTCTCTGTGTCTCCAAACTTCTCCTGGCTATTAGTGTTTTCACCTGGCCGAGCTATAGGCACATCTCTGCTCTGTTACTTTTCTAACTCCCATAACCCTCCACATGATACTTCATGCATACTAGATTCCTCTTGCTCTTGGGTACTCCTAGAATGAGACTCTCCCAGTCTCTGCCTGGCATCTTTCTCCACATGCAAATGGCTTTGCTTTAAGAAGTCTCAGAGGAGGGGCTGACTGTCAAACACAGCCCACTCCAACAACTTGGTCAGCTCCTCCTGAGAATTATCCCATAGTGCCCTCTTCTAAGGGTACCACTAAAGTAGCTTTTGGTCTCCCTAGTAACAGTTCCTCCTTCCAGCAGGAACTCAAAATCTCTCCTTCAAATGCTCTCGGACAGCATTCCTGCCCCTCACTTGGGTTTTGTTAATGTTTGGTTTGGTGTTTTAAAGATCAAACTTCCTCACCCTCGTAGCTATACTTCACAAACACTGGAAAGTCCTCAACTTTGGGTGGCTCCATTTTTGTGATGGGACAAACATAATAGACATTATTCAGTAGGAAACCGATTGCAGATTTTGAACTTGCTCTGCTCCTACGCTAGCAATGTGTAAGAATAAACCCCTTACAATGTTGGGCAGCAGCCACAGCCACAGCCCCCAAGCAGTCATGTGATCATGCTGTCGGGCTGGGATGTTTGGAAGGTGAGATCTATGCACTGCATTTTCTACTTAAGATACTTAAGATATCCTCAGTTTAGGAAGGGTTTATCTGGACACATCCTATGGCACACTGAGCAACACCTGTGCTTTAAGCCTCTTAGATTTTCTTACCCACCTCTTCTTCGTAACACTCTAAACCCAATCCCTTCACTAAAGCAGACAGATTCCCAGCTTCCACCTGTGCCCCTAATGCCCATAGTCTGGGTCATACTTGCATTTGGCCCTTGGCATTGTGAGAGATTTTTAAAGTGGTCAGTAGCTCTGTGAGGAAAAAAAAAGCCCAAGCCTGCATGTGAAACATGAGGCTACTTCTCATAGATGGCCATTCCATTTGTATGTCAAAATTCTGACTTGTTTTTTTCATCTCTTTACATTTGAAAAGACAAGAGCATTAATTAACATATGACTCGATGTAAAAACACAAATAGAAATCATAACAAAAGTCTAACCTTTAAAGGGTTTGCATTTAAAATCTTAGAGAGAAAAAGCAAGTGATTATTTTATTGATGCATCTTCTCTACCAACTCTCAAAACCTGCAGGTGTTAAATTAGCTGCAAGAATTTCTCCAGCTTTCCAAGTCTGCAGGAGAAACATGCTAATGAGGACTGAAGGAAATTAATGGAAGAGAGTCCAGGAGGCTGGGAGGAAAGGTCAGCACTGCTTCCTACATCAGGGATTTTTAGAGAAGCACCTTCAATTTACCACAAGCCAAGAGCTCATGAGTAAAATATAGAAGTGTTTGAATCTACACCCTTAAGCATTTCCTTCTGACACAGAGGTTTGAAGTCTGCTATAGGTAACATCGGCATCTGAAGATCTCATATAGGAAGGGGGAACATCGAGGAGGATCTCAACAGCACCCCTACACCTGCACCCCTTAAGACTGTAGAACAAGAAGAGAGGCACAAGCTATTATAAGAATTCTGGCTTAAGTGCAAAAGATGAGCCTAACGTCAAGTTTTCAACAAGCGAGAGAACCACAGGTTAGCGTGATCAAATGTCTATTTTACACATGAAAAACTAAGGCACAGAAAGACTAAAGATGGTCTGAACACAAGCCTTACAGGTTGTGACAATGTTGAGACTTGAATTTGTGTCTAGGTACCAAATATACTAAGCCATCTTGATGGTAACAGAGATGCCCATAAGGCTGTTATGTGGATGCTCATGCTGTTCCTGTGGTATCAGTGACTAGAGGGTAGTGATTATTTTGGGGGTGACCCAAGGACCATGATTCATGCCTTTATTTGTATTCCAGTAAATTGGGCAGATAGCCATCTACTGAATGCCTGCTATACTAGAGTCTTAGATAATTCATTGTTGACCAAGGGAGACAAATGACTGATATGAAAACAAATGTTATCTAGAGTGATAAATATTAATCAAATACTAAGTGGACAGTGTCAGGGGAACAGTTCATTCTGCCCAGGCACAGGGGAGTGAGGAGGCATCCAGCAGATGGTGCGGAAGGATGACAATTTTGTTTACTGAGTTGTATTCTTATTTGAATTGCCTCTTTGAATGATACAGTGTCTATGAAGAAAAAAATGGCAAAAGTGTGAAATTATGTACAAAAGCAGGACCCAGAAGGGGCTCAGTGAGTCTGGGGAATGGTAAGTGAAAGTTTGGAGGAATTGGTTGTATTGGTTCAGCTGGGTTGATAAACATCTAGAACATGGAGGGTTCTGTTCTGCACATTACAGCAAGATAATGGAGGACATTTAGGATGGGTAGGACTGGATCAGATTTTGGGTTTGGAAAATGATTCCACCATGGGTGGTTCCCAGGATGGATGTAAAAGGAAGACTATAGTCTAAAAGTCTAAAAGTCAATAAAAAACAATTGTAATAATGTACAAGAAAATAAACGCCTGCTAGAGTTGTGCCAGAGTGGATACAGAGGAGAATGAGCTAGGAATGAGATGAAAGCAGACCTGATTGCATACAACAGCTGAGCTCCTCCAGCTCCTGAGTACAGCTGATGTATTGTTCTTGGTGGTAATGGAGCTGATACTCCAACCTGCCAATCATGGACCACTGGTCTCTTCTTGACTGCCTAAATTGATTTAATTTCTATTTCTGCTATGTTCACAGTCTGCTATTATTATATCACTGGATGTCTATCTTCCAAAGCTAATTAAAAATTAAATTGTGTCCTTCCTCCTCAAAATTTACATGCTGGAGTCTTAGCCCCATAACCCAGAAGGTATGTTTGCTCCAATATAGGATCATGATTGAGGTAGTCAAGCTAGATGAGTTCCTATATAAAAAAGAGAATTTGGGATCTAGATGTCCATACAGGAAGAGTGCCCAGTGAGGAAGGCAGAGATCAGGGAGATGCCTCCTCCAACCTAGACAAACTAGTAACATGGTAGCACAGAACCACCTGTAACTCTAGTTACAGGATGTACTATTCTGATTTTCATGAGTGACAGCCAGCAAGTCTCCAGGAATACCAGATAACACATTTCTGTCCAGAAAAGCAGCTGCACTGCTTTGTAGAGAAGCTCCAGCAAAGTAAACACTGGGCTCCACTCAAGCAATTCCCATAAGAGCCTTTGTTGACTGCTTAGCCTACAGCAGTGCCTCCCTGTCACAACACCTTGTTTTCTTGTCTTCACGGTGTTGAATGTTACCTCCTTATGTTATGCTATTAATGTAATGTAATATAATATAACATTTGATATACCCTGCCACCACTCACCGCAGACATACTTTGCCCTGCCACCCTTAGAACATACAATCTATGACACTGAGAGAGTTCTTGGTATTTGCTATATCTTTTAATCTTTAGAGGAATATGGCAATAGTAGATTATTAATAAAATAGAAATATTTTATTAAATTAACAGAGAAAATAAATGATTATAGTTAACACTAATGTCATTACATTGTAAGAGTCAGTATTTTTCTTAATCTTTAGAGTGTTTAGGAGGGCTTGTCCTTTAGGGTAGAATCATCTGGGGTCCTCTCACTCAAATTTTTGGAATGACTTGAAGATGGGATGTATCCACTAGAATGCTAGAGGGATCTCTCTGGCTCCCTTCCTACATACTGCCTATGTGGCCTAGCTGAATTCCTACCATGCCTTGTTCAAGTTGGAGGACAGGCTGCCCGAAGGTGTATTGGAGCAGTTTGGATCTAAGATGTCTGCCAGAGTGATCTCCAGACAACCTTTAACTTCATTATAGTTTTATCTTCATTCTAAATAACATACCTTCCATCACCATGACTGTTGATGGCTGCCATGGCTAGAAAGAACTGAGAAAAGAGTATTTGTGGAGGAGGGAGCAGAATTCTCTGCCTATTTTCAGTGAAACGGGGCAAACATTCCTCCCATTTATTAACCCATTCCTTCTCCCCCCCCCCTTTTTTTTTTTTTTTTTTTTTTGTTCCATAGCTATGATCTCCCTACCCCCTCATGGTTGAGAAGCTTGGGAGATCTGTTTCTCTTATTCTTGGTCAATACTAAAAACCTCAAACTGCTCAGTTGGTCTTGTCATTGGTGGACTAATGGGGGCTCAGGACTCCAAGCAGGAGGGTTGGAGAGAAGAAAGAGGAAAAGTCATTGCTCTTATGAGCATCAGAAACCTCAGAATCTCACTTCCATAATGCTCTGTTATTGGAAACATCCATATCTGTATCCAGACTAAAGGAGGGGGGTCATAGAGCCTATTTCCTAATGGGATGGCCACAAAGATCACCAATAGAAGAGGATTTGGGGTGGGAAATTTTTCATCTAACCTTAGAAAATAGTTACCAGTGATTCATATTCAAATGCTGATTCTTAATTCTGATTTCTGGGCCTTGGTCCAAGATGAGAAGACCTTTCTGGGCCCCTGGGAATCAATACTTTCAGCAAAGATTGCTGGTGTTTTTAATGCAGAGGCACATGACTCCCTGTGTGAGAAGTACTCCAAACTTGCTTAATGCCTCCTGGCTGCCAGTGATCCATTTTGAACACACAGCGGGTTTGTTATGCATTCTCCCCAAGAAAGGAAAGTTGGGCATGGTGTGGGTGGGTGGAGAAATGGCTCAGCAGTTAAAGAGTACTGGCTGGTCTTGCAGAAGACCCAGGTTCAGTTCCTAGCACCCACATGGTGGCCCAGAACCATTTGTAACTATAGTTCTGCGAATCCAATGTACTCTTCTGACTCCCATGGGCACCCAGCACACACATGATGCACATAAATGCATGCAAGCAAAACCCTCACACACATTAAATTTAAAAAAAATGTATTTAAAAGAAAGGAAAATGTAGAAAATAAGAAGCCAAATGCCAGGGCTCCTGACTCCATGAAAACAATGTGCGGTAGCAAAAATTACTGTATTTATATTTTAAAAAATGCATTGGAGCAATTTTACAGAATGAAAACAAAACAAAAACCTAGACACCAAAATCTAGGTCCTCTATTGATACAACTGTTCTCAATATCTACCTAAGGAAATTGCTACCCTTCTCCTGTGAAGGCAATACAGACCCCATCTTAGGGTAGGGCCACCATCTTAGACCACTTGCTGTACTCAGTTCCAGGAAGGACCTTAGGAATGTGCCATGACAACTTGAACAGATGCAGAGCAGTATGTTCCTGCAGACATTCTCCCTGCCATTTATGTCCCTTGAAGATATCTATATAATCCCACTGAGAAATCCAGATAATCCTGTTCAGCAGGTTGTGATTCCCCACCAAAAGTCTAACCCAATGGTTTCAAATGTGGCTTTGTGCCAAAATAATTTAAAAAAAAAAAAAAAATCACCTTGCCCCATATCTTTTCTACCCAATCCTAAGTACATAATTCCTGGCTTGTGGTTTTTCCCTATAAAAACTCTATACCTGGCTCATGACCGCTGCCACATTTCCTTCCATCTGCCATGTTGTGGCTGGTTGAACCTGACAATAAAAGGACACTTATGTGCTTGCATCAGAAACCAGCTCCTTGGTGGTCTCTGGGGGTTTTGAGAACACTCCCAGTGCTGATTGATGAGTTCACTGTAAGTAGCTTCTGGGGGGATGGTTTATAGACTTTCTTGGGGGCATTCTCATGCTATCTGTATCCAGAGAACTGCTTTAAAAATCTCCCCAGCTGCCTGGTTTCTCATCTAGGCTTCTGAGACAACAACGGTTCCTTTCTCATTGTTCTCTGATTCACATCTACCTTGCTCTTCAGTCAGCATCACAATACCACTTGCTGATATGATCCTATTCATTTAATCACCAGGATTAGCTTATTCTAAATTTGGATCTTCTCACAATATTTTTATTTGTTTATTTGTGTGTTTGTTTGAACTGGCAATTCCAAATGACTTGCAGTCCTTTGTGAGAAATGACATGGTTTGTATTATTTTCTTTTTTTTTCTTTCATTTTTCCTTTCTTTGTTGTTTTTCCCCCTTTTTTAAGTTTGTCAGTCTCTTGCAAAAGTTGGAATCTGACTTCTTTGCAGCACTTCAATGGGTCACACAGCCCCAGTACTACATTTTAGACTCTGTAGCGTATTCTAAATAAAGCAGAAGGGTTCTCACAAGAGGATCGCCAGACATTTCCTGTGTTGGGTGAGCGCAGGGGATTCCGGGCCTCCTGCGACCATTACAGGAAACTGTTAGAGGTCTGAAATCAGACTCAACAAGCTCTGCCTCAGCTCAGAACTGGAGAGGAAAAGAGGCCAGGGTGATGCCCAGAGAAACAAAAGCATCAACAGTCAGCAGATCCTTGAGGTCAGGTGAGCTAAGGGCTGTCGAGGGAGTTCAGCTGAGCCGGTGGAGATTTAATAGAGCGGAGAAGCCAAAAAATCTTCCGTGAAAAAGTAAACTTTAAGTCCATACATAGCCCTCCAGTTTCAAGCAGCCAGCAGGTATGGCCCCTCGGACTGAACAGAGTGCTAAGGCCTCGGAGCCCAGGATGTGATGCTCAGAACCTTCTCTGCAGGGTGGCTTCAGATCTTCTGGATTGTTCCACGCTAAGCCTCCCAACACCATCTGTTTAGATTCATAGCCCGGGTAGGGTACTTAAAGCGCTTCCCCTTTCTTCCCTAACCTCCCGCAAAGGCAAAGCAAGGGTCTCTGTGAAAAGGAGCTGTGCACCCGCAGGGAAGGGATCCTCTTGGGTTCCGGAGCAGAAAGTGGGTGGGAGGAAGGGCATTTCTGAGTCATCCGCCGGATGCTGCCCTTTACAAAGTTAATCAGGACTTCAGTTGTTTATGATAATGATGGTAATCATGATTACTTTAGGGAACTTAGCGCTTGGCGAGGAATACCTTCCCCGGATCTGTGTGGATGTTTTCTTTATGGTCGCAGCCTTCCTTCGCCAGCCTTCTTGCCTCTCCTTTCGAGCGAATGCTCACGCGCATGCTGCCCATCTTCTCCTTTTCCCATTTCTTCTCTCCATGTTTTCCGAGTTTAGAGTAACTAAGCATAGAAAGTTAAGAGAAACATAAGGGAAGTCTACCAAGACTTCCTTGTCTGCCCTCAGCCACCTGCACCATCTGCACCCAGAGAACTCTGACAGCTGTGATCGCTGTCTGGCTTGTGGCAGATCCGAGACAGATACCAGCACTCCTGGGGCCACCTGAGGCTCTATTTGTTGCTTTATACAGCGGTCTCTTCCACTTGCTATTTTTCATTGCCTGCCATCCTCCCTCCTCTACCCGCCTCCAGGAAAGATGGGCAGGCTCCTGAGAGCTTCTCAAACCACAAAAGCAGCGATGTGTTTGTGGTGTGAAGAGCTTGCAAGTGGCAAGAACCGCGGGCCAGAAACAGCCGTCAGAAGCCCCATGGACACCCTGCCCAAACCTGCCCCAACAGACACCCACACTTCCCTTCCTCTCCAGCACCTAGCTCCCAGGGTCATTCTGCCTTGCAAAGTGAAAATTGCTTGTTTGGTGGGGCCTCACTCCAGGAGCCACTGATTCCCAACTGTCAGTGGCTGACAGTATTACACGTAGCAACTTTTCTACTGCAAATGAAGCTGCAAATGAAATGCTGGTTTCCAGCCGAGCGCCCCCCAACTGTGTGCGAATTGTTGGCAGGCGTGCACACTTGCAATGCCAGCCCTTTTCTCATCATTATTTTTTCTTATTTTTGCACAGGTCAGGGTTGAGGCTGGGGAGCCTCCTGGAATTCACCCCTACTGACCAAAGTCACTGAAGTCCCAGCTTCCCCTGTTTCCTCTCACAGTGATGCATCTATTATGAGGATAGACTCCTGAGAGGCTTCAGCTAAAATCAACCCCAGTCATCACCTCCTGCCCCACTCCTTGGCTTGCCCATGATGCAACTCAGACCCAGGCGAATTAGGATGCAATATTGAGTTAGTGAGGGAAAACAAAAAGATCACTTATAAAGCAGAAGACAGGGGAGGGAGGGAGGGAGGGAGGGAGGGAAGGACAGGACTTCTTGTGCTCTTACTGATGTCACAAGACTTAAAGCTTGTGATCCTCCTTCATTTTCAAACGGGGGATTTTAAAAGAAAGAGAACTAAGACTCCAGGTGGTGGGGGCTTTGTGGTCTCTTTCCAGAACCACACACCAGCTTCCAGGGAAGTAGCTGTGAGTCTCCTCAGACCACACAAGGTGAAGAATACCAATGCTATGGTGCACACAGCCCCCGCCCCCATCCCCCCCACCCCCGTGGTACTGAGTGTAGGGTGGGTGATGATGTCAGAACCGTGTGCTTGATTCCCTGTTTCACGGTTGGTTGGTGGAATCCAAGAAGTACAAGCTAGCGTTTCTGTAAGCACCCAGAAATGGCAAGGGAGGTAAGGCTTTCACTCAGCTTAGCATTGATGAACCAGCCTACCTCCATCCTACGCTAAAAGCCATCTGATAGTAAAGGAAAATGATTTATGATTACACCTCTGTGTCTCAAGGATTGGGCTGTGCCCTGCCTGTAACCTTAACTACAAATGATTCTGTATCGCCTCTTCCAGGAAGCAGCAACTGTGTCTTTGTTTCAAAAGTTATAACCATCTTGCAACCCTACCTTTGTTTCAAAAGGTTGTTATGATGACCTGTTGTTATGACTACCTTATGACCACCTTGCATTCATGTCTTTGTTTCAGGAGGTCATTGTGACTAGCTTGTTATGTTCATGTTCTCCTGTAACCCCATCTATTTTGCCTGCCACCACCCCCTATTTAGAAACCCCCTATCACTGAGCTATTAAAAACAACAACAACAACAACAACAACAACAACAACAACAACAACAAAACGCTTGTCTTCACATGCCTTAGGGGGAGGCAGGCCATGTACATGAGTTAAAAAGCATGCTTTAATTAATCACTTGATTTAATTAATTTGGCCCTGATGATCTGGGTTGGTGCTCTTTCTCCTTGAATCTTTGGAAATTAACATTATAGACTTTACTCCTTCACTTACTCTGAGTCACCTTCCGCGATCTACTAAGAAGTCTCCTATAAACATTAAACAAATTATGGGGCAAAGAGGTCCCTCAAATCCCTGCCTACTATCTCAGAGGTGAGATTCAGCAGAGGTCTCCCTATATACCTATTTGTTTTTTTTACAATAATAGCTGCATGACTAAAGCTGGCAAGAGATTCACTTTGGTTTTCCAAATAGGAAATTAGTTAAAAACCATTCTTATGGGTTACACATACCCCAGAGCCCTTTTCAAGGCATGGCATGACAAGGGTTGATGCTGTCATTTCTACTGCCACTTCTGTGACAAGTGGCATTCCCAGGTGACTGTCATAGTTTTTGTCAATTTGACACAAACCTTGACATACCCGGGAAGAGGGAGTCTCAGCTGAGGAAGCCTCCATCAGATTGGCCTATGGGCATGTCTGTGGGGCATTTTTCTTAATTTTTAATTGATATGGGAGAGGTCAGTCAATTTTAGGCTGTGCTGTTCCTGGGCTGGTGGTCCTGGGTTGTATAAGAGGGCAGGCTGAGCAAGCAATAGGGAGCAAGCCAGTAAGCAGCACCCCTCCATGGCCTCTGCATCAGTTCCTGCTCTGACTTCTTTTGATGATGGACTGCCGCTGTAAGCCAAATAAGCCCTTTCCTCCTGGAGTGGTTTTTGGTCAGTGTTTTATCACAGCAATAGAAAACAAACCAGGAGGGTCACAAAAATAATCTTGTTTTTAAGATCTTTTAAATCTTTGGATTATAATTCACTATGAGTTCTGTTTAGTGGTTATATGTCAGCTTTCTTTGTCTCTATATGTATCTGGTACTTATCTGATCATTTTGATAGCATCAGTCTTCTCTATCAAGATGATGGGATGATACCAAAATTGTCCACTAAACTCCAAACCCCCAATAGAGTGCCTGTTATACAGCAGATGCTCTGTAAATACTCCCTGAATAATGAATACATTCATACTTTATATTTTTTTATCTGACCAAATGGAGAGGATAAAAAGCTTTCAATTTTGCAATTATTTTAGGATGATAAAACATTATCATAAAGTGCTCCCATTTGGGTATTTGATCTTTGCTGTTATTTAGACATGCTTTGTTCTCTACAAAAAGCATTTTGACCATTATTCTGGAGATTTATAGGGGTGGCCTTTAAGTGGTGATTAGGACCCAGCCCTCAAAAATGGATAATTCTTCCTTAAGAAGTTAGGTCAATGGGTTCATGGATCTTCTCGAGAGTATGTCTCTTGTGGCTGCTGCCCCTGCTTTTTGCTCTGCGATACCCTGCACTGCCCTAGGATTGTGTCACAGGAAGGCTTGAACTTATACAAGAACTTGTCCCAGAGCCCACCTTCCTTCTTTACATCTCACCTAATCTATGCTCTTGTGAGCAACAGAAAATGGACTGAGATGGTCTTTTTTAAAAGATTTGTTTATTTTTATTTTATGTTTTGCCTACCTGTATGTTCCTACACAATGTGTGTGTGCATTGCTAGGGGAGCCAGAAGAAGGCACTGGAGCCCCAGGAACTGGAGTTAGAGATGGTTGTGAGCTTCCATGTGGGTGTTGAGAATGGAACCCAGGTCTCCTGGACTGAGACATTCTTTAATCTACATTTTTTGAGTCATTTATTAGTATCAGCATCTGGCATGGGGAGCATAGAGGATCTGGGTTCCAGACTTGGTACAGCCCCTCTGGGCAGTCCATCTGCAGCTGCTTTACCACTCAGGCTTACCTTTCCCTGCTTCTCAGTGTGTTGAAGTTTATGAGCCCCTTAGCCCTTCCTGTCTTGTTCTCTGATTGTTACAAGGCTAGGGTAACCATGACATGATAGAACTTGCTTGGATATTGTAACTGTTTCTTCTGGGTTGCTCTGCTGTATGCACATGGAGTGAAGGACTTGGAGCCTCCCTTATGTCTGAACATCTTCTTGCTGTTATGGAATGTATCTTTCCCTTTGAGCCCCATTCTTTGGGATGGATAATAGGCAGCACTGATGTGTAGCTGTCTAGCACACACATCCTGTCCTGGCTTATGCTCATCCCTGTAACACTCCAAGGATTTTCTGCACAGTCCTATGGAGTTGGTGTACTGTAACTAGTTTGCCATGTTAAGCCTCTCATTTTATTTGTGTGGGCCGAGAAAAGCTTGGATGAGTGAGAATGAGGGTTGTATAAAAATTAGAATACCATTTCTCTAAGTGTCTTCCAGGAAATATTTTACCCAGTAAAATGTTTGTCACTGACAGCGAAGTCTGGGAATTACTACTCGATAGGTCCAGCCAGTTCATAGATACCCAGGGAAAACTCAATCTGAACATCTGAATATCGACATAATAAACACACCTTTTGAATGTCATGCGACCCTGTTTCTAGAATAGATTTGACCACAGCTGCTTATTTCCCCCCTCGTTATTCTTATTCACTTCACAAAATTTTCCTCTGTCGCATGTTTATAGGAAATACCTTGATCCTGTAGGATGGTAAGTGACCAGGGATTATTTGCAAAGAAGGTAACGTGTGCTTAAAATACGTTCTGATTGCACTTTCTATATCCAGCTTTCCCCCAAAGACAAATAAATACTTATATCAGGATGCTGCACTTCAGTATCAAGGACGAGTCATCAGGAAATGAATTGGGCTTCTCAATAGAGTGGGCAATCATTACTTTCTGGTACTCAATGAAATAGATACTTATGAGAAAGTTCTAAATGAAAAGACAGGTGTGGTAAAAGTGGAGATGGAAGGATGTGGTGATGGAACTAACATTTTAGTGACAGTTGAAGATGAGAACTGATCCTGTGAGGAAACAGACAAGCGACATATGGACACATTGGAGCCGTTTCTCAAAAAGACAGAAGAAGGGAGATAACTGAAGTTAGAGAAACAGCAGATGATGTGAACAGAGAATGTGAAATCAGCATACAATTATCATTCTTGAAGTAGAAGACAGACCATCTTAACTAAGAAGCAACACTCGAACATCCATTAGAAGAAAATGCTCCTCAGATGAAGGAGGCTTCTACATAATACAACGAAACATCAACAACGTGGCCAAAACCTGTATCTCTTCTTTTGAAGGACCTAAGAAAAAAGTTAACTGCAAACAGGCAAAACAGCCTTTTAGAGTTAAGCACCCTTCAGCTCTTGCCTTTTCAGACTTTAATCATGTTTATATGACCAAGCTATGGCTTAGAATGGAGAATTTAAAAAAATCTGTTCTGTGGGGAGATATAAAAATAAAGGATTTTAATTTATGTTTGGACCACTTACAAAAGTTGGTGGTGGGCACCAGCATGGTGGCAGCAGCAAGTGGTCTTTAGGTTTGAGAGATTCTGAAGGACAAATCGCCTCATGGGTTGGGGACTTCAGCCTGCTCACTCTTCTCACTCTTTATCCACTTCCTTCCAAATATAAACTTTAGAGTTTTGTCTTAGAAAGTACTGGCTCACAATATCTGCCCATTTTTGCTTATAAAAGAAAAGAGAAATGTGATGCAGAAGGCTCCTTGATGAATTGTGGGGTGACTTATTTGTAGGTAGCTGTTAAATGTTTCCTGGGTCGTCTTCAGCAAAGGCAGCAACACTTCCATGTGGCTCAGGAATCTACTTGTCTTAAGGCAGGGGGCAGGACACAATGTACTCAAGACTTTTCTGTTCTGTAGTGCAGTCTCCATGGTACCATTGGCTCTGCTTCTAGCCATTCTCTCCAGTACTTTATCACCATAATTAACATTGTTGCATAGAAATAGCAAGTCTGAAAGAAACCAGGGGAGAGAGCTTAGGTACTAATGAGCACATCAATTATAATAATGACGAATCTACTGTCATTCCAACCATTGATCTTCAAATCACTCAGCTGTTGATTGCAAATGAGGAAAGGAAGGAAAACTCTCCTCAAATCCTTTCACCTATTTAATTACCATTAGCTTTTAGGTGTATGTCTTTTGAAGCTTTATGCTGTGCACGGTTTTTTTACTGACCATATGGTACATTTTAAATTGCATATAATTATTTAAAAATTTACCGACTTTTTGACTTGAAAAGGAGAAGATATTCATGGTAGATAATTTTTAAAGTACAAAAGGCACAGAAATATTTAAAAATCATTCAAATTTCCAGCAATCAGGCATAACATTGTTAGCATTTGGAGCATATTCTAACTTATTTTTAAAAACCTTTATTGTCTTTCTCTGTTCCAACAGCTTTCAAAACATATTGTAAAAATTCAGACTGAACAAAAATATGTAAAGCAGAAAGTGGCATTCTCTGTCACCACACTGTCCCCAAATAAGGGTTTTCTGCATGGTTGTTCCATTGTTTCAGCCCAGACAAATGTGTGTTTGTCTTACAGAATTAGATTATACTGTGCATGTTCTTTTCCTACCTTATTTTCACATTGAACAGGTTGATATGGCAGTACTATTATTTATTCTTAAATTTCCAGTTGACTCATGTTTACATTCTGTCCCATTTTTCTGTACGAGCAAACCTGCAAGGAATATCCTTTTATCTGTGTCTTTTCATACTTTTCACACTCTGTAGGAGACACAGCACCAAAAGCTTATACATAAATGTGTGGAGAAAAATGGACATTTTAAAGATGGAAAATCTGTCATTTACTAAATGGAATGTTCTGGTCCTATTCTCACCAACAATGTATGAAATTGCCTGTTTGGGTAATATTCCATGTCTTTAATATTTTAGAGATTAAAAATATTCATTTGAACTAACTCCCATCATTCATGGGAACACTTTCTCTTGCTTTTTAGAAATTATTCTCTCTGGAGGTTTTTCTTCCATCTCTTCATTGCTTAAGATTTTTGTAGCTTTATTTAAATGTGTATAATCTATATGCAAATGATTACACATATGTAAGACCTGGAATTTGATGAGCTTGGATACATGTATACAACTGTAATACCATCACCACAATGAACATAGCATTATCACTTTGAAAAGTTTCCTGTGTCCCTTTGATTTTCCTTTGGGGAGACCAAGAATATTAATTATGTGATCTACTATCAACAAAACTTTAAGTGCACAATATTTGCAATTTAACAACAGAGATTATAATGTACAGGAGATCTCTGGAACTTTTCACATTGTATAATATTAATTCATATTAAATCACAGCACCCACATTTATCCACTGACACCCCTTTTTCTATGATCAACTGTGTTATGACTTTATCATCTATCTATCTATCTATCTATCTATCTATCTATCTATCTATCTATCTATCTAGCTAGCTCCCTAATCTCTGCCTCTATCGCTGTCTATCTCTCTATTTCTGTCTATGTAGCATCTAGCTCTGTTCTGCTTGTCTATATCATCTATCTGTCTGTCTGTCTATCTCTACCTATCATCTACCTACCTACCTACACATACACATGCGTACACACACACACACACACACACACACACACACACACACACACACACGTAAACATCACAGTGCTAGGAACTGAATACAGATTTTTGCACATGCTAGGCCAGTGATACTCCTCTGAGTTCTGCCCCAGCCCTGTTATGCTGTTTTAGATGCCACACAACAGAGTATCATGTCAATATCTTCCTTTGTGTGACTCATTCTACTCAGCTTAATGTCGTCAAGGGCCATTTAGGTTGCCACAAATTCACTTCTTTCCTTCCTCCTCTAAAATGTTGAACAATCTAGCCATCTATTTGCATATCTCATGTTTTCTTTACCATATATCTTTTGGTAGACATTTGATTGTTTCTACATCTTGGACATTGTAAACAACACAGCAGTGAAGAGAAAGGGGTGCAGCTATGTCTTTGGGATCCTGATTTTGATTCTTTGGGATAAATAAACTAGAAGATTACTGGATCAAAAAATTGTGGGAAGTAACTGTGATCAAAATATGATATATATGAAATTCTCAAAGAGTTAATAATACATCATATTAAAATATGACAACCAATGAATCTTATTATTTTAACTTGCTCTTTTTTTCATGAATGATAAAACCGTCAATTCTTTTTACATTTATCATCATTTTCAGTTACCCTATATATTCTTGTTATAATCTTCTCTTTTTTGTAGGAAGACTGCTCCTTGCTTTTTTGCCTTTTTAAAAAAATTGTCTTTCTTGTAGGGCACTTTACACCTTTACACTGCATATATATAAACTTTAGTATAAATAAACAGAACATTTCCACTCAAGTTGTTTGTCAATGAAAGTATTAGCATATTATTACTTTTGAGAATATATGTTCATATGTGTGTGTGTGGGGTGTGTGTCTGTATGATCAAAATTGTAGACATTTGATTTAGTAGTTTTCCTAGGGTGGCATGCCAAACATGTAAATAATTTAACTGTTCCTAACAAATGGAATAGAAAACAATACCAGATAGCATTTGAAGTGATCAACAAATTTGACGAGAATTGTGAGATAGACAACATGGCGTGAGGAAACACACACTGCAGGAAACACATTTCTAAGAATGAAAAAAAAAAAAAAAACATCATGAAGAAAGCTCTAAAAAGGTAGGCTGTCGCCATGGCTAAAATATCCTCCTGAACTTGGAAAGAATTAGATTCTTAATTTAGCAGCCAACTAACTGTGATGTTTTCAGTGTTGGAGTGAGATCAAGGGTGGGAGAAGGGGAGAGGTCCCTGTCTGCCTGCCCCTGTGTAACCACAGGGGCTCAGTTTCCACTTAGGGGTAGACTTTTATACATATATCAAATATTATTAATTCTTGGAGAATTTTGTACAATGTATCTTAGTCGTACGCACCCGCACCCTTCCCATACCCACCCCTCCCTTCCTCTATGTTATTTTTAGAAGACATTGTGTCACAGCAGACATCCTGGTCCTCTGGCTCTTACAATCTTTTTTACCTTTTCTTTTTTTGAAGTTCCCTGAGTCTTAAGGGGTTGTGCTGTAAATGTTTTAATTGGGGTTGGGCACCCCATGATCAGCTGATCTCTGCATTTTGAAAGGTTGTGGATTTCCATATTGATCTATCTGCTTCAAAAAGATGCTTCTTTGATGAGAGATTTGAGTGAGCTACACTTACCTATGAATACAAAGATAATATTTAGAATTTGGTTACAGACTATACTGGTTTAAGGGTTGGCTGTAGTAGCTTCTTCTCCAGGGTCCATGACCTCAGCAGCCAACAGTTACTTGGCTAAATTTACAGAGCCAAGCATGAATTCCCTCCTATTGTTTGGGCTATTAGTCCTACTAGGTGACTTATATTAGGCACTTATATTAGAATATAAGTGCCACCATTGTGGTTTTAAAAATATCTTGCCGTGCTGGTCATTGTTGTGGTTCATTGACATTGCAGATGGATAGGACTACTGACTGCTTTTTTCCACTGGCAGTTTGCATGTCTTCTTCTGAAACTATGAAGGCTGGTCCTCAGGGAATAGGCTTTTGGGTTAGATCCAGATAGATTCCTACAAGTCCTGTGTGCCAGGTATGTGATGTCATAAGCAATAGGGTCTTACCTTCTTTTTCTGGAAGGCACCAAGACCAATACCAATATTGATTACTGTTTGGGGAGTCTCTTAGACTCCCTTTTCCAAGAATTTGAGAGGAGGCTTTCCATGCCTGATATTGGATTTTCATTAGATAATCTATTTTTTATTTATTTTTCCAGGAAAGCATTGCCATCCCAGTTGGCATAACTTTAATTTTAAAAATGTGAAAAGGGCATGTGTGTGTGTGTGGCTCAGTGGTCAAACATGAGCTCAGCCTGTGTGAAGACTTGAGTTTGATCTCCAGTTCTGTCCCATTGTCCTGGGCAAAGAGGAACCTTTTACACATTGTAAAAGGCAAACTCGCCTGCAGCATCATGCAAGCAGTCTGCTAAGATTGTTTTCGATCCTAGATCAGCAGTCTTGAGAGGCACAGAAAGCTCCCTCAAGTGCTAGACACAGATTTGCCTGCTGAACTTAGAGTGCTGTAAGTTTGCATCTTTTTAAAATCTTGAAATTTTAATAAGCATTCCTGTTGGGGACTTAGATTTCTCAGGAGCTGCTAAAGGGAGCCTAATTATTTCTTTGAGAGGCAGAGGCTGTAGCATGTATATGAGTCTGTGTGTGCATGTAAGTATATAGACATAAGTACTGCAGAAAACATTCAGAAAAAGGCACAACTATACCTAACAGTTTTGACAAACTACATATAATCATGCCACTGGCCCTCAACTTAATAGTCAGAATATTACCTGGACCTCAGAACTCTACATCTTATCAACTTTCCTTATTTCTAACATCAGAGAATAATTGTCCTAGTTAGGATTTCTATTACTATGATGAAACACCATGATCAAAAGTAAGAAAAAGGTTTCATGACTGAAAGTAAAAAAAACGTTTATCTGATTTACACTTCCACAACATAGTCCATCACTAAAGGAACTCAAGCAGGGCAGGAACCTGGAGGCAGGAGCTGATGAAGAGGCCATAAAAGGGTACTCCTGACTAGTTTGCTCCTTGTGGCTTGCTCAGCCTGCTTTCTTATGGGACCGCCATCCCAGAGGTGGCCTCACCAGCAATGTTCTGGGCCCTCCTACATCAATCACCAATTTAAAAAATGCTCTATAGGCTTTCTTACAGCCAAATCTTAAGAAGTGATTTTCTCCATTGAGGCTCCCTCCTCTCTGATTACTATACCTTGTGTTAAGTTGACATAACACTAGCCAGCACAACTGACCCCTTGTCAGTTTGACACACAAACACCTCACTGTTAAGCCACAACCTTTCCTTACTTGTTCACCCCTCCGGAACCTGATCACTCACGTTCCCATCCTCACTCACCCTCAGTCCACTCACAAAATCTCTTCCATTTTTCTTTCCCAGGGAGATCACTTGTTACCTGGTGTCTGTGGATTGTAGCATAGTTATCCTTTTTTTTTTTTTCAGAGCTGAGGACTGAACCCAGGGCCTTGCACTTGCTAGGCAAGTGCTCTACCACTGAGCTAAATCTCCAACCCTTAGTTATCCTTTATTTTACAGCTAATATCCACTTGTAAGTGAGTACATACAATGTCTGTCTTTCTCAGTCTGGGTTACCTTATTCGGGGTGACTTTTTTCTAGTTTCATCCTTTTGCCTTCAGATTTCCTGGTGTCTTTGTTTCTAAGAGCTGAGTAATACTCCATTGTATAAATGTACCATATTATTATTTTTTTTTTTATCCATTCTTAGGTTGAGGGACATCTAGTTTGTCTCCAGGTTCTGGCTATATAAATATGAAAATAAAGCTACTATGAACATAGTTGAGCAAGTGTCCTTGTGGTATGATTGAACATCCTTTGGGTATGTGCCCAAGAGCAGCATAGCTGGGACTTGTAGTAGGTTGATTCTCAGTTTCCTGAGAAACCACCACCCTGACTTCCAA